>NC_042620.1:57702637-58010474 GCF_901001135.1 Rhinatrema bivittatum | reverse complement strand
ATCCCCTTTTTTCTCCTTAACTCAGTCCTTCTTCCTTCCCTTTATTTCCATCCCCTCTCTCACCCGCCTTCCTTTCCACTCACTAACTTCTCCTCCTTTTCCTTTCCTTACTTATCACCACCTCCCTTCCCATCATTTCACCTCCCTTCCATTTTCATCCCTTCCTTTCCCCTCTCTCTCTCTTCCCTTTCCTTCCCTTCCCCTCACTCACTCCTTCATTCCCTTTCCTTCCTTCCTTATTTTCTCATTACCTTTCCCTTCACTCCTCCTCCACCCCTTTTCCCTTTCCTTCCTTTTCACTCATTCCCCATAAGAGTATGATAATGTTTCTAATTTTAGTTAACCATTAATATGTTTCTATTTAAGCTAAATGTTTTAGAATCTGACATTGTATTATGTTTTTTATGAAAATTGTTGTAAACCGTTATGAAGGAACCCACCGAATGACAGTATACAAAAATATGTAAATAAATAAATCCTCTTCCCCTCACTCACTCTTCTTCCTCCCTTCACTTTCTTTCACTCATCCTCTTCCCCTTGCTTATTCCTCCTCCTCTTTCCATTTCTTCTTCTCTCACTCCTCCTTTATTCTCCCATTCCTTCTCTCCCCTTTCACCTCCCCTCACTCACTCCTCCTCTCTTGCCCTTCTTTCCCCCCTCACTCATTCCCTTCCCTCACTCCCAGCTTCTCCCTTTCCTTTCCCTTTCTTAGCTTCTCAATATGAAGGAAAGGGAGAGAAGGGAAGCAAGGATAATGGGAAGGGAAGAGGAAAGGAGGGGATGTAGAGAAGTGATGCCAAATGCCTGCATGCGCTTTACCTCCTCTGGCATGTGAAGCATGCAAACCTTTGGCATCACCATGGTTCTTCTTGCATATGAATCAGTCTGCATGGCGTGGGAACCCCGCAGGCAATGCATAAAAAGAGGGATTCACATCCTGAAACCCCCTCCTGATGCATGCCCATCTCAGATCAGTGGCCAAATGTTTTGGTACCCCCACCCCCATCCCACCCTTCCCTCTCCTTGCTATGCCACTGCTCCTCAAGCTCTGAAACAAATGATAAAGGTGTGAAAAGAGTATCACTCTGTTTACACTCCTCAAGGATTTTTCCATTTTTTAGTTCATGATGATGTCCCTAGATAATTCATAATAACTAAAAGCTAACATTCATCTCCTTGCCCAGAAACAGTAAACCTACTATGTGTCTTTTGCCCTTGAAAAGAAAGCTAAGCTGATAGCTATTTAAAGTTGTCAGAGTTTCAGGTCAGCAGGGACAGGCTGAGCCAGTGATCATCATTAAAAGATAACCTATCTTGAAGGTGTGTGTGTATATATAGAGAGCGAGAGAGGGAGAGAAAGAGAGACATCAATTATGTCTGCATATTTCTCTCTTGAACATTTAGCAGTTCAAAACCACCAGTTTCTTTTAAATAATGAGCTGTTCCTGCTTTTAAATAATGAGCTGTTCCTGCTTTATGTCGTGTGATATTCGGTTATGCTGCATTAGTAGAGGCTTTTGTAAACAATAGTGCCAATCATTAAAACTTCAGCCATTGATACTCAGCATGTTCAAATATTTCATAAGCAATCACACAAATAAACCCACACACACCAGCCAGTGTATTCCAGTACACACCAATGTAAACAAACCAAAAATACCAATGTACTGGTCTCTTCTTAATATAGCACACTGCCGCCAAATGAACTTATGTAAGACCCTCTAATCACGAGCAGACAATTGTATGATCGACTCGTTTGTCAAAGGGGTCTCTATTACCTTAATTAACAATCCTCCGTATATTCAGTTTTCTTTGTTTTTGAGTTTTGTTTTTTTTTTAAAAACGTTACCACGATAATTATAGGGAAAACGTCCCAACTAAAGTCATATGAATAGTATTGAAACGGATACTTATCCACACTGAAAGGGTCCAAGATAACCCGACATGGCCATGTTTCGGACAGCAGTCCTGATTCAGGGGAATGTTGGAAACCGATTCAGAAAACCATCTTCATTGTGGCTCAGCAATCCATCTTCATATGGCGTATTTATCCGTGCCAGTCCTTTTTTCAGAGGCGAGCTGAATTTCAACCCACTACGCTTAAACAATGGCGACAAACCGGAAACCTTTTATACCAATTCTACCAGAAACACACACTTACTACCTCTTCTTCCAGAGCGATTCTCTCAATCAACAAATGGTAGTTCTCCGTCACGTCCTCCCCAAATTCCAACAGAAACGCAAATTTAATTGCCTACTCTTCCGGGGAAAAAAACCTCTTCTATAACTCATCTCGGAGAAATTATCAATCATGTACTCTCACTCAATTGTCTCTTCTGCTGGAGGGCTGACTTCATTGACGAATGCTATCGGGAAAATTTCCATCACATCCTCTCCCGGCTCGAGAAGTTCACCATCACGTCCTCTCCTGGCTCGCACTACTAACTTCCTCAGCGAGTGATAACCAGAAGTTCTCCATCACGTCCTCTCCCGTCTCAAGGTATCATCCAACACACAGAAAATTATCAAACATGTACTCTCAAGGCACAAACTCAATTGTCTCTTCTGCCGGAGAAATTTCCATCACGTCCTCTCCCGGCTCGAGAAATTCACCATCACGTCCTCCTCAGCAAATGATAACTGGAAGTTCTCCATCACGTCCTCTCCCGTCTCGAGGTGTCATTCATCACATCATCTTCCGGCTCTCACTGCTATATGTTTCAGTTGAACCAGGAATGTATACTTGTTAAAACCGAGCTTGGGACTATTGGATGTGGGACAAATCAACAACAGGGAGCCAGAGTAAATGCAAACAGCTCGGGAGGTTATCCATCACGTCCTCTCACGGCTCACGCTGCTATATATTTCAATTAGCCCAGCAGTGTATCCTTATTCAAGAACAGAGAGGTGGGGACTTGTAAATGTAAGAAAACAATGGCAAGAGGGTGCCAGGGTACTATCTTAAGACACACTTATAAGCTTGATTCCTTAGGACAACCTTGACATACGAGTTGATCATACAATTGTCTGCTCATGATTAGAGGGTCTTACATAAGTTCATTTGGCGGCAGTGTGCTATATTAAGAAGAGACCAGTACATTGGTATTTTTGGTTTGTTTACAAATATTTCATAAACAATCTAGAAAACCATGAACATCCCAATGTCAAAAGTAGAGAAAGATGGAACAAATTAAATGAAAACAAAAATATACCACCAAATCTCCAAAATTCAATTATGCATAAAGACACACTCAGTTATAATGAACATCATAATAGGCACCATCGTGACTGAAAAACACTTTCTGACTCAGTCTTATATATAATCATTGGTCATGAGTTAAGTCGATGTTCAAAAATGAAATATGCTCAGGGGAACATTTTTTTCAGAATTTTTAAATTGCAGATAAAATGGTAATTACTTCCAAATAATCATCCCAGATCAAACCCACCAATATCCAATGTCCGATGCATCCAATGCATTGGACATCGGACAATGGATATCAGCGGGTTTGATCTGCAGAGGTTATTTGGCAGTGAATACTCAGCTGATACTATTATTTGGCAGTGGATACTTGGCAGATACAATGTTCCTGGGTTTCCGATATTCCCTGAAGATTGTGCGATATTGGAACTTGCTGGAAGTGAATTAATTGTTGGAAGATAATTTTTCCATATGACAGTATCTTCAGATAAGTAGCTACATTTATATCTCCTAAGCTGGTAATTACCATTTTATCTGCAATTTAAAAATTCTGAAAAAATGTTCCCCTGCGCCTATTTCATTTTTGAACATCTGACTTAACTCATGACCAATGATTATATACAAGGCTGAGTCAGAAAGTGCTTTTCACTCATGATGATGCCTAGTATGATGGTCATTATAACTGAATGTGTCTTTAATCATCATTGAATTTTGAGATTTGGTGGTATATTTTTGTTTTCAAATATTTTCATAAACACACATATATTTTAATTAACATAAAATAATTTAAAATACTTTTTTCGAGATACTTCCCTCATGCTAAATCTGGTTAAATGATGGGGAAGATGAACTCTGGATTTTTATTGGCTAACTTAAGAAATTTAAATAGCAGTACGGAGGGTGATAGTTTAGGGGGAGGTGACAACACAAAAATATAGGAAGTATTTATTTATTTTATTTAAAATCTTTTCTATACCGTTGTTTAGTAATGTACCATCACAACAGTTTACATAGAGGCACGTATATTTAGTTTGGTTAAAAAATGTATCTATGAAAGTGCCATTACAGTGTCGGTACATACTTATATAATATAAGTTATAAGTTAGGTGAAACGGATCTAGTCCATTTATATGATTAATAGGGAAATCATACAAGAATGTGCATAAACCAAAGTTCTCTAACATTATCATTTGAGTATATAAAAAAATAAAAGAATGTGTGGCCACACATCTCGGTAACCTTGTTCTGTGTTTCTTATTCTCCGTTCTCATTGTAAAATGCTTTTCTGAATAGCCATGTTTTTAAGCTTTTTTTGAAGAGTTTTGGATCACTCTGTAATCTTGTTTCTAGTGGCAATGTGTTCCATAATGTTGGACCAGCCAAGGATAGTGCTCGCTCTCTAACTTATATTAGTTTTGCTGTCTTTACCGAGAGGATGGTTAGTAGAGCTTTATTGGCTGATCCCAGATTTCTGTGGGGTACGTGTAAGCGAAGCACTGTGTTTAACAAATCAGCTTTTTCTTCATTGATTAGTTTGTGAATTATGCATAATGTTTTATAATTGCACACTCTGCTCTATTGATAACCAGTGTAGCTCGGCCAGTGTTTGAGTGATGTGATCTCTTTTGCTCTTGCCAGTGAGCATTCTGGCAGCAGAGTTTTGTAGGACTTGTAGTGGTTTTATTGTCGAGTACGGTAATCTCAGGAATAGTGTGTTACAGTAGTCTGTACTAGTGAAAATCAGTGCTTGAAGAACTTTCCTAAAGTGTTTTTGGGTTAGTAGTGGTTTTAGACTCCTGAGGACCATAAGTTTGGCATAGCCTTCTCTAACGTTCAGTGATATGTGTTGTTTAAGGCTAAGTTCCATGTCAATTTTTACTCCTAGGTTTCGAGCTTTCTCGGCTGGATCCACTTTCTGATCATTTTTAAGTTTGGGGTTTTGAATCAGTTCCATGTTTTTCCATTCTAGGTGTATAAACTCAGTTTTTTTTATGTTTATTACTAGCTTCATTTGGCTTAGTAATTGGCTTAGTAATTGTTTAATTATATCAAGGTACATCATTGCTAGGTTTAGCGTTTTATCATACATTGACATTGATCTTTAAACAATTTCTTATACAAAATTCAAACATAACTAATTCTATTTAGGCTTTTAGATTTTCCACCTGAAAGTACACTGCGGATGACTCTCACAGCAAAATGTGGGCCTTCTCTGACTCCAATAACTTTGATATGTAAAAAATATTTCTAAATAGTATTACATCAAGAAATGTACAGACATACAGTATATTAAATCAGATGTTCCCAAACCTGTCCTGGAGGACCACCAGTTAGTCAAGTTTTCAGATATCGACAGTGAATATGCATGAGATAAAATGTGCATGCTATGCAGGCAGTGCATGCAGATTTATTTCATGCATATTCATTGTGGATATCCTAAAACCCCGCCTATCTGGGGGCCCTCCAGGACAGGTTTGGGAACAGCTGTATTAGACTCATCATATCACTTAGAAAAAAATGATCAACTTAGCAAAAGTTTATAACAATAATGAAAACTGTCAAGGCTTCAGCTTTGAAACTGACCATTTGCACATCTTTCATAAATCAATTATCATAAGAAATAAAAATAAATCTTTCATTCATTCAGTGTTAGGGCTGGTAAATGATAGCTTTGGGTTTTCAAGGGCTAACAAAGAAAAATAAAATAAAAACAGGGAGTCTTTATAGGAGAAGGTAATAGTCTAAGGAAGGGGGATGGAAGTTATGGGAAAAGCTCATTTTTTACTAGCTAGAAAATTGACTTAGAGGCTAATGTATTAAACTGCATTTAAAGTTACAAGTGTGAGTATACATATAAAAGGTAGAGATGTGCTTAGTTTTGAAATTTCATTTTGGGCTTCGTTTTTGGTGAACCATGGGAAACTTCATTTTTCCTGCGGTTCGGGGTTTTGTTTTTTTTCGTGGGCTCCCGATTTTTGGGTTAGCGCACACTAATGTTTTAGTGCTAGTGTGCATTAATGGGAGTTAGCACACACTAACCCCCATTAGTGTGCGCTAACCCAAAATAAGAATTTTTCCGAAGTTTCAGAAAAATTCTTTTCAGGTTTTGATGCTCCTGAACCATGCCGAATTAGACAATTTCATTCAAATTGTCTAATTTGGCAAAATTGAATGCACATCTCTAATACAAAGCATTATTAAAGTGTATAAGCTAGGTGTTTCCATGCTAACAGCTCTTTTAACACATGTGCTTTACTTTTTGTAAGTTTACAAACACAAAACATGCTAAAGAGGTAAAGAGATACAAAATTATGGATAAAAAAAACCCTCATTAACTATTAGCCTAGCAAGAAAGTATGTGTGCTAACTGCTTCACAGTCATATTATTGCAAGAAACGTAACTGCACCTAGGTACATGTAGTTAGATTTTTGCAAAAAAGCTCACAGGTAAAGAACATGCATACTGTACCATCTGGTCTCATTTGTATCTAAGTAACATTATCCATTAGTACACAAGATAAATGTGTTTATGCATGTACTTAGGGAAAGTTTATCACATTTTAATACATTAGCTTCTTGGAAAACATGCTAAATGCATAAATATATGAAGAAGCAAACATTGCCACTGATTCATGCGACTAATATATGTACATTTTGCCTGTTTCATTATGCTGCTAATTATCACGTTATTAATTTTAGATGCCAATATGGTTATAAATGGTTTTGTATAAAATAGTATTACAAGAAAAGATCTATTGCCATTTAAATGTTGTTTATTTTGGTATTAAAAAGTCATTACAAAATGAACAAATATATATTCACTTCTCCAGGCTCTGAAGATCAAGTTCTCTACATTGCTAATGACACTGAAATCCTAGGTTTTGTATATCCATTCAACTACAGTGATGAACATCAGAAAATTTCTCATATAGAACATAATTCAAGGATAACTGGGATGGATGTTTATTATCAAGGCAATATGATTATTTGGAGTACTCAGTTTAATCCAGGAGGCATTTTCTACAAAAAGTTTGATGGCAGAGGACGAAGACAAACTAACAGTGGTTTGATAGTAAGTAAACTATGTTGAAATATTCTAGCATTCAACTGTTTTGCCATACTATTATTTGTAAACATACAAATGAACTAATATCCTCTAGAAGGCAGGATTATTTTTAAATGTCTTCACTTTGAAAATGAAGATACTAATAAATGTTTAGAAATTTAACAGATTGAAATGAATATTTTTTTAAGAAGTTGAAATGGTTGTAAATAGTTAAATAGGGCTCAATGTATTAAAGATTTTCTCCCATTTTTTTTTTTTTTGGCTCTATAAAGTTGCTCAGCTTTAAAGTGCTTTAAAACTGCTTAAATATGTTATTGCTTTTGCTAGTCTTATTCTATGTTACTAAAATGCATTAATGTGTGTTAACTGCCCAAACTGGTGCTTAATGCATATTAAATCTGATAATACATGTTATTGGTAATGTTCATGTGTAAATGATAACACAAAAAAAATTAAAGCAAGCATTATATTAATAGCATGCAATAGCAGCTCATTAATATTGAAATGGATTACCAGAAATCATATTATATCACCCAGCCTGTGGCAAGCCACAAAAGTTTATATTTTAAAAGGTGTATTTAAGTATGGCCAAGTGCATTGGCAGTATAATACACTTGAGCATGTCTCAGGCTTGTTGCTCTGAAACTCTGGAGCCACCACCTACCCAAGCTGCAGGGGTGTTCTCCAGATATCCCCATGTGCAGCAAAAGCATGCCAACCAATGAACACCAACAGCAAAGTTCACCCTTAAAACCTCAGCTTCCCCCTCCAGGCCTCCTACCCCTACCTACAACATTCAACAATTGGTGATGGACCTTCACAGCAGGAATAATCTCCATTCAATCTTGCCTCCTCACTCTTCTCTTCAAAATGGTGTTGGATAACCTAAGGTTCCCTTATGACTGGTAATTGCTTTATCATGGCTGGCAACACTCATGCATTACTAGGGATGTGAATCGTTTTTTGACGATTTAAAATATTGTCCGATATATTTTAAATCGTCAAAAATCGTTAGAAGCGCGATACAATAGGAATTCCCCCGATCTATCGTCAAAAATCGTAAATCGGGGGAAGGGGGAGGGGAAGGGGGAGGGCGGAAAAACCGGCACACTAAAACAACCCTAAAACCCACCCCGACCGGGAGCGACCTCCTGCACTCGAATCGTTTTGCCGTACAAAATGGCGCTGGCCATACGCTGTATGGCCGGCGCCATTGTGTACGGCAAAACGACGTCAGGAGCGTAGGAGATCACTCCCGGACCCCCGCTGGACCCCCAGGGACTTTTGGCCCGCTTGGGGGGGCCTCCTGACCCCCACAAGACTTGCCAAAAGTCCAGCGGGTGTCCGGAACGACCTCCTGCAGTCGAATTGTGTTGCCGTACGGCCGGTGCCATTTTGCGCAAAATGGCGCCGGCCGTACGGCAAAACGATTCGAGTGCAGGAGGTCGCTCCCAGACCCCCGCTGGACTTTTGGCAAGTCTTGTGGGGGTCAGGAGGCCCCCCCCAGCTGGCCAAAAGTCCCTGGGGGTCCAGCGGAGGTCCGGGAGCGATCTCCTACGCTCCTGACGTCGAGGTGAAAAAACAAAATGGCGCCAGCGTTACCTTTGACCTGTCATATGACAGGGCAAAGGTAGCGCCGGCACCATTTCTACAACGCACCACAGGCCCGAGAGTAAAAGATCACACCGGGACTCCCGCTCTAGACCCCAGGTAATTTAAGTCATTTTGGGGGGGTTCGGTAGTGTGGGGGATTTATTTTAAAGGGTCGGGGTGGGTTTTAGGGATGTTTTAGTGTGCTGGTTTTCCCGCCCTCCCCCGATTTACGATTTACACGATATTTACAAAAACAAAACCGCGACGATCCGATTCCCTCCCCCCCCCAGCCGAAATCAATCATTAAGACGATCGATCACACGATTCACATCTCTATGCATTACTGCTATCTGTAATATGCATACAAGGGTTGTGAATCATTTTTCTGATGGATGAAAATATCGTATGATGTTTTCCAATCCGTCAGGTATCGGGGGGACCCCGAAAGCGATAGGAAAACCCCACAAAATTTTCTTGTGGTTTTCTTATCATTTTTTTTTTTGGGGGGGGAAGAAAGGGCACATAGAAAAAAGAAACCCAAACCCACCCTGACCGTTTAAATCTAATTATTTAGCATCCCCCACGCTCCCAACCCCCCAAAAACTTTCCTAAAGTACCTGGTGGTCCAGCGGGGATCCCGGGAGCGATCTCCCACTCTCAGACCGTGGGCTGCCACTAATCAAAATGGCGCCATTGGCCCTTTGCCCTTACCATGTGACAGGGGCTATCAGTGCCATTGGCGGCCCCTATCATATGGTAGGAGCAATGGATGGCCCGTGTCATTTTTTAAGATGGCGCCGGCTGTCCATTGCTCCTACCATGTGACAGGGGCCAGCCAATGGCACCGATATCCCCTGTCACATGGTAAGGGCAAAGACCCATCTGCGCCATTTTGTTTACTGGAAGCTGACGGCCCGAGAGCGGGAGATTGCTCCCGGGACCCCCGCTGGACCACCAGGTACTTTAGGAAAGTTTTGGGGGGGGGTCGGGAGGGTGGGAGATGCTATATAATTAGATTTAAAGGATCAGGTGGTTTTATTTTTTTTCGGCTGTCCCAAGCCGAAAAAAAACATCTGGACCGCGGGAAACGAAAATTTCCCATGGGTCCATGATGCCGAAACCAGAATCGATTCCGGAACCGATTCACATCCCTAATACATACACTAATGGCCATGGTAATCGCTTAACATGGTATTTACTAAAGAGCTTAACATTGTTTAGTAAATAGGTTCCATAATGTGGCCTACAGCAAAAATAATTAAGACGATCTGTGTAATATGCAAATACATGCTGAGTTGCTCAATAATAATTAATGCAATTTAATGGAAATCAGATTATGCAATTCAATTTGCATTAACCTGCTGGTGATGCCAAAACTAATTACAACAGTGGAATGTCATTATGTAGCTAAAAATATTAGCTGATCTCTCCCACTTCCTATCCCCACAAAGAGGTAGATTTTAAAAGCCCTGCGCAAACAAAAATGACCTCATAGGCATGTAAGTGGGCCAAGCAGGAGCTCCACAAATTTTAAATAGCTGGGAAGGACATGTGTTCAGAAAAAGGGGCAGAGCCACCACTGACATGCATAATCCGTTAGCCAGTACGTTTATGTTACTCATGTAATTTTGCTACAGCTCCTCAGAAGACATAAGAGGAGGAAGAGAGAGAGAAAGAGAGAGCCTATAAGCCTCAGCCTGATGCTCAATATATGGAGCATTGTAAGGCTGCACTTTGATTCGGGGTGAGTTTTTGGGACGGCGGTTGGGGTGGTGTTACAGACACATTCAAAGGTATTCATTGCAAAATTGACATCATTAGAGAATTTTAGTTCTTAGAAGTGATGAAAAGGAGTCGATTTGTACACTGTAATCTCTGCTAGCTACATTAACAAATCGATTCCTTTTCATTGAATCAAAATGCCCCTTTAAATGGTCCATATATCGACAGGCTGAACCTTATAAAGAGGCGCTCTCTCTCTCTCTCTCAGCACACATAAGATATGTAATGTATACAGAGCTGCAGACATACGTGCATGAAGAGTATTTTATAACCTACGCATATACTTTATAAGATAGCAAGTATCTTTGCACATGGCAAAATACACGTGTTTATTTTTATTTTTTTTTTTTATATATTCCGCTTTTTGCAATTTATTCAGTACTTCATAGCAGATTACATTCAGGTGCTGGAGGTATTTATGGGTTTATGGGTGCATGCGTGGCTGTTTTAAAATCTACCCATAAATCTCTAGAGAAGTCTCAATTGTGATCTGATCCCCACCCTCCCCATGTCAAGGAAGGACTCGCAGATGCCTAAATTAACCCTCTACTCTCTCTATGCCCCTGGTTGGAGACTCAACCCGCCTACCCCACACAATGTAGCCTCAATGAGAATTGGGGCCTACAAGAAGAGCAAGACTCCCTCCTGCACTACCAACTCTGAGTTCCAATATGATGCAGGCTGACCTTATCCAGTACTTTACCTTACACATCATGTAGTGCCATTTTTAACTTCAGAAACAGTGGTGCAGGTAGAAGTTCTGTTCTCCAGTTCCTTCGTCATTTTTGGGATTACTTCAAATGGTGTAAGCAATGATGATCTCAAGCCAGGGGAATGGAGGTGGGCAGTGAAGTGGTTCATTCATACCATGGCGTGCCTTTTTTTAGAGACTTGAGTGGGATGATTGGACTGCAAATAGTATATCTTTGGAGATAGGGAAATGGGGGACTCAGTTATGTTGGGCCCTTCATTTAAGAGTCAGAGAAGAGGATGAAGACCCTACGGGGGCTTGTGTTCTCAGTTGCAGTAAATATCTTGTTAATGTAAGAGTATCCTTCTGGTTAGAGCAGTGGGCTATGAACCAGAGAAAACAATGTTGAAATCCCACTGCTCTTTCTTGTGACCTTAGATAAGTCACTGACCTTCCATTGCCTCAGGTATGAACTTAGATTGTGAGCCCTTTGGGGACAAAGAAATACTTACAATAGCTGAATGTAATCAGCTTTGAGGTGGAAAATTATATATATATATATATATATATATATATACTTAAGGAATTAGGAGGTCCATATTTGGTAGGGCAGTTAATGGACAAGTTATCTGGATAACAAAAAACATAACCAACTCTATTTGAAAATAACCAGGTAGGTGTTTAGTTATCCAGCCTTGTATAGCCAGATAGCGTGCTCCTTAACTGGATATCTTTAACAGATTTCCAGCTATATAGCATTGTCATAGGGAATCAAAAACTATCAAATAAAGGGGCCAATGGGTCAATCCCCTCCCTCCTCCCCCAAAATATCATGCAAAGGTTCTGTCGAGCCAGCCTCTCCTCACCCCCCTTAAAATGCAGCAGAGTCCCCATTAAAACATCAGCCTGCCCCCTCCTTTCCCTCCCACCCACCCGCAAAATACTAAAAGGCATGGTATGGCACCATCCATCCCTGCCAGAGGCAGGCATAACTTACAAAATAAAGGTGTGTGTGGGGGGGGGGATTTAGGTTGGGCTGGGGGGCGGGTTACTTAGATGAAAGGAGGGGAAGGTGGGGGGGTGAAGGAAAGTTACCTCCGAGGCCGCTCCGATTTTGGAGCAACCTTGGGGGGAACGGGGAAAGCCATCATGGCTCCCCTAGGGCTCGGCACGCTCAAAGTGCACTAGTGTGCACCCCCATGCACGTGCCGAACCTGATTTTATAACATGCGCCGGCTGCGCACACATGTTATAAAATTGCGCGTATATTTGTGCGCGCCGGGTAGTGCACAAATGTACCCTGCGCGCGTGTAGGTATTAAAATCCGGCCCTTAGAGAAAAAAAGGCTATTGCTGTGTTTGGAAGTCGAAGGGCTGCTCCCGTGAACCTCTGCACTTATTTCCCTGGCCAGGCCATCCCAACATTGACCGACACCACTAACTCTCCACTTGGTGGAATACCACTCGCTGAGGTGGTGAGGCATCGCTGGCTCAGCACACAGCAGGATGCCACCAGCCTCAACCAAACACGCTCCTCCTTAGGCATGTGTGTACCCATTACTATATTAAAGGGCCCATGTGGGAAAAGCCCCATAGCACTTCCTAATATCCTCACATGACTAGACCTATAAAGGACTCTCTCTCTCTTTCCCTCAGTGCCTCAACAACAGGTCCAGCTACCAAGCACAGTATGTGTTGCTTCCCAAGCCTATTCCAGTCTTCGTCTCCAGTCTGTTCCAGTCTACGTCTTCATCCTATCCCTGTCTTGGTCTCCACCTGCCCCAGTACTCACCTGCTCGACCTGCTCTTGCCTTGCTTGTCTACCTCAGCTCTATCCATTCTTCTTCTTTTCCCTCAAACAGATACATGGTTTTACTGGTACCTATTCTTGACCTCTGTCTGGACTGGGATACATAATTGGTAACAAGATAATTTGGTAATTCTTTAGATGGTTCTCCATCTAATCAATTGAGCAAAATGAGGACTATCCAATGTAACAGTTGTGGATCCTTTATCTTGAAGCAAAGCATCTGGAAAATTAGGGCTTGCCCCATTTGTTCAGAATTTTCTTCCATGAAAAAGCAGATGGCTCATCTTAAACCTGAATTAGCAGCAATAAAGAAAGTATCAGCAACCACCAGGAAATCCTCACCCACTTTACAGTATTCAGGAATCATTTCCCCATTACCACAGAAAATTTGAAAGCCCAGAAAAACATGGTTTACAGTGGGCTCAGGTAGGATAAGACCTGTGACCCATTGACACCCAGTCTCCACAATTGTGCAGTCCACATGTATCCCCCCCCCCCACACACACACACACAACACACTTATATAAAGCGCACAGGAACCCATGAACAAATGGATTACAGCGGGCTCTGGTGACACAAGTACAAAATGCCTTCTCTGTACTAGATAATGAAGAAGCTCAAGCGATGGAGATTGAAGTGGTATCTGAAAAGAAAGCAGAAACCCAATGCATGCAGAAATTCCATAATACAATCAATAACCATAACAAAAAGCTCATTGTGCTGGATGACAGCCATTCAGAGGCACTAATTTGGAACTCTTGTCTAGGGGAACACTATAGTTAAAAGCCTTCTGGGATCATTGACTGGTAGAAATGCTATTCAGATAGTCAGTGCAATCAAAGAACAAAGTAAGGGCTCTAAAGCTGATATTAACATCCATCTAGAAGCCAACAATCTTGCTAGAAAAAACATTCAAGGGTAGTCACATGGCAAAGACTATTGCCCTTTCTGAAGTGTTACCTGTTCATGGAAAGGAGAAAGAGAGGCTAAGCCATATAAATACCTTCAATGCATGGCTCAAAATGTGGTGTAATGAAGAAAGTTTTGGACATATTGAGAGCTGGGGCCATGTATGGAACCGTAAAAGGCTCTATGTTAAAGATGGCTTACATCTGTCTGTGGCAGGAAAAAAAATCCTAAGTGATAAATTCAAATCCTATGCCATAAGGCATTTAAACTAGAAGGACAGGGGTGGCAGATGGAAATTGGAATGTCACCCCCCAAATCTCAAAGAAAAGGGTGAAGGAAATAAAAGTCATCTGAATATGGCACAAAAGAAGACTAAGAAGAGCAGTAACTGGAAGGAGAGAAGCTGGACAGCTATGAGCAAAAATGCTCATTGTGTGGGCAATAAAATCCCAGAACTGCAGGCTCTAATGGTGGAAGAGGATCTGGACATTGATGCTGTTGCAGAAACATGGTTTGCAGAGACACATGACTGGGATATAGCCATCCCTGGCTATAACTTATTAAGGAAGGACAGAGAGGACAGGAAAAGGGGAGGAGTAGTGCTCTATGTCAGAAGCAGTATCCAAGCAATTGAAATGCAGGGGAAGTCGGGTAAGGAAGAATCATTATGGGCTAGCCTAAGTAAAAGATGATGAGGCTTCCATTTATATCAGGGAAGTATATAGGCCTCCAGTTCAGACAGAAGAGCTGGACAGAGATCTGATCAAAGACATCAAAAATATGGGAAAGAAGGGAGAAGTGTTGCTCGTTGGAGATTGTAATCTGCCGGATGTGGACTGAAGTCTCCCTTCTGCAGAATCTATGAGAAGTAGAGAGATACTGAATGCCTTTCAAGGGGTTATACTCAAACAAATAGTAATGGAACTCATGACGGCTGGTATAATCCTGGATAAAATCTATAATGTCTGGACAGGTGCCCAGACATTATAGACAGATGGTATGGTTTGATATTGTGAATAAGCTACAAAGAAGTCACATGAAGACTCGAGATTTGAGTTTCAAATATACAGACTTTGAAAAAATTGGGATGTACCTTGAGGAAGAACTAGAAGACTGGGAGAAAATGGGCAAGGTGGAACAGCAGTGGGCTAAATTAAAAGGAGCTATTACAAAGGCAACACATCTATGTGTTAGAAAAGTAAATAGAAGTTCAAGGAAAAATAAATCAATTTGGTTTTCAAAGGAGGTGGCTGCAAAAATAAAGGCTAAAAGATCAGAGTTCAAGAAGTATAAAGGATCCCAAAAAGAGGAACACAGGGAACAATACCTGGTGAAAATGAGAGAGATGAAGAAAGATTTCAGAAAAGCAAAAGGTCAAGTGGAATAAAGGATTTGCCCATGAGATAAAGAGAGGTGACAAAACATTTTTCAGATATATAATAGAAAGAAGGAAAGCCCTGAAGTGATATAGTGAAACTGAAAGGTGACAAGGAACAATGTGTCGAGAGAGACAAGGAAATGGCAGTAATATTAAACAAATTCTTCAGCTCTGTGTTCACTAAAGAAGACCCTGGAGAAGATTTGTTGCTGGTTGACTAAACCATAGAAGGGAATGGACTAGTCACAACTCCTTTTACAGAAGAGTATGTATGGGAAGAGCTAGGAAAACTGAATGTGGACAAATCCATGTTGCTGGATGGGGTACATCCCAGGATACTATGAAAAATCAGAGATATCCTGATAGGTCCAATAGACCCTGAAAAAGGAAGTGATGCTGCGAGATTGGAGAAGAGCGATTGTGGTCCCACTTCATAAGAGTGGTAGCAGAGAGGAGATCGGAAACTACAGGCCGGTTAGCCTCACTTCAGTGGTGAAGAAAATTAATGGAGACGCTGCTGAAAGAAAGGATACCGAACTATCTGCAATCTGGTAAATTGCTGGACCGTAAGCAGCATGGATTCACAAGAGGAAGCTCCTGTCAGACAAATCTGACTGATTTTTTTGATTGGGTGACTAGAGAATTGGATTTCAGCAAAGCTTTTGACACCATTCCACAATCCACATAGGAAGCCTGTGAACAAAATGAGAAGCTTTGGAGTGAGCACCAAGTTGGTGGAGTAGATTACAAACTGGTTGACAGATAGGAGACAGAATGTAATGATAAATGGAACCTACTCTGAAGAAAGAATCATGTTAAGTGGAGTGCTACATGGATCGGTATTGAGATCCATGTAAGCACAAACTACCAAAGGCTTACTGGACAGACTAGATGTACCATTTGGTCCTTTTCTGCCATCATTTCTATGTTTCTATGTTAGTGCTTTTCAGCTAGGAGAAGTGATGGCTGAGGTGAGATAAAACAGAGATCTATAAAATCATGAGTGGAACGTAATGGGTAAATGCAAGTCAATTATTTACTCTTTCAGAAAATTAAAAGTTACTAAGTAGAACATTTAAAACAAATTGGAGAAAACTCTTTTTCAGTCAATGCACAATTAAGGTCTAGAATTCATCACCATATGATGTGGTAAAGGCAGTTAACATATCTGGGTTTTAGAAAAGGTTTGGACAAGTTTATTCTTATAACGTTCCCTCTGTCAGAGCAGTTCTGGAGACACCAGGTATGGGGTAGAGGGTCCCTCACTTCTAGCTCAGATAAAAAAAATATCAGAAGGGATGGGGAGTGTCATGGGATGGAGAAGGTACCACTGTTCTTTCTTGTGGGTGGTTGGGTTTGGTGGGAGGGAGAGGGGGAGGGGGAAGGGGGAAGGGGGAATGCAACTCAATCATGTTTGTAAGTAGAAACTGGGATTCGGATGCATAAATGTCGGTCCTACCTAAGTTATTAAAAAGGTTTGGTGGCAGGGCTAGGAGGGCATGGCCAAACAGGGCCTTAGTATTACGCTTTGCAGGTGTGAGAAAGAAATTCTCCACTGATGTTTTATCTTGTTGGATGATGATAAGGCTACTTAGCTGGATATCTTATAAAGAAATCTAGTTAAGTACATAAGAACATTAGAAATTGCCATGCTGGGTCAGACCAAGGGTCCATCAAGCCCAGCATCCTGTTTCCAACAGAGGCCAAACCAGGCCACAAGAACCTGGCAATTACCCAAACACCAAGAAGATCCCATGCTACTGATGCAATTAATAGAGGTGTTTATTCCCTAATCAAACTTGATTAATAGCAGTTAATGTACTTCTCCAAGAACTTATCCAAACCTTTTTGAACCCAGCAACACTGTGCTGGGTTCAAAACTGTGTGTTGAGTGAAAAATAATTTTCTCTGATTTGTCTTAAATGTGCTATTTGCTAACTTCATGGATAAATCCAAAATTCAGCTAGGTTAGCCAGATATATCCAATATTTATCTAGGTTAGCTGGATATCTTATCCACCCTTGGAACACACCCAAATGGCCCTTTTTTATCCAGATAAATTATAACCGGATAACTACTTATAGTTTAGATGGATAAGTGGCTGAATGTGCCACATTTACCATTTAGACGGATAACTTTTGAGTTATCCGTCTAAATGGCTTGTGATATCTACACCCTCCTTTTTAAATTGTTCATGTTTTTTTCCCCTAATTTCTTGTTAGTGTGCATTAACTTCTGTTAGCATGTGATGTCTTATTGATGCTATATAGAGTCTCTCTCTCCCCCTCTCTCTCTCCCCCATTAAAAATATTTTCATGGACAGAACGCACACTAAAAAAATGTGGTTCATATGTGTTACTCTACTCTACTAGCAGACCCTCATTTCATTAACTCCTCCCACTTGCACACTAAATATAAAATTTGCATAGTAATGTGCATTGTGATATTTATTGCACGCATTAAGGCCTTATCGCATGCATTAGGGCCCTAATGCAAATTGAAAAATTACCCTGTTAAGTAGTTATATGTCTAGATCCAGAAAACTGAAATATTTCCCCATCTGCCTAAAGTTAGGTACTTGTTTTTACATGGTGCCTAATTTTAAGTTCCTAAAAAGGGAGTGGGGTCAGGGATGAAATCAAGTCAGTGAAACACAGGAACCAAAAGTTAAACCAATGAACAGTAGTTTGCAAATTGGTCCCAGAGTTGGATTTGCAATATATGATTTAAAAGAACAACCAGTTAAATGGTCAGCTTTTAGGGAAGTATTGCAAAGGGAGTTTACAGTAGTTATTGGTAAATTGAAGTCATCTTACACCTATCTTGATCCTTGTCCTTTTTCTATTATAAGAAATTTATGATCAGAAACTTTTGACATCTTGAGGATGATATGTAATACTTCATTTGCAGAAGGCCGTCTTCCAAGTAAATTAAAAGAAGTTACAGTTAGGCCATTAATAAAAGATGGAAAGGTTTCCTTATTAGAGCTAAATAATTATCGACTAATCTTGTAACTTCCAACTTTGACTGAGATAATTGAAAAATGTGTCTTGATATAACTCTTGGTATATGTGGAAGATAATTTAATTTTAGATAAATATCAGTTCAGATTTCATAAAGTCTAAAGTATGAAGCATCTTTTGTCATCTTACAAGAAATGTATCAAAGATTGGATAAAGGGTTATCAGGTTTATTAGTACAAAACTTGTTTATTGGTACAAGACTGAAAACTTTTCTCTTCCAACAAGCTTTCCCAGACACTTAATCTTACTATGACTGACAGACTTCCATCCCTTAACAATGGACACTGTATAAAGTACTACTTTTAAGAATCTGCAACTGGACAATTATCTGTGAGCTCAAAAATTCACTTTAAAAAAAAAAAAATTCACTTTATTTCATATATATATTAGGCATTGCCTATATTTATATTTATTGCTACGTTAAATAGTTATACTTCTTATATAAAATATTATATTTCTTTATTTATTTATTACCAGTTAAAATATTATCACTTTATTTAGCACTATGTTAAATTGTCAACCAGTTATACTGTTCCATATGTTATACGGTTCCATGTAAAGCTCCGCTATCTGTTGAGCAGTTCTTCGTTTTATGTAAACCGGAGTGATTTGTAGTCCCTACTAGAACTTCGGTATATAAAAATTAAAAATAAATAAAATAAATATAAAATAAATAAATTGTGTCTTCTTTGACAAGGTAAATCATCAAGCATTGATTTCTCAGGTGGCACATCTCTGGATTGGGGGAGTTGTGTTACAGTGGTTTAGTTCTTTTTTGGGTGAAAGGAAACAGGATCTTAAAGGGTTCAATGCAGTTTACATGGAGATATAGTGCAAGAAGAGTACAACAGGGGTATTTGCTCTCTGCAATATTACCCTGGGTATGGTGATTGATTCTCTTGGAGTTCAATATTATATGAATGTATGGAGTTCAATATTATATGAATTATATATTTCATGTATAGTATCTATTAAAGAGGTTGGCTCCTTGCCCCCCTCTTTTGTATATAGTATTTATTTATATATCTTGTTCACCCCCTCTTTATTTCTTACTCTAAGTTAAGGCATCCTTGTTATAATGTAATGCTCCTTTTTCTCTTGTAGATTGGTTAATTATATTGTCTGTTTAGTTCAATGTAAACCGAGTTGATTTGATTTGTATCAAGAAAGTCGGTATATAAAAGCCTTAAATAAATAAATAAATAAATAAATGAATGCTAACAATATCCAACTGTATATTCCTTGTGATACAGATGGCTCCTTATCTTGCATGCTGTTTGAGAACTGTTTAGATACTATTAAAATTGGTTGAATAGTAGAGAGCATTTGCTGAATATTAATAAGACAATAATTCTTTGGGTTAGTAAAAGCCTTCTTAATAATGATCAGATGAGTATTAGGTATCATAATGAATTAGTAGCATTGCATACTGAGGTTTGGAATTTAGGGGTGCTTCTTGATTCACAATTAACATTGAAATCTCAACTGCAACTAAAAATGTTTAAACCACATAGATATATTTTTTTTAACTTTTATTTATTGAAATTTCAAAATGCATACAAGTGAAAAACTTGTAAGAATTAAACATGAGACAAAGTTTACAGCCATATGAACATTAAAAAATAAATGTAAAGTAAAAATAAAAAAGGAAAAGGGTAATACATGAAAATAAACTAAAGTCTTATGAAAGGAATAGTAAGAAATTGTGGAGACAAGAGAGAAAAGAAAAAGAAATAAAGAGCGATTAACTTCAAAAGTAAGAGTAATTTAAGAAACGGAGAGGCAGCATTGAGTATATAATCTACATTGCATACAGTTAAGAAGCCTCAGACAGAGATGTAAATACATTTCAAACCTAAGGGGTAGATTTTAAAAAATTGCGCGATCGCATACTTTTGTTCGCGCACCAGGCGAACAAAAGTATGCTGGATTTTATAAGTTATGCGCGTAGCCGCGTGTATCTTATAAAATCCGGGGTCCGCGCGCGCAAAGGGGTGCACATTTGTGCAACCTGTGCGCGCCGAGCCCAGCGTGCGCTGCCTGTTCCCTCTGAGGCCGCTCCGATTTCGGAGCGGCCTCGGAGGAAACTTTCCTTCGCCCTCCCCCCACCTTCCCCTCCCTTCCCCTACCTAACCCACCCCCCCCCCCGGCCTTATCTAACCCCCCCACCTTTGTCGGCAAAATTACGCCTGCTGAAAGCAGGCGTAACTTTGCGCGCGACGGCCGGCAGCCCCGCTCCGTGTTCCGGTCCCGGGGGCTGGTCCGGAGGCCGCGGCCACGCCCCCAGAACACCCCCGGGCTGAAACCACACCCGCGTCGCCGCCCCCGAAACGCTGCGTCACTCCGGCCACGCCCCCGACATGCCTCTTTTAGAAAGCCCCGGGACTTATGCTCGTCGGTGGGCTTTACACGCGCCGGTGGCCTCTGCAAAATAGGTGCGCTGGCGGGCGAGTGCCCTGCGCGCGTAAATCCGGAAGGATTTACGCGCGCAGGGCTTTTAAAATCCGCCCCTAAATGAGAAAGCACACATTTACAAGAGAATCTTAGAGTAAACTTTGCACCTAGCACTATAGTTTCAGAATGCATATTAAGAAACTTTTTATGACTTTCCTGAGTAATGCGAGTAATGTCTGGATAAATCCAGGGCTGAAGTAAGTTTGGAGATAAAAAAAAAAGCAAAGGAAAATGTAGGGGGGAAAGGGTGGGGGAGGTAGGGAAGGGAAGGTGGGGTTGGGGGGTAGAGAACGGGGGAAGGCAGCGCGTCTTGGCACGCGCAAGGTGCACAATTGTGCATCCCCTTGCACGAGCCAACCCCCAATTTTATAACATGTGCGTGCCAGGTAGCGCCAACACATGTACGCCGTGCATGCTTCTTTTAAAATCTACACCATAAGCTTTACCAATAATAGGTGTAGTTTCCACTGGAATTTTAAGAATTACTAGCAAATATTTTTTAAACATATTAATATGTGACATTAAATTAGATTGATGAAAATTCAGAATTTGAAGATTTAAATTACAAAGTGAATTTTTCTTAGTTTTCCATCTTCCTTGATTGAGAAATATCAGACTTTATTCAAGTTTCTTGAACTTGCTGACTAGAAGTAACTTGTTTCCCCAAATCTTCAATCGTTTTAGTAGGAAAACCCAACTCAGTTTCAATTACTTGGATACACGGGGAAAAAGTAGTGGTAACATCAGCCAATGTAGAAATAGAATTTTGAAGAACCATTAATGCAGACCAAACTGAGTCCAAGTTAATTACAGGAGAATGTAGCAAAGAGGGACGAAGTAAAAAGTAATCCATACCGTGACCAGTCTGCTCAACTTGAGCCTCTCATAGATTTCTCCCATTCATCTCCAGTGTTGAAGACAGAGTCAGGGAAATAGGTGGGCCCAAGCATCCTGGCCAGAGCCCACCCCCATAATGGCGCTCCACCCGCGATGTGCGGTGGCCGTCGGGAGAAAGGGAAAGGGGAGAGAGGCGATCGAGGAGCAAGTGGGGTGCATCATCAGCGGCGACCGCGGCGCCGGCTGATGACGCGGCGGCCCTCTTAAAGGGCCACGGCTTAATTGAAACCGCCCTTTTTTAATCAAGCCAGCTAGGTCAAAAGGACCCGCGCCAATGGCGGGACCCCCGCCCGGGAGAGGGGACTCGGCGGGGACCCACGGCTAAAAGGACGCCTGGCTTGGATACGGCGGGCAGTCACTGATCCCAGTCTTCCTGGGATACCCGAGCACATCGGCTCGGGTATCCCAGGAATTTTATTCGTATGTTAAAGAAATAAAGCTGCGGTCTTTTTTTATACCAATAACAGTTTCAGTGTGTTTTATATTATAAATGGTGATTATATAAATGTCAACAAGTGGGGGTGGGTTGGGCAGGGTCAAGGACACAGGACACAGAGCGTAAGTGGTGGCTGCTAGCGTTACTGAGTACAGGCTCTTCTTTGCCTATTGTTGCTGGAAGATATTCTAAGGGTGCGGGAGAAACCTCTGGCACCCCACTAGACATACCATTGCTTCATCTGGGGGATCCTCCCCAGATAGATATTTTTTGAAGCCAGATTTGTTTAGGACAGTTCTACAGACATTAAGTTTATGGAACTTGGACTACTATGGCAGTCTATTGGTTGGGCTTCCATCTAAATTGCTTCAGGCATTACAATTGGTCCCTTGAAAAGATAACCACCATCATCCACAATGGTGGGAGTATATATAGTGTATATAAGAGACCTTCATAAACATAGCAGAGCCACCCCAAATGACATCATACTTTTTATTGGAAAAAAGTCACTGGCAGGCGTTCTTACGCTATGGAGATATAATCATTGGTCTCCAAATTATCATTTTACCATTCTTACATTTATTTTGAGAATTATTTTCATGCTGAAAATTATTAAGTGCAAGTGTAAACAAATTGTCTGAAGTGCTAATGCAAATTAACTTAACTTAGTCTCAGATGGTCCAAATTGCCACAGAGTAGTGAGTGGTGTTGGCCTTTTTGACCTTATATTGCCTATTCTCCTCTCATTACATTGGTTACCGTTGTGTTGGAGATACCAATTTAGAATAGTGGCACCGGTAGCCTCTGTGACAAAGGCTATCGGCGCCATAATGAAACCAGTACCGAGGGTGTGAGAGTGCAGGGGATGGCTCCTGGACTCCCTGCTGGACCACCAGGGAGTTTTGGTAAGTCTTGGGGGGGTCAGGAGAGTGGGGGGTTGTAGTTAATTTTAATTTTAGGTGGGACACGAATAGAAATCGCTGTATTAATGCATCGGGGCGCCAATGCTGAGGTCATATCCATCAAATAAAGATCTTATTTCAAATAACATTGAGAATGAGTTGTCTAACAAATGTGAAAGGTAAAATTGGGATGGATGGTGAGGAGGAGGTGGTCACACCTGAGAGGCTGGAGGCTGAAATCTGAGTGTACTCCTAGACCTTAGCTATATGTGGGCTGCTGAAAATTACCCTGCCTAAGGGGGTCATTTATCAAAATGCTCTAAGGCATTTTCGCATGCGTTAAGGGCTTATTGAATGCGAAAAGCCCCATTAATGCATGCGAAAATATCTTTAACGCATGCGATAGCACCGTATCATATGGTGCGATGCAAATTTGAAAAAGAGGAGGAGTTAGGGGCATGCCAGTGTGCGAAATACTATTGCACAGACTTAATGCCAAATCTAACTACACCTTTTTGAATAGTGTTAAGCCGTGAGATACCCTGCAGTAAGGTTTTATCCCAGTTTGTGATGTCTCCTGAAAGACCTGTTTGAGTAGATTTAAAGGAGAGAGAGAGAGAGAGAGAGAGAGATACTAGCCATAGTGTCCTCTCCCTAGATAGGTATTTGTATCCCTATGGTAGGCCCACCTAGTAACTCGAGGTAAGGGTTAGGCATTAGTGTAGGGGGTTAGGGGCCACTTTGACATTCAATGTGAAACGTACGAACAGAACAGTGGTCTCTTGTGAAGATTTGATGGCCTTCGGAGTGAGGAAACTCACCCAAAGATGAGATTTGGGCAATGTTCTCTCCACCTAGCTTGATGGACTCTCTTCCTGGGTAACATCAAGCTAGGTGGAGAGAACATTGCCCAAATCTCATCTTTGGGTGAGTTTCCTCACTCTGAAGGCCATCAAATCTTCACAAGAGACCACTTGTCTGTTTGTACGTTTCACATTGAATGTCAAAGTGGCCCCTAACCTCCTACAGGAAATACAACAGGAATGGCACTTATTGCAAAGTTATCACAATTTGGGCTAACTTAGCTCTTCGCATAGGTAATTAGCGTAAATTGCAAAAAACTGTATATTAGCATAAAAGATGCCCCTTTTGCTATCGCATGCGATACTTATCGCATTTTGATAAATCCAGACCTAAGTTAGGCACTTATTTTAATTTCAACTTTGGAGCCTTAGAGGCCATTGTTTTTGATTATGATGAATTTTGCAAAGTCCACTTCACAAGTAAGAATGATAGATTGTGGATGTAAGTTGCTCTTAAGTGTATAATTTTCCATTTTTATTCACAAAGCAGATTTTGCAGATTTTTAGAGCTTCACACGTAGTAAGATTATGTTTACGAAATGTTATGCCAGATGAAAGTTAATGAGCTGCTTCCATGCCAATTGATGCAAAGCAGCTCATCAACTATGTTCAGAGAGTTAAAATGTGTGCAAAAAGGCCGACATGGGCCAATTTCCATGAAAAAGATAACTGCATCACACTGAGATGTAGCTTTCTTTTTCTAAGATATCTATAGAAAATGAACCTGCATACATTTTCAACGGGGATTATTTACAATTTATATATTTATTTTTTTGTTTTGTTCATGCCTTTTCATTGGTAGCTCAAGGTGAGTTACTGTACATTCATATACTTAGGTGCTTATCAGTTTCAGTAGAAAAGCACATCTCATGGAATTACACACATTTTAATACATCAGTCTCCCTATCTACTATTTAAGGATATGAAATATACAAAACATTTGGATTATAGAATACCTTTTCTTTAATATAGCCTTCTATTTTATGATACTGAAATTCTTATGATATGATATGATAGAGGTCTTTAAGATCATGAGAGGTCTTGAACGAGTAGATGTGAACTGGTTATTTACACTTTCGAATAATAGAAGGACTAGGGGGCATTCCATGAAGTTAGCAAGTAGCACATTTAAGACTAATTGGAGAAAATTATTTTTCACTCAACACACAATAAAGCTCTGGAATTTGTTGCCAGAGGATGTGGTTATTGCAATTAGTGTAGCTGGGTTCAAAAAAGGTTTGGATAAGTTCTTGGAGAAGTCTATTAACTGCTATTAATCAAGTTTACTTAGGGAATAGCCACTGCTATTAATTGCATCAGTAGTATGGGATCTTCTTAGTGTTTGGGTAATTGCCAGGTTCTTATGGCCTGGTTTAGCCTCTGTTGGAAACAGGATTCTGGGCTTGATGGACCCTTGGGCTGACTCAGCATGGCAATTTCTTATGTTCTTAATTTATCTTGAGATCAATTTGTTTCTGTATCATAGTATTTAAATCCTTGGGGCTTCTATGTAATTTTGGCCTCCAGAGATTATAACTAGCATATACTGTACTTTTGTCTAAGACAAACACTGTGGTCTTTAGATAAAACATTTTTTTGATGAATGGAGCTGCTGACCAAATTAATCAGCTGAAATGATACATGATTATGTTTACAGTTATTAGCAAGAATATTCATAACAATCTCTGAAATCTGAATTATAAAGTTAGACCTTATTGAATCATCAGCTTTAACACTCTCATTGGCTTTCCTGTATATTGTACTACACATTGGGTCAGATGTTGTGCTAATAAAGAGGCAATATATTTTCAATTGATGTGCTTGCTTGCATTATGTAATATTTTGAAAATGGATCTGAAAAAAAGCATTACAAATTATAGAAAGTCAGAAATAAAGGTAATCTGCTGGTAGAAAAAGGGATGCAAGCTGGATGGGTTCTCAATTGCCATTAATAACATGGTCCTGGCCTACAACCTCATCTATCTTACTATGTCTCTTCTGGGTGATGGGTGGAAGAAATAAAAGAGATCATCTTGAAACACCAAAGTGTCGGCACTGTTTAAACACTTGACAGGAAAATATCTATAGCTGGTTAATGAACATGTGGGAGTTTAGCTGCAGGGAAAAAAAGGTTGAAATTTCCTTCTTTTGCTTCCCTTAGCAGTCAACAATTGGAGACATTTTCAGTAGTATCTTGTCTTCCCTGGTTACCATTTAATCAGTTCAGGATGGTGCTTCAGTTTGATTGCAGGTGTCACTCATCTGATGTAGGTGAGGATCTTAGTTGTGCTGTTGGCTGGTGCATAGCTTTCTAATATGACAGGCCCAGTGGCAGCTTCACTATTGTGGTACTTGGCCGGAATGATAGGACACATGCAGCGGCTTTGAGTTTGGGGCATCATGTGACATTGTATGCAGACATGAAAATGTTGCAGTCATCTCAGGCCAAAGCTTGAGGGATCAGGGAGACAGGGTCATCTGAGAGCTTAGGTACGTCTAGTTGGAAGAGGGAAAAAGGTTGTAGAATAAGATAGGTTATTCTGGCCTTCGATAGGCTGTTGATGTCTCTGCTGTAGGAGTGGCACAGTGGTGTACAGGACAATGTGGCCTTGGTTCTTGAGTAGGCTGTATTTCATGGTATATTCTCCCAAAGAATCCTCTGGTCTATATTGCTTGTTCAGGTCAAAGATATTTGGGCTGCAGGTAAATGCTGATGTGGCTGGGGAGAGGAAGCCATTTTATCCAGTGTTTCCCTCTTCAGACCTGGAAAAGGGAAAGAAAATCCAGGGCATAAGATTTTAAAAGGATGTGTAGGTGGATTCCCAAGGGAGAGTTTTGTTTTGTAGAGTGATCATTGGGAGTGGGTAGCTGGACAGGAAACTGTTGTTCTTTGGGTGCCTGCTATCTTGCTTGATACACTGATGAGATTCAGTGAGTGTGATGACTAGAGGATTTTTAGTGCTGCCGAGGGTAACTGCAGAGGATGATTGAGATGGCTGGCCAAGGGAATTTGAGGCCTGGAAACTTAGGATGTCTTTGTGGATGTAAATGCAAGTCTTTCTGGTCCTCATGGTAGTCTTTTTATCTTTCATCAGTGATATTCAAATTGTTAGGACATTTTGGGCAAGACTACATGTTCACTGTATTGGTAGGGGATGAGATAGCAGCTGGAGCCATAGTAAAGACTGAGGGACTGGCTTGTGCAGATGGGCAGCAGGCTTTGCCACTGGCTTTGGTGGTGTTTAGGGGGGTGTTGTGAGGAAATCTTTTGACAGATGCAAGTTTTCAGCAATGTAGTCATTGAAATGTCCACAATAAATTAAGTATGGATGAACTGGTTCAGATTAAATTCAAAACAGGTAGAAATTTAGGGGATTGGGTTAAGAACTATATTCTATTATTTAGAAGATATTAAAAAGAGACGAAATATATGCACAATATTTTCCTGGTTTCTGAATGCTTTTTATGTAATTAATGTCATTGCCACTGACTAGAAAATCTTTACTGAACCTTATGAATTACCAATGCATTGGGGTTTTTTTAAATTTATTTTTCTTTTAATTGAGTGCTTTTTCCAGATCCATGCATATACACAGTCCGTGGAGGGCATGTCCCAGAAAGTAGGCTCTTTAGTTCTGGCTGGAACTTCTTGTATACAACTGCTTTGAGTTCGGTAGTATGAACAATAAATTCTCACAATGTGTTTATAAGGTCTTGTAAAATATATATCATAAAATAATCTACACAGTTAAGTTTCTGTTTCTAATTGTTGGAAATGTTTTTTCTTGCAGTGTCCTGAATTCAAAAGACCAAGGGATATTGCTGTTGATTGGATTGCTGAAAACATTTACTGGACTGATCATTCTAGAATGCATTGGTTCAGTTACCACACAACTCACTGGACTAGCTTACGATATTCTATTAATGTAGGACAGCTGAATGGTCCAAACTGTACAAGACTCCTAACAAACATGGCTGGGGAACCATATGCTATTGCTGTGGATCCTAAAAGAGGGTGCGTTAGATATGGTATTCTATCATGGTGATTGCTTATTTAGTTATCTAGTTACCACAGTTTAGAATTTTTTAGAATTAAAGATCAAAAATAATAATTGTTTATGGTATATTCACATAAATTATATAATATTGCTATGGTATGCATTAGAGATGTGAATCGGAACCAGAATCGGAACCAGAATCGGAACCGGAACCTTGAGTTCCGGTTCCGATCCAAATCTTAAAATTTTTATTACCCAGCCCGATTTGAGTTTTGATTAACAGCTGTGCCCGATCCGATAATAAAAAAACCCTCCCCCACCCTCCTGAACCCCCCAAAAAGGTTTTAAAATTACCTGGTGGTCCAGCGGGAGCACGGGGAGTGATCTCCCGCTCTCAGATCATCGGCTTCATTAATAAAAATGGTGCCGATGGCTCTTTGCCCTTACCATGTGACAGGGCAAAGGTAGCGCCGGCACCATTTTGAATACTGGCAATACGGCCTGAGTGCAGGAGATCGCTCCCGGACCCCCGCTGGACCCCCAGGGACTTTTGGCCAGCTTGGGGGGACGTCCTGACCCCCACAAGACTTGCCAAAAGTCCAGTGGGGGTCTGAGAGCGACCTCCTGCACTTGGGCCATATTGCCAGTATTCAAAATGGTGCCAGTGCTACCTTTACCCTCACTATGTCACAGGGGCCAACGGTCGGCCCCTGTGACATAGTGAGGGCAAAGGCTAGCGCTGGCGCCATTTTCAGTACTGGCAGCCGCTAGCCTTTGCCCTCACTATGTCACAGGGGCCGCCATCGGCCCCTGTGACATAGTGAGGGCAAAGGTAGTGTGGGCGCCATTTTGAATACTGGCAATATGGCCCGAGTGCAGGAGGTCACTCTCGGACCCCCGCTGGACTATTGGCAAGTCTTGTGGGGGTCAGGAGACCCCTCCAAGCTGGCCAAAAGTCCCTGGGGGTCCAGCGCCAGCCATCCAGTGCTCCTACCATGTGACAGGGGCCGGCCAATGGCACGGATACCCTGTCACATGGTAAGGGCAAAGGGCCATCGGCGCCATTTTTATTAGTGGCAGCCGATGGCCCGAGAGCGAGAGATCGCTCCCCGCGTCCCCGCTGGACCACCAGGTAATTTTAAAAGGTTTTGGGGGGGGGGGCTCTGGAGGGTGGGGGAGGCTAAGGGGATCATTTTAAAGGGTCGGGTGGGTTTTTTTTTATCGGGCCATCGGCGCCATTTATATTAGTGGCAGCCAAAATGGCGCCGATGGCCCGAGAGCGGGAGATCGCGCCGGGACCCCCCCACTGAACCACCAGGTAATTTAAAACATTTTGGGGGGGTTCAAGAGGGTGGGGGATTTGTTTTAAAGGGTCGGGGTGGGTTTAGGGGTTGTTTTGGTGTGCCGGTTTTCCCACCCTCCCCCGATTTATGATTTTTCTTGATAAATCGGGGGAATTTCTATTGTGTCGTGACTCTAATGATTTTGGACGATTTAAAAAATATCTGATGATTTTTTTAAATCGTCAAAAAACGATTCACATCCCTAGGATGCATATACCATCCCCACAGTGCACATAAAAGTATATTCAAAACCAGATTACGCATATACTTTTATGCGCACTGAGCCTGGTTCAATTTCAGAACAGCCATTTAGGTGCATAAAACTAGATTTTATGCATTACCCCCTTAATATATGATGATTGTTGTTATGTTTTAAATATATCTAATATTTGAGCAAAATATTGCTATCTTATATTAGTCAACTTGCATATGTATAAATAAGGGACAATAAGGAAGTTGTAGGTAATACCTGTTTATTAGACTTAGTTACTACATCTTTGACAATGTTTAGAAAGTTATCCTGTCTTCTGGGGTTAAAAAAGATTTAGACACGTTTCTGGAGAAAAAGTCTATAAATAGTTATTAATAGGGATGTGAAGCATTTTTTAACGATTTAAATTATCGTCCAATATTTTTTATATCGTCATTAATCGTTAAAGAGTGCAAAACAATAGAAATTCCCCGGATTTATCATAAAAAAATTGTTAATCGTCTTAGTGTGCATTAATGGGAGTTAGTGCACACTAACAGGAAGTTAGTGCGCACTAACAGAAAATAATACAATTTGACATTTTTCAGGTCAGTTAAGGTCAGTTAGGAATGAATATGTATTCCTATTGGCTGCCCTCTTATTTATTGATGTTACCAAGGTTCCCACTGAGTTGATGGTTTAATATATGGGGGATAGGAAATGGAAATGGTTGGTAGCTTGACAAAGGGAAGGGAAAGGGGGAGGTGAAGGGCCAAGCAGTCCCACTCCCTGGTCTCTGAAGGACAGATCTCTTCAGAAAATCAGAGCTTCTGAATGCAGGGGCTGTCTCCCCCTTCACATCCCTCTTCTCCCCCCCCCCCCCACCCATTCACTGTGCTCAAGTTTGCAGTTCCTGTGTTAAACTAAACTTCTTTTTTTTTCACTAGAGTAGAATAAAATAAAATGAAGTACTTTGTGTATTATACTAAAGAAACTTTATATAAAATGAAATTAATTACTTCTCTATATTCTACTTTAGTGAAACAAAACATTTAATAAAGAAACTTGCAACCTGAGCTTCAAAACATTAACATACTATAGAAAAATTAAACAAAAAACTTTATTATTAATTTATTATATTTACAGTGGTTAAATTTAAAGAGCAGGCTGAGGCTAGACTGGCTACTGGCTATCATTTTTGGGTACTTGCCAGGTTCTTGTGGCCTGGATTGGCCACTGTTGGAAGCAGGATGCTGGGCTTGATGGACCCTTGGTCTGACCCAGTATGGCATTTTCTTATGTTCTTATGTTCTTAGTGGCTACTGCTGGCACTGTCACTGCTGCAGCCTGCTGGCACTTTTTTTCTCTTTCTGGCTAGTGCGTGCTATATCTGGTAGCAAAATGGCCACGGGGGACAGTACCAAGCATGTGCGGCTTAGTGTGCACCTCTAGCTAATGAACATTTCCTCAAATGTTACTTTTAAACCATTAAGTAACAATTTTTTATAGTGCGCACTATTCAGAAAAATGATTTTTTTACCAAAAAAATCATGCCGATCAGATTTTTTTCTCCCCCCAGCTGATCCATCTCGTTAAAACGATCGGGCAAACGATTCACATTCATTTGAAATGAAAATGGGAACTGGCATGAATGAGACAATTTTAATTTTCTATCAAACAAAACAAATTTGGCCCCACAACAATGAAAATGTTAGTTTTCATTTGTTATCAGCAAAGTACTAGAAATAGAGGTAGATTTTAAGACCTGAGCGTGGGCGTACATGTGCACCCGATTTTATAACATGCGTGTGGAGGTGCACGCATGTTATAAAATCGGGGTTCGGCATGCGCAAGGAGGTGCACAATTGTGCACCTTGTGAGCCATCCTGCGCTGAGCTGCGCTGCCTTCCCCTGTTCCCTCCCAGGCCGCTCCAAAATGGGAGCGGCCTGGGAGGGAACTTCCATTCCCCCTAACCTAAGCTTCCCATCCCTTCCCCTAACCTTCCCCCCCCCCCCCCCCCAGCTCTACTCTAACCCTCCTGAATTCTTATCATACCTTTTGCACCTGCCTGGAGGCAGGCGCAGGTTGTGCACGCTAGCAGCCTGCTGGCAAGTGATCCTCCAACACAGCAGCAAATGTCCGCTGTGTCGGAGGCCTCTGGCCCCACCCCCGGACTGCCTCCAAACTGCCCCTTTAGTAAAGCCCCGGGACTTAAACTTGTCCCGGGGCTTTACGCCCGTCGCTGGGCCTTTATAAAATAGCCCCAGTGTGCGTAAGGCACTCTACGCATGTATATCCACTGGATTTACATGCGTAAAGCTTTTAAAATCTGGCCCATAGTATGTACTGTTTCAAATTCTTATATTTTTTTGTTATTAAGTCAGTTTGACCTGATGAAGTGGGGATAAGCCTCAAAAGTTAGTCATATATGTATTAAGTTAATATAGTAAAAAAGTATCACCTGCAACTTGTTTGTTGAATCGTATTCCTACATACATTAATGTTTGAAATAAATATAACTAAACCAGATAAAATTAAATGCAAACTAAACTGGTTAATTAAACATAGAATTGAGTCTTTGACATTTTGGGTTTGCATTCACTCTTAATTGAGATATCCAAAATTGTTTAAAATAGGTTCAGAGAACTACCCAGAGAAGTGTTGAAGGTTCTCTAAATCAGAGGTCTGAATCTTCTTTTTAGAAAATTCAAAACAGATACAAAAATTCATTATTTTTGAGGATCTGAAGCTGATTTTTTTGGATCTGCTTTTTATTTTACATATCTTTTTCGATTTTGCCAAGATCTGCAAGAAAAACTGCAATAGATTTACCCTGTAGATCTAGGAAAAACAAAAATTCCCCTTGAGCTTCAACCAGGCTGAAATTTGCAGGGACCAAGTTCAACTGTAATTTGTTCAGACATCTCATGACAATGTATCATAGTAAATGAAGGCAGATAAAGACCAAAAGGTCTATCAATTTTTCCCAGTAGAAATTTATCAAATATAAGTAAATTCTTCATTCATTATAGATAAATGCACATGCAAAATCCCATTATGCTGTCCAACATCAGTTCCTTCCTATGCTGTTTTTTTTTTACTTTTTCTTCAGTGTTTTTTTCCATTTTCAACCATTGTCCTCATATTTGTCTCAATCATGCCTAAACTCTACCAGAGTGATGGCTTACATCTCTTCTGCTAATAGGCCATGTCAGGTCCTGCCATTTTCAATTTTGTTTCCCAAAAAAATCAATACATAACCAAAACTCAAATCTCCTTCCTATCTCATTTCCAAGTTTTGCAATAATCCCCACAGCCAGCAAGGTTAGTGCTACTGTGTACAAAATTCCTTTAAAAAAAGTTAATTGAATACAGAAACATTTTGAATGTTCTTCGAATTGTATGGCAAAATGTCAAAACAGATCAACAAATCAACCTTATTTTTGAAGATTGGAGGCAGATATTTTGAATCTTATTTATTTATTTATTTTAAACAATTTTTATTCTGCCTATGGCCTGGATTTTCTAAGGTCACAGACCTTAGAGAATTTGGCGGTAACGGGGTGGGGGGGCGAAGTGGGGGGCAGGCTTTCGCACCCAATAGCGCCATCGTAAAAGGTGGTGCTATTGGGCGCGCTACTGGCAGCGATAAGGGTTCTTATCTTTTCACAGCCAGTGAAGTTTCCGCCGCGTCTGCCCTGGTGTCACCCCAACTCCCTCCTCTTCCAGTGTCGACGCCGCCCTGACTCGGCCCTGATTTAGCTACAGCACACAAAAAGTCCCTTTTCGTAAGTGATCCAGTTAGAAAATGACCCCCTATAATAGAAATCCATGCTAGGTGGATTACAGCAATGTTAATGCAATAATACAATATACACAATAAGTTAAAAACTTCAATCTGTTTTTTTATTTTACATAAACATGACAAATAGTTTCTTGCTTGGGCAGGATGGATCCTTTACTTAGCACCCAGGGGCACATAGAAAGAAATTTAGATACAGACCCTTTATTCACAACTCCACTCAGTCTCTATACAACTCCTTCTCCCTACCAGATAGCTTTGATTTGAGTCCCAGAGTTCCAATATATGGGTCGAGCAATAGATTTATACCCCGTTCCTTTGTAGTTAAGCTCTGTTTTTGTTCTTAGTTCCACCGTCAATAATTATACAGTCTCAGCATCCAATAAACACACAGCAGAGGAACTGTGGTTTCCAACTTCTTTACTGATAGTTTGGTTAGATGATTGGAAATGGATAATATTTTACAGCTTAGATTCATTTTTCTTCATCAAGGTCAATAAATAATAAACAGCAGATAGATAGAATAAACTTGTGACTCTACTTCTTAGTAAAGTCTCTACTTCTATTGGAAGCTTTATATTTACACTGAATTACTCCTTGTATCCAATTGCATAATTTGTCAGCATTATGCATATTAAAGGTAGTTAACTCCTCTTTTACCTCCCAATTTATTTCTCTTGCCTCTTCCCACTGAAGAGGGTTAGAACACACTTTCAATCCCAATATTTAATCATAACTCAGTCCCAGATTTAATATTCTTCAGATATCCTTTATGAATAATTATACCTCCTTATGCAGTACCTGGAGGGTCCTTAACTCTCTTTCTCAATTCTGTCAACTACTGAGACAGAGCCTGGTGGTCACTTCTCATCCCTTATGTAAAAGTTCCCTCAATAGTAACAAAGCTCTTGTTACCTTTGTGTTATATTTTCTTTGTTTCTCTTGTTAGTGCATTTTACTGGAATCTCTTATTTTTAGATGGAAATTGTAACATCTTTCTCTCTTTCTGGATGAAAGGCTTCCCTCTTCCAAGAGTTTGGTATACTGACTCTCAGGTACCATGGGTTATCATCTCCAAGTAGAATCCTAAAAGGAAAAAATTAAGCAAGAAGCAGGAAGAGTGGAATAAAACTTCCATGCCTCCAACATAAATTTATCTAAAAACAGTTAATGCAATAATATTCTTCCTCTGCAGCAGGTCACTGTCACTGTGTATTCTTGTTAGACGTCATAGCACAAGCAGGCCTTCCTTACCCCACATGCAGCCTTGAATGTATGTGGGGTAAGGATGCTCCAATCTACTGCAATAAGGGGTATGGGGTCTCATAGGGAATCCTCACAAATAGACTTAAAAGAGCTCAAACCAATATTTAGAGGTAGGTAGATGAGTCAGTGGGAACTTCTTTACTCATTTCCCTTAAATTACCAGGAAAAAATTAGAAGACAGGAGACAGAGAGCTCCTACTCCAACCAAATCCAAACTAAAATCCACGAGGATAGCAGGTGCTAGGGATGTGCATTTGTTTCATATGTTTCATACGTTTCATATTACATGCTTGTATAGGAAACGTATGAAATGGATGAAATGAATGCACATCCCTAGCAGGTGCACTGGGATGATAAACAGCTAGGATATACCATTTGCATTTTCCCACATGGGGGAGCAAAACCAAAAATGTTCTCACTTATTACCCCAAATCAATTAAGCCTGATACTTCACTTTCAATGCATATCCAGCGTAGCTCTCTGCTTCAACGGCAGGGGGAATGGAGAAAAGTGAATTTATATTCAGACAACAACCAACAAGGACTGAATTGCACAGGCTGGGTAAACAAATATGCGTGGGAGTAGCTTGCTTATTGTGGTGGTTACTACCCTTAACCAATTAAGCTAGATACTTCACTTAGATGCAGTTCTAGCACTGCTCTCTACATTAATGGTGGGGGTGGAAGGAAAATAGAACCGAAAGGTCACTAAGGGCCAAGAGTAACAGATAAGTATGAGGAAAAAAAAAAGTGTGAAAGCTTGCTGGGCAGACTGGATGGGCTGTTAGGTCTTCTTCTGCCATCATTTCTATGTTTCTATGTTTCTATTTCCTTATTGAACCTCCCCAGATTAATGGTACACTCCTTTAGTAAGAGGAAACTGAAGTTCCATTACATTTACACCAGAACCTTTGCTAGATTGCTTAGGATAAATAGTCAAATGAGGATGATATTGTTTATACAGGCAATTTTAATTTTGAAAATGTGAAAATTAACACAGGAAAGTGTAGTGCATAGCATAAAGCAAATTAAAAAAAAAACTAAAATAAAAAAATTCTACTACAATTAAAAAGTTTCATCTGAGACATTTGTCATACTTACAAATAAAAATTAATTACCGAACTTAACATTGTTGAGTACATTTTTAAGGGGTTCTACATATTTGCATATATATTCATGCACATGCTATTTTATAAACATTGGAAGTAAGCATCTATTTTCAGTTTTATACACACATTTACCTGCACAAAAGATGGTAGTCTAAGGTCATTCTGGGGCATAACCAAGAGGTAGGCATGGAAGTTTCTATTGAAGAAGAGATTCATGTGAATACATTAGGCAACATATTTCTGTAATTGTACACCTGCTAATTAACTAGCACTACTGATATCAGACTCTTCTGTTGTTGCTATTTTTGAGTGGGAGATTTGGGAAAACTGGAGGGAGTTCAGGGTGAAGTACTAAGAGGGTCTCAGTGAACTGGAAATGGACTGGGTAAGCTAGTGGAGCTATTGGCAAACTGGTGATCTCAAGTACGCATATATTTTAAAATATACCTGACTCTACATATACATATACAGGGTTTTGCATGTCCTTGTTAATTTTTTCACAGATAAAATGTATACACGTTTATAAAATAGATAAAGTATGCACTTTCAATGTATTGCAAATATTCATGTGTACTGAAACATAGGCATACACTTTCAGAGCTGCACAGTTTATATAATACTAGGATAAATCTAAGCACATTCATTTATGCATGCAAATCCAGTAATGTGATTGAAAGTTATCCTCTTTAGATACAGTAAAATTGCTTCTTCAGATACTTCGGGGGTCAGACAAATATTTATAAGGTATAAAAATAATTTTCCTTTCTTTCCTATTCTTCAATGGGACAGTTGTCTTTAACTTGAGGTTCTGAGGCAGCAACAACACTTGATCACAGTTAATTGACTTATCCCTAGTTTGTAAGTATTTGGAATTTTAAAAGTACACTACATTTTCTTGTGAAACTACTGTTTTGGGATAGCAAGGAAATATGAAGGTACTAGTAGCTATCATGATTAACAATTTGTATTGTATTTACTAGTGAAGCACTACCCTGCAGTTAATTTTTAAATAACTATTTATTTGTGTATTTAATGTTCTTTAGAATGATGTATTGGACAGTTATTGGAGACCACTCTCATATAGAAGAAGCAGCTATGGATGGTACTATGAGGAGAATATTGGTACAAAAGTATGTGAAAAGGCCCACAGGTATTGTAACTTTAAAACTGAGGAGATAAGACAGTTTGTCTTTCTGCAAATGTATTGCAATGCCAAGAATATATAGCATTCTGTTGAAAAGCACTATTGAAATGATATGATTTACTATAGAAAAACAGGAAAATATTAATTTTCAGTATTGCGTTCCTTATTTTTCTATAATTTCTTGTTTTTGATAACTGCAGAATCACCATTTGAAAATGACTGGAATGTATCAGGTTTGCGATGGGTTATGTGCTTGTGACGGTTTTCATTTTTCACTGCTTTTCTGACATATTGTAAAAAGAATACAGTACATGATAAACATCTCAAATTTAGTAATTCACCCCTAGATTCATCAAAATGTATTATTAATGCATTGATAATGCCCAGGATAAGAACAAGGGGTGTTTTTAGGGAAATTTTAGAATAAAATACCATTTTGCATTGGTAGTATCACAAGGTATGGTAAACTTATCACACTCCACAATAATTCCTATTTTATGCAGAAAGAGAGAGAGATAGTATCTACAAGGCCTTCTTAGTAGTGAAGTATTTATATCTCTATAGGAGGTCATCTAATAGCTCAAGGTGAGGTGTTGGAGGTGGTTTAGAAGCCAATTTATCATGTAGAGTGAGCATGAACAGCACAGTACACCTTGGTGAAGATTTAATGTCATTTGGAGTGAGGAAAGTCTCACAAAGATGCCATTTCTACAATGTTCTCTCACCCTATCTTGATGGACTATAACAGGGTACCATCAAGGTAGGGCAGAAGTCTGCCATACAAACCTGCTGGTCCATTTCCTGTTCTAACAGGACAGAAGTGCACAGGTCGCATATGTTAAAAACATGCATAGTATGCAGCACAGTGACACTGGGTCCTTTTCTGGGGGCATTACGGGTTGCTAGGTTGGAGGGGGACTCATGCCTGTATTCCTTCCTGGAATCTGTGGTTAGTAAGGTGGCAAGAGCATCAAAGGTATTGATGAAATGCTGATCTCACTACTTCATTGGCATAAAAAGCAAGCTTGCTTACCGTTAATGGTGTTTTCCATATACAGCAGAATGAATTAGCCATGTCATGTGGGTGACATCATCAGGATGCTGTTTGCTAGTAGAGCTTTTGCTCCACTGAGCATGAGTGGGAGTTACCATGCAGGAATTGCCTCATGAACTCCACCAGTCAATTTTAGAGATAAATGTAGCTAGGTAGTTGAATCTGCAGGGAAGCGGGAGGGTATTTAGCATGACTAATTCATCCTGCTGACTATAAATAACACAGTTTACAGTAAACAAATTGCTTTCTTCTTTGACAAGTATGGCTGAATTTGTCATGACTTGTGGCAAGTCTCAAGCTGAGGGTTGCAGTGGAACATTTATTAAATAAGCAACCTGATCCCCAACATGTAAAGTAAATTACTGGATAAACAGGCTACTCAAAATTGCTGCTTTGAATTTTCTGTTATTCCTGGAGAGGTGATCTAGATAGTAATGGGATGTAAAGGTGCACTGAAACCAAGTTGCAGCTGTGCAGATGTCTTTAAAAGGCATGACTCATAGATAAGCTACAGATGCAGCCATGGCCCTAACTTGATGAGCTTTAATAGCTCAGGAATTATTTGGATTTGCATGTGAACAAATCCAAAGTATTGTGTTGACTCCATGTAGAGAACTTTTCCATTTAAAACCTTAAGCTTTTCTAACTGATGTTTTTCTGGCAGACACTATTATGTTTTCAACCTCCTTGGGCAAGGATAATTCTGCCATCATTGAGCATTCAACATCCAAGCTATCAAGTTGAGAGATAAATTTTAGATGCAATAAATGTCCTTCTTTTTGAGTTAATAATGATGCATCTGATCTCAGAGAAATTAGAAGACTGCTATATAGCTGTAATAGATACATGAAGCAAACATGTATGAGACATGCTGGAGCTATGAGGATCAGACAGACCTGTTTTTTCAGCACTTTTTACACCATTCTGGTTATCAGTGGAATTGGTTAAAACGCAGACATGATATCTGCATTCCCATCAAGTAGAAAAGTATCCTGAGTTCACCTGAGTCACTTGAAAGAATATTAAAAAATGTTCCCAGTTTTCTGTTTTGCTCTGAAGCAAATTGATTAATTGCTGGAAGTCCTCTCAGACTGAATATTTTGTCAGCTGTTGACTCCTGTAAAGACCATTAATGTGGTCAAAAAATTCAGCTGAGGCAATCTGCTGATGTGTTGGAGCTCCCTGAAAGGTAGAGCACTTATAGGATAGCTTGATGTTTGCATGTTCATTTCCATATCTTCATCACTGCTTGGCAAAGTGTCAAATACCTAGTTCCCCCTTGCTTATTCATATAAAACATGGTTACTTGGTTGTCAGTTTAAATGAGAATGCTCTTCCTCTGGATGAAGCCAGTGAATGTTTTTAGAGTGAATCTGATTGCTCTCAATCCTAGGAGCTTTATTTGAAATTATCTTTCTATGAAAGACTATATTCCTTGAGTTTAAAAGGGCCATGTGTGGGCCCCCTAAACTGTGGTGGAGGCATCCATCGCTAGCATGGCTTGGAAGCAGATGGAGTGGTGATCGTTAGGGCCACGATACAATACCAATTCCCCCGATTTATCGTCAAAAAATCGTAAATCGGGGGAAGGGGGAGGGCAGGAAAACCGGCACACTAAAATCCCCTAAAACCCACCCCGACCCTTTAAATTAAATCGTTCAGCGGCGGTCCGGAACCCCCGCTGAACGACCTCCTGCAGTCGATCTCCTGCCGGCGCCATTTTCCGTACGGAAAACGATTTGCGGCAGGAGATCGTTTTCTGGACCCCCGCTGGACCCCCAGGGACTTTTGGCCAGCTTGGGGGGGCCTCCTGACCCCCACAAGACTTGCCAAAAGTCCAGCGGGGGTCCGGAACGACCTCCTGCAGTCGAATCGTGTTGGTCTATGGCCGCCGCCATTTTGCGCCGCCATTTTGAAAAATGGCGCCGGCTGAAGACAACACGATTCAATTGCAGGAGGCCGTTCCGGACCGCTGCCGTTCCGGACCGCCGCTGGACCCCCAGGTAATTTAAGGCATTTGGGGGGGGGTTTGGGAGGGTGGGGGATTTAATTTAAAGGGTCGGGTGGGTTTTAGGGGGTTTTAGTGTGCCGGCTCACGATTTTCACGATACTTTAAACACCCAAACGGCAACAATACGATTCCCTCCCCCTCCCAGCCGAAATCGATCGTTAAGACGATCGAGGACACGATTCACATCTCTAGTTATCAGGGGTTGAGTGAGCTGGTCCCATTGTGTGTGGAAATCTCATTGCATGAGCCATGTGTGAAGGCGAGTTAGTGAAACTAAGTGACTTGCTGTCACCAAGTGACCAACAATGACTAGGAATTCTCTGGCTGATGATTGTTCCACATTCAACATTTTGTACAAGAAATCTGAAAATATTCCTCTAATTTGAGGGAAGGAAAGCTCTCTCCTGCAGAGATTTTCCTAGATCACTAGGAATCCTAGAGATTGCAGCAGTTGTACTAAATTTTGTAGTGAGCTTAGTATATACCTTTCATGGAGCTCGCCATTACAAGCCAGTCATTCAGGTAAGGGAAGACTTAGATGTCATGACACTGCTACTACAGTAAATTACAGTACTTGGTGAAAACCCTCAATTGCTGCTGATAATAGGTCTAAATGGTACATTTTCTCAATGTAGAAAGATGAAGTGCCACAGTAATCTATTCTGGAACCCCTTCATTTTAATATATTTATAAAACACTTGGAAATGGGAACAACGAATGAGGTGTTCAAATTTGTTGATAACAGAAAATTATTCATGGTTGTTAAATTGTTGCGCTGGAGGTAGATATTTGGGCCAAGGTGGGGTTGATGCAACCCATGGGTCCCCACCATCGACAGGCAGAGAGGGCTGATGAATAGAGGCCAGCTGGAACTTCACCAATACCAGCCCTCGTTCCCTGCGGGTTGAGCCTTTGGGTGCTGGGGCCAGCTTGTCTTAGGTGGGCCTCTGTATGTAGTCGATGAGGAGATTGAGTTCAGCCCAGAGACAGCAGGAGAGAGATGGTACAATCTTACACTGGATGCTTTTAAATGCATTCAAATGTTATTCTTCTGCATTCTATGTAACAGTCGTGCCTTGTTTCTGGCCTTCCTCCTGTTCCTTGTAAACCGGTACGATGTGCATGCGGCTATCAGTATATAAAAATGCTAAAATAAAATAAATAAATAAGGTAGTGTCCTGGAGACTCGGGCAAATGAGGAAAGAAGGCAGAAGGAGGGTGCCCGAGTAAGTGCAGGCCGAAGCCTGAGTTAACCAAGTCCAGGAAGTAAGCAGAAGAGGTGACAAGAAACAGGCTTGAATCAGGGCTGGCGGCAATCTGGAAGCAGTGGCAAGTAAGGTTTGATCACGGAGATAGTCTAGAAGCGTAGTCAGGCAATGCAGAGGTCTGGGTCTGGAGAGAGGCAACAGTATAGTCAGGCATTGCAGAGGTATGGGTCTGGAGAGAGGCAACAGTATAGTCAGGCATTGCAGAGGTATGGGTCTGGAGAGAGGCAACAGCATAGTCAGGCAATGCAGAGGTCTGGGCTTGGAGAGAGTCAATGGCGTGGTCAGGCGAAGTGGAGGTCCGGGCTTGGAGAGAGTCGATGGCGTGGTCAAGCAAAGCAGCGCCAAAGTCCACGTAGGCAATCCTTAGGAAGGTATGAGGCAGGAATATAGGAACAAGCAGACAGGAACCAGGATCACACGAGGAACAGGAACCCAGGAATGAGACGAATCTCTGAGGAGGCAATGAGTACTCGACCAGTGTGGAGACCTGTTGCAAAGGCAAAGCTAGGGAGAAGAGCCAGGGCTTAAGTACCGGTACTCCCCTGACATCAACATCCAGGGCCGCAGCTAAGTTCCCACCGTGGTCCCTACTTAAGCTTTGGAAAAGTGTTGCGCACCTAAGGAGGGGCGCAGCTCCGAGTAGCAGCGTCTCTCCACGGGCCACGTGGAGAGGCCCAACGTGAAGTGATGGATGTGGTGGCTGGACCTGGAACGTCAGGGACAGCAGCTGAGCCGGAGGCACCAGGGGAGGCCTGAGGACAGATCTGGTGGCCCACCACTGCCAGAGAGGAGGAACCAGGAGATGGAGTCACTGGAGAGAGGTGAGGGGGCCATGCCGCGGGTCTGCCGTGTAACATAAATGATAACATGATCTTGCAAAACTAGGAGACTGTGTATGGAAATGGCAAATAAAATTTAATTTGGACAAGTGTAAAGTGATGCACTTAGGGAAGAGTAACCCAAATTATAACTACACAGTGCGAGATTGCACATTAGGAATCACTATTCAAGAAAAGGATCTTGGTGCCATCATTGATAATACATTGAAATCTTCTATACAGTGTACAGCAGCAGCCAAGAAAACAAATAGAATGTTAGGAATTATTAGAAAAGGACTGAAATAGAAAATATCTTAATGCCTGTGTATCGCTCCATGGTGAGACCTCATCTTCAGTATTGTGTGCAATTCTAATCACCGCATCTCATAAAAGATATTGCAGAATTAGAAAAAGTAAGAGAAGGGCAACCAAAATGATAAAGGGGATGGAGCAATTCCCCTATAAGGAAAGGCTAATTATGTAGGATTCTTTAGCCTGGAGAAGAGACGAATGAGGGTAAATATGATAGAGGTCTATAAAGTGAGAGGAGCAGAATAAGTAAATGTTAATCAGTTGTTTACCCTTTCAAAGAATACAAAGAATAGGGGAGACACAGTGAAGTTATTAGGTAACACATTTAAAACTGATAAAAGAAAATATTTTCTTACTTACTCAGTACTCAGTACTCAGAATAGTTCAGCTCAGTTACTCACCTTGGAAAGGTGTTGAGGTAGTGTGATTGGGTTTGAATAGGGACCAACATTTGCTAATCAAGGGAGCAGTGAGTCACTCAGGCTGACTAACTGAAGTTAGGACCTGCTCTCTAGGTGATGCATTGTCCTTTTGCACTGAGGATATCTCCCCAAGGCCTACTGCCCAGGAGGGAAGGGTTAGGTCGGCCGTCATAGTTGGTGATTCAATTATTAGGAATGTAGATAGCTGGGTGGCTGGTGGGCGTGAGGATCGCCTGGTAACATGCCTACCTGGTGCGAAGGTGGCGGACCTCACGCGTCACCTAGATAGGATTTTAGACAGTGCTGGGGAGGAGCCGGCTGTCGTGGTACACGTGGGCACCAACGACATAGGAAAATGTGGGAGGGAGGTTCTGGAAACCAAATTTAGGCTCTTAGGTAGAAAGATTAAATCCAGAACCTCCAGGGTAGCATTCTCTGAAATGCTCCCTGTTCCACGCGCAGGTCACCAGAGGCAGGCAGAGCTCCGGAGTCTCAATGCGTGGATGAGACGATGGTGCAAGGAAGAGGGATTCAGTTTTGTTAGGAACTGGGGAACCTTTTGGGGAAGGGGGAGTCTCTTCCGAAGGGATGGGCTCCACCTTAACCAGGGTGGAACCAGACTGCTGGCGCTAACCTTTAAAAAGGAGATAGAGCAGCTTTTAAACTAGAACAAAGGGGAAAGCCGACAGTCGCTCAGCAGCGCATGGTTCGAAGAGAGGTATCATTAAAGGATACTAATGATGCATTAGAATTAGGGCATCCCAACAGTGAGGTTCCAATAATTAGAAAAGTAGTCCAAGTGCCTGTAACTAAAAACTCACCTGACCTAAAAAATTCTAACTTATCCCTTTCAATTAAAAAGCAGAATAAAAATACAAACAAAAAACAAACTTTGAAATGTTTGTATGCAAATGCCAGAAGTCTAAGAAGTAAGATGGGAGAATTAGAATGTATAGCAGTAAATGATGACATAGACTTAATTGGCATCTCAGAGACATGGTGGAAAGAGGATAACCAATGGGACAGTGCTATACCGGGGTATAAATTATATCGCAATGACAGAGAGGAGCAGTCAGGAGGAGGTGTGGCGCTTTATGACTGGGATGGCATAGAGTCCAACAGGATAAACATCCTGCATGAGACTAAATACAAAATTGAATCTTTATGGGTAGAAATCCCTTGTGTGTCAGGGAAGACTACAGTGATAGGGGTATACTACCGTCCACCTGGTCAAGATGGTGAGATGGACAGTGAAATGCTAAGAGAAATTAGGGAAGCTAACCAAATTGGTAGTGCAGTAATAATGGGAGACTTCAATTACCCCAGCAATAAGTGCAGAAAAGGAATTTAGTCCAAACCATGAGGATTCAGCAAAGCTCTACAGAGCAAGTAGATTTTTATTCATTTTAGGCGGCAACTCCACAATTTTAGAATAGCAAGCAGATTAGAATGCGTCCCCCGACACGGTCCCGTGTTTCGCCGAGGGCTGCATCGGGAGGGAGCAAGAATTTTCACAAAACACTGTAAATAAAACATACACTGGTAAGGACATAAAATGGCAGATAGTCGACATAAATTACAAATGATTACACACATACCTGAATGCTGAAGGATTTCAAAATTGGCAGGGAGCGCGTCCATCTTAGATGCAGACAGGCATTTAAACCACACGGAGTTGGCGCGAACTCAGGTTGACAGGTCACATGGTCAGACGGGGCCAATCACAGTTGCCCCCGTTCCTGAGGCGCAACTAGCAGTGCAAACAGCAATTAACCTAGGTGGCCCTGACAGGTTTTTAAGTGAAGAGATGCCACTCTAATTCCCGATTAAGACCATTAGGAGCAACTGAATCGAGTTGAAAGATCCATCTCTGTTCAAAGCGTCCTAGTTGTTCATTGTAGTTGCCTCCCCGAGGGGAACGGGGGACAACCTCAATGACACAAAAGGACAGGTCAGAGATGGAATGTGCCTGTTGGACCCAGTGTTTAACTAAAGGCTCATTCTCACGAGTGTTGCGGATGTTGGAGCAATGCTCAATTATGCGAGTTTTAGCCATTCTAGAGGTCTTACCCACATACACCAAGGGACAGGGGCAAACAATTACATATATTACTCCTTTCGAGGTACAATCTGAGGTGGCCCGAAGGGGAAAGTTTTGATGTGTGATGGGGTGTACAAAAGAAGTATAAGTCCCTGTGTGCTGAATCCTCATGGTTTGGACTAAATTCCTTTTCTGCACTTATTGCTGGGATATTTGTGAAGTGCAGTAACTTGCTCTATTGGTTTGTTAGACTTCAATTACCCCAATATAGACTGGGTAAATGTATCATCGAGTCACGCTAGAGAGATAACGTTCCTGGATGGAATAAATGATAGCATTATGGAGCAATTGGTTCAGGAACCGACGAGAGAGGGAGCAATTTTAGATCTAATTCTCAGTGGAGCACAGGACTTGGTGAGAGAGGTAACGGTGGTGGGGCCCCTTGGCAATAGTGATCATAATATGATCAAATTTGATTTAATGACTGGAAAAGGAACAGTGTGCAAATCCAAGGCTCTCGTGCTAAACTTTCAAAAGGGAAACTTTGATAAAATGAGAAAAATTGTTAGAAAAAAACTGAAAGGAGCAGCTACAAAAGTAAAAAATGTCCAAGAGGCGTGGTCATTGTTAAAAAATACCATTCTAGAAGCACAGTGCAGATGTATTCCACACATTAAGAAAGGTGGAAAGAAGGCAAAACGATTACCGGCATGGTTAAAAGGGGAGGTGAAAGAAGCTATTTTAGCCAAAAGATCTTCAATCAAAAATTGGAAGAAGGATCCAACAGAAGAAAATAGGATAAAGCATAAACATTGGCAAGTTAAATGTAAGACATTGATAAGACAGGCTAAGAGAGAATTTGAAAAGAAGTTGGCTGTAGAGGCAAAAACTCACAGTAAAAACTTTTTTAAATATATCCGAAGCAGAAAGCCTGTGAGGGAGTCAGTTGGACCGTTAGATGATCGAGGGGTTAAAGGGGCACTTAGAGAAGATAAGGCCATTGCGGAAAGATTAAATGATTTCTTTGCTTCGGTGTTTACTGAAGAGGATGTTGGGGAGGTACCCGTAATGGAGAAGGTTTTCATGGGTAATGATTCAGATGGACTGAATCAAATCACGGTGAACCTAGAAGATGTGGTAGGCCTGATTGACAAACTGAAGAGTAGTAAATCACCTGGACCGGATGGTATACACCCCAGAGTTCTGAAGGAACTAAAAAATGAAATTTCAGACCTATTAGTAAAAATTTGTAACTTATCATTAAAATCATCCATTGTACCTGAAGACTGGAGGATAGCAAATGTAACCCCAATATTTAAAAAGGGCTCCAGGGGCGATCTGGGAAACTACAGACTGGTTAGCCTGACTTCAGTGCTAGGAAAAATAGTGGAAAGTGTTCTAAACATCAAAATCACAGAACATATAGAAAGACATGGTTTAATGGAACAAAGTCAGCATGGCTTTACCCAGGGCAAGTCTTGCCTCACAAATCTGCTTCACTTTTTTGAAGGAGTTAATAAACATGTGGATAAAGGTGAACCGGTAGATATAGTATACTTGGATTTTCAGAAGGCATTTGACAAAGTTCCTCATGAGAGGCTTCTAGGAAAAGTAAAAAGTCATGGGATAGGTGGCGATGTCCTTTCGTGGATTGCAAACTGGCTAAAAGACAGGAAACAGAGAGTAGGATTAAATGGGCAATTTTCTCAGTGGAAGGGAGTGGACAGTGGAGTGCCTCAGGGATCTGTATTGGGACCCGATCTGGAAATAAATACGACGAGTGAGATAATCAAATTTGCAGATGACACGAAATTGTTCAGAGTAGTTAAATCACAAGCAGATTGTGATAAATTGCAGGAAGACCTTGTGAGACTGGAAAATTGGGCATCCAAATGGCAGATGAAATTAAATGTGGATAAGTGCAAGGTGATACATATAGGGAAAAATAACCCATGCTATAATTACACGATGTTGGGTTCCATATTAGGTGCTACAACCCAAGAAAGAGATCTAGGTGTCATAGTGGACAACACATTGAAATCGTCGGTGCAGTGTGCTGCGGCAGTCAAAAAAGCAAACAGAATGTTGGGAATTATTAGAAAAGGAATGATGAATAAAACGGAAAATGTCATAATGCCTCTGTATCGCTCCATGGTGAGACCGCACCTTGAATACTGTGTACAGTTCTGGTCGCCGCATCTCAAAAAAGATATAATTGCGATGGAGAAGGTACAGAGAAGGGCTACCAAAATGATAAAGGGAATGGAACAACTCCCCTATGAGGAAAGACTAAAGAGGTTAGGACTTTTCAGCTTGGAGAAGAGACAACTGAGGGGGGATATGATAGAGGTGTTTAAAATCATGAGAGGTCTAGAACGGGTAGATGTGAATCGGTTATTTACTCTTTCGGATAGTAGAAAGACTAGGGGGCACTCCATGAAGTTAGCATGGGGCACATTTAAAACTAATCGGAGAAAGTTCTTTTTTACTCAACGCACAATTAAACTCTGGAATTTGTTGCCAGAGAATGTGGAAAATGGCGCCGGCAGGAGATCGACTGCAGGAGGTCGTTCAGCGGGGGTTCCAGTCCCCCGCTGAACGACCTCCTGCAGTCGATCTCCTGCCGGCGCCATTTTCCGTACGGAAAACGGTTCGCGGCAGGAGATCATTTTCCGGACCCCCGCTGGACCCCCAGGGACTTTTGGCCAGCTTGGGGGGGCCTCCTGACCCCCACAAGACTTGCCAAAAGTCCAGCGGGGGTCCGGAACGACCTCCTGCAGTCGAATCGTGTTGGTCTATGGCCGCCGCCATTTTGCGCCGTCATTTTGAAAAATGGCGCCGGCTGAGGACAACACGATTCTATTGCAGGAGGCCGTTCCGGACCGCTGCCGTTCCGGACTGCCGCTGGACCCCCAGGTAATTTAAGGCATTGGAGGGGGGTTCGGGAGGGTGGGGGATTTAATTTAAAGGGTCAGGGGTGGGTTTTAGTGTGCCGGTTTTCCTGCCCTCCCCATTCCCCCGATTTACGATTTTTTGATGATAAATCGGGGGAATTGGTATTGTATCGTGGCCCTAACGATTTTTGACGATTTAAAATATATCGGACGATATTTTAAATCGTCAAAAAATGATTCACATCCCTAGCAAATATCTACTTCTTTTCCCAGAGATAAGCAGCTTGGAATCTATCTACCCCTTGCAGGTACTTGTGACCTGGATTGGCCACTTTTGGAAAAAGGATAATGGGCTTGATGGGCCTCTGTTCTGACCCAGTATGGCAAATCTTATGCACTTATATACTTATAAGGGGAGCACACTGTACTGATATAATAGGCAATGCCAGTGGAAAGGAAGCATTGCAATATAAGCATAAGTGTTCTTTCGATCAAGAGCACACTTCCTATTACGATTCCTCCTGTAGCTGCGCCACAGGAGGCATCTCACCTTTTTCTGGAGGCCACTCCGAAGCCAGGGCCTCGCCTGAGCAATTGTCTAGATCCTGCTCCATGGCCTGGGAGGCCTTCAGTGTTGTTCGGGGCCTACGCGAGGCCTGTTCCACTGCAGCCTGGATGCTCTGGTGTGGGCCACGTCCTTCTCCTAAGGTGTGGGCCCACGGCTCCTCTCCACTCTTGTAGAGTCAGCGAGGGACGGCCCATCTGGACTCCTTCCTGGGAGTTGCCTGCTCCTGGGGTATAAAAGCTTTGCTCCAGCACTCATGCTTTGCCTTGCATTGGAGTTTCACCTCTCTGGATGTCTCCTCTTCCAGCGCTCCGTCAGGCCGCCGTGTTTGCTTCAGCTTGGTGTCCGTGTCTTGCACGTCCTGATGTTTCATGATGTTCCTTGATGTTGTTCCTGTCCCTGATGTTTTAACCTGCTTTTGACTGCTGGTGTTCAGTAACCTATTTCAGACTGCCGGTGGGCAGCCTCCTGCTTCAGACTGCCGGTGTGCAGTACTTCGCTTTGACTGCCGGTATGCTTTGTGCAGCATATTTCCTTTCCTGCGTTGGTTCCACTCCCACGGATGTGGGACAGGGTGGTCCATGACTAGACCAGTCTTACTGTCTGTGTAGGGCGCCCTGAGGGACAGTGCCAACGACTGAACCTCCCTGCTTGCTTCAGAGTCTACGTCTACAGTATCCTGCTTCAGAATCTACGTCTACAGTCTATGGTTCCTGAGTCTTCATCGTCTGTTTCAGAACCTTCGTCTGCCCACACCCTGAGTCCGTCCTGCTGCCTCTTGCCATCCCAGCAGCAGGTCCGAAAGGGCCAGGAACAGTCGGAGGACTGTTCATCACCAACACTCCACATGTTGCTTCCAGAGGCATGCAGGTCTGACTGGGGTCGGGTCCACGCTACACCTACCCTTGGTGCAGGATCGTGCCAGGGGCCCAAGGGCACACTTTCTCTAATGGGGACTGCTCTCCCAGCGCTCCCCCATAACACTTCCTATTCCTCTTATGGATGACGGGGAGGGTTGTGCTGAAGGAATTCATTTGGAATTTCTCCCAGAGTATATACTTGTTCAGGCTTCTTAAATAAATACATGATAGGTCTCAGTTCCCCAGATTTCTTGGGGATAAGGAAATAATGGGAATTAAACCCTTGGTCTTGGTGATTGGGAAAAACAAGTTCTTCCCACTTTTTGAGGAGTACTCACCTCCAAGCAGAGTTATGTTGAGTGAAATGGATCTGGATTGAAGGTCAAATGATGAGGAATTGCTGAAAACTAATAGAAATAAAGTGTTATCCAGACTCCGCAATCTTGAGAAACCAGCAATATTTACTGATCATGTGCCACTCCTCCAGATAGTGCTGAATTCTCACTACTAGAAAGGAATGATTCTGAGTTTGAAAGGTGGTCATTGGCTTTGGTTAGACTTGTTGCATTATTTTTGGTTGACAGTGTTTATGCAGATGAGCACTAGTCAGAAGCTATTGCTGTTGCAAAAGCAGAGGCAGCATCTGCTATTGATGGAATTGTTGGAAGGGTCATCTTTGGAAATATGATCTATTAAGAGCATAGTAAGCATGCCTTGCAGATGACTGATTTTCCTATTCAATAGGAAGGGACTGAACCATCATGTGATGCTCCTTTATTTGAGTGACAATTTCTCTGAGCTTTTCTCTTAAAAAGGTGACCACCCAAGTAGAGTATGTTCACTAACTTGTCATGGATGTCATCGTATTTGCTATTGGCTCTCAAAGAAGCCATACTGTCTGCTCTGATGGAAGCTGTTAAGATGCATGCCATAGTATCAAATGTATCATAGATGGATTGAATAAGATGGTGTATATAATCTTCCGCATGCAGGAATGGATGAGGATACACAATTCTTCCTTCACTGAGTTAAAGATAAGATTTTAGTTTAATATTCAATTATGTAAGTATTCAACTGGGTAGAATTGGTGTGCAAAGATCTGTGCTTTAAGCATGGAACGTTGAAACTCCTTTTTAATGAAATTGTCCAGTAACCTGGGATCTTTCTCTGGTGGAGTCTTCAAATATATCCTTGTTTGCTTTTATTTGAGCCGATTCTAGCACAACTGATTAGTGGGGTAATTGTACCATTCTAAACCCTGGAGATTTTTGCACTCTATATTTGAGATGTAGTTTCCGTGCAACTGGGGCACAGAAAAAATGATTTTCCCACATTCATGTTGGCAATTCTTGCAGGATATCATGGATCAGGATAGCTACTGGCTCCACTGGTGTATCAGGAATTTGGAGGAGACCATAGACTTTAGTGCAGAAATCTTTGTCCTTACACACCTTAACTCTGAGTGCTTTCTTTAACTTGTCCAGAAACATGGAGTAGGAAAGGTTTTCTGGTAGAGATAAGTGCACTGGAGGCTCTGGAAGGGGGTCAGATGGGATTCTCATTGATCTCTCATTAGAGCCTAGTAGAGAGGGAACACTAATCCAGGACCTCGATGAAGAAGGTGATTGAGGAGGGGTATAGTTCTGAATGGCAATTTTCAAATCAGCATGCATGCACACATTTGCGCACATACGTTGACCCATGCCCAGGTATGCTGCTATGTTATAACATGTATGTACATATATACGCAGTCGCATATTATAAAATAGACTGGCTGCAAGCACATGTGCACCAAATTTTAAGTGGTCGTGCATATGCATGCTGATCCTGCTTCTACCATGTAAACTGGGGGAACTTAAAAGGAGTTTGCGCTGATGCCATCCTCAGTTTTACCAGTTCATCCACAGTTTGCCTAGTTAAGAGATAGGTCCTCCAACTCCCCCCCCCCCAGGTTAATAGCCTTCACACACCCCCCCCCCCGGCCAGTTAGCCCTGAACCTTAAAACCCCACAGAAATGCCTAGTTTTCTTTAAATTATAACTTGCGCGGCATCCATATCAGAAGTAAAGTTACGTGACAGGAGGCTTCAGCACGTGTTGAGTTGCATTAGCATTTACGCGCACACCCAAAACATCCATTCACCTCCCAGACCTCGTCCATTCCAGGCCCCTTTTTGAAAACCTTTGAGATGTGCATGCTCTAGAAGATGAGTGTGTATCTTGATGGCTTTTAAAATCCACTCAGTGCATGCAAACCCAACTTCTTCGCTCATCCTCTAATTAATGCACATATCAGGCTTTTAAAATTCACCTCCTGGTCTACACTTCAATGGCATCTGGGGACTAAAGCACTCTAGTGGAGTATTGGTTCAAATGGGATCTTGTGCTTCAACAACATTAGGATCGTATGTGCCAGCAATGCCAGGGCCTTGTGCTTTGATTTTCATTTACCACTATCCTTTGGTTTCCATCATTCAACTGATTTCTAGTTCAGTCCACAACCCTGGGTCCCATGCCTAGACTGCTCATTGTATTTAAGGATTGTGTTGAAATCCTAATGTCGAGCTAGAAACCAACAATCAGGCCACCATGGGCCATCATGCTAGGCCATGCAGAGATCAGACCTTTACCTTGACTGCAATGGGGTCCAACGTCATCATAAGATATATGTGCTTCTGTTTGTTTTCCAAGTGCTCTTGCCCAGGTTAGGGGATTGATCCATTTTCTCCTTAAGCCATCCCATCCCCATTAGAGGAAGCCCAGTTGCAGTACTTCTTCAACTGCTGCTTCCTTAAAATCTGCCAGCCAACAGAATCAGCATGGAGACATGTGCCACAGGGACTATGACACCAGTAAGCCACGTCTTTTGAAATTAACTATTGCTCCACAAACAGGCAGATATCCCAGCTCCCCAAATCAATGATGCTGCTGATAACATGCAAGAGTAAAACAACAGATGCAATTGTGTTTTTTCATAAATAATGCGCTCTTCATAAATTAATAAATTAAAACATATACAACATTTTGAAAAAGCCCTCTATAATAATGAAAATGCAGTTGTTAGAACATGGTCAATATCTATTCGTAGTAATTGGAGATGTGTTTAATTTCTACATAAGTTTTAATGTATTAAAGAAACTGAAAGATCATTTACATTAACTTAATCTATGATCATATTTATTTTGGCCAGGAATAGAAAGACACACTTCATTTGAGCTTTAGAGGCAGTAGGGGGAAATTGGTTTAATTGATTAGTATACCTAAAATTTAGAAATAGTCTCATACAGTAACTTCTTGTGCAATGGAAAAAAAAATCTTGAAAATGTAATATAAGATTGCATGCAATACATTTTTAAGAGCATGCTAGGAAAGGGAAAATATAGATAACTAATCAAATCTAACGAAAATATTATCTTCATTATATGAAGTATAGCTGGAAAACAATGTGAACTATTTTTTCAAGACTTCACAGATGCAGCAGCTGGATAGCATAAGTTTGGTTGGCTAGTGATTAAAGATTACATTGCCTAATGTTTTTTATAATAACCCACACAAGAAGAAGTTTTACTTATTAGTCATATATTAGCCAGCTGGTTTTATTGGCCTAGTTTTATCACATTAACTGCTCCAGAGTGGTCTGTAAAATTGCTACACATGGGCAGATGCATTTAAAGTACCCTCTTGATGCTTGCAGCATATTAAACAGCTGAAGACAGAAAAATGTGTGATTATGATATCTAGAAAGTATGATATAGATTGCCAAATAAAAATAAGAGGATTCTAGTAATGTGCAGTGCATTATGTATGTTTTGAAAATGTGCCCTTTTATAGGCTTTACGCCATTGAACAACTGCACTTACAATGGAAGAAATCTGTTGCATTTTGCGGCTTGAGGGAGAACCCCATCCGCTGTGCCTTGTCGGCAACTTTATTCAATATCTATCTACTTCCAGTTTGTCATCTTTTAGCTGGCTTAAGTCTGAACTTTTACATCTACGCCGATGACATTCAGTTACTCGTTCCCATGTCAGATACAGTAAAACAAACATTTAAATTAATTAACATTTACCTGACTGCTATTACCATTGACTGTCTACTAAATTTTAAAAAACATATTATCACCAAACTAAGAGAAGGTTACTATAAACTGCTGGTTCTGAGAAAATTAAAACCTCTGCTAGATGCTAACGATTTTCGATCAGTGCTACAAGCCCTAATTTTTTCATCGTTAGATTACTGTAATTCTCTCCTTTTAGGCCTCCCACAAACTACACTATATCCATTGCAAGTATGCCGAAACTCGGCGGTGAGAGTATTAACAAATTGCAAAAAACATGATCATATCACTCCTGTTCTTGATAAACTTACACTGGCTGCCAATAACGCAGAGAATATATTACAAAACCTGTTGCATTCTTCACAAAGCTATTTATGGGCAAAAAACTAACTGGTTGAATTTCTCAATCCACTTACACATCCCACATAGATCCTCAAGATCAGCAAAGGACTACTTCAAATTCCCTCAGTAAACACAGCCCACCTCGCGTTAGTACATGAGAAGATCATCTCCATTGCAGGTTCCAGTTTCTGGAACATGATGCCTGTTGATTTGAGACTTGAAACAGTTCAAAAAATTTAAAAAAGCCTTAAAGACCTGGCTTTTTGAACAAGCATATGCAGATTACCTTGATAAAGGCTAAAAACAGCCAGAATCAATGACTGGGGCAATTTTTTTTCATGTTCTTGTTTTTATTTCTTTTATTATTAAGGTATTTGTTCTCATACTAAAAGTGTTTTGTACAATTTTTTTTTCTGATGTATACCCTGTGCTCTTACGATGCTTTTATTTAAACCGTTGTGATGTATTTCGAACGACAGTATACAAAACTTTTAAATAAATAAATAAATAAATAAATAAATACTCATCCCGAGGCTGCTGGGCCTCCTTCTCAAACAGAGCAGCATGCTGCCATCCCTGCTGGCATTGCAGGATGCCACCGGATCCCTCTAGCATGTGCGCACTGACACTCCTGGAGTTAAAAGGCTCATCGCAGAAAAACTCCCACTGTGCCCATAGGTGACATCAGTACTTGCTTCTTTTTATAGGCCATTCAGACTCCCTTCAGATACCTCAGCAACAGGTCCAGCTACTTTGAGTGTGTGTTGCTTCCAGCCTTCATCTGCCCAGCCTGTTCCAGTCTTTGTCTGCCCAGACTATTCCAGCCTTCATCATCCAGCCTTTTCTTTCCTTGCCAGCCCAATCTATATCTACCCTATTCGTCACTCTTCCTTTCCCTTGGGTGGATACCTGGCCTTGACCCTTGCATGGACGCTGTCTGCCTTGACCCATACTTGAACTCTCAAGTTACCTGAATGTTGCCTGTCTTGACTTTTGCATGGATTCATAACTTGCCTGAACACAACCATAGCCTGATCTTGTCTTTAGTCTGCAGAAGAGACCATTGCCTATGTAAGAGACTATTGCCTAAGTCCTGCCACCTCAGCACCCAAAGGCTCAATCTGAGGAGAATGTGGGCTGGTAATTGTGAAGCTCCTGACTGGTCTCTGCTTTGCCTGGGTCCATTTGCTGGCGGTGAGAATCTGCAGAGCTCCTCCCTGAAAGTAGAGCCAGTTTCACCTCAGCCCAAGAGTCCATAGACACAACAGAATCAAAGCTACATCATCAGCTAAATTGTCCTTTACAGAGAATATGAGCTGAATATCATCTTGATAGCACCAGAAAAAGATTCCCTCCTCTGCCAGTAGTGCACACAGTAGTTGTAAATAAATATTAAACAGAATGCGGGATAAACAGGAGCCCTGAGGCACACCATACTGAATTGGCACCCATTGTGAGCATGAAGTACCCACCTGCAATTGCTGGGATTTTTCTGTTATGCAAGAGAAAAACCACTGACCAATTCTCCTTCCAACATCTTTATCTTTCAGTGTCTGTAACAATGACAAGTGTAGTACTGAATCAAAGGCAGCTAAGACATCCAGCAAAATTATAATAATCGGATGCCTCTGATCCAATTCCTGAAGTTCAAAGCCATTGAGAAATACCAATATAGTCTTGGCACTGTGTCCTTGATGAAATCCACTCTGAAAATCATGAGGAATATTATTGGATACAACATAATCTGACAGCTGTATTATTATTTATATTCTGCTTTTTTCAGCACTTCAAAGAAGATTATATTCAGGTACTGAATCTATTCCCTATCCCCAGGGAGCTTACAATCTATTTGCACCTGAAGCAATGGAGAGTAAAGTGACTTGCCCAAGGTCACAAGGAGTGACAGTGGGACTAGAACCCTGGTCTCCTGGTTCATAGCCCACTGGACTACTTCTCCACTCAAATCATGTAGCATCACGACTTTCTTGATAACTTTTCCCATAGATGGAAGGACCAAAATAGTCAATAGTTGGCTCGATCGGGCTGAGGTCCATGCAACTTTTTAATAATGGGTCATACAATGCCACCTATAAACTGTTTGGGAAATATTCCCTCAGCTAATGACAAATTAGCCAACGGTATTAAAAGAGCAGAAAAAAATCTCAGACAGCGCAGGCAACAACCAAAAAGGACAAGTGTTCAATGGTGAGTTAGAAGCTTTCAGAGAGGAAGTAAACAAGGTCATCTACTATTATAGAAATCATTAAAGATTGGTACTATCAGCTCATTATTATTTAAAGATGGAGAATCCATAATCTCAGCAATTCTTGTGGCATATATTGTGCAAAACATTCACTATCTGCAGCTATATCGTCCCGAGCTTTAGAAAATGTAGTCAAACGGGAGACCAGGCTAAATAATAACCTGGATTTTAGTGATTGACTAATTTTAGTTTTGTTGCTGGTCATTCAAACTGACAAGAGTCAATTAGTTATCAATTTAAAAAACTTAGGTTTCAAAAACACCAAATAATTTAAAACCTCTTACATTGAGAGACATACCTACTCCATAATCATCTGTAAAGTTTAGTAACTTAGGCCTGGATTTATCAAAATGTGGTAAGTACCGCATGCGATAGCAAAAGGGGTGTGTTTTATGCTAATATAGTATTTTTTGCAATAATTACCTGTGCGAAGAGATAAGTTAGTGCACATTGTGATACCATTTCAGATTCTGCAATAAGTGCCAAAGCTGATGTATTTCCTGCAGTCAACCTCTGGGGAACCAGTGTTTCAATGAGTGAGAGAGAGAGAGAGAGAGAGAGAGAGAGAGAGAGAGAGAGAGAGAGAGAGAGAGAGAGAGAGAGAGAGAGACTGGCCATAATAGCATGGCCCATAGGCAGGTATTTGTATCCCTAGGGTAGACCCACCTAGTAACTCGAGGTGGGGATTAGGTAAGTGTGTAGGGGGTTAGAGGCCACTTTGACATGCTACGTGACACCTACGAACAGAACAGTGGTCACTTGTGAAGATTTGCTGGCCTTCGGAGTGAGGAAACTCACTCCAAGATGAGATTTGGGCAAGGTTCTCTCAACCTAGCTTGATGTTACCCAGGTAGAGAGTCCATCAAGCTAGGTTGAGAGAACCTTGCCCAAATCTCATCTTGGAGTGAGTTTCCTCACTCCGAAGGCCAGCAAATCTTCACAAGTGACCACTGTTCTGTTCATAGGTGTCATGTAGCATGTCAAAGTGGCCCCTAACCCCCTACACACTTACCTAATCCCCACCTCGAGTACCTAGGTGGGCCTACCCTAGGGATACAAATACCTGCCTGTGGGCCATGCTATTATGGCCAGTCTCTCTCTCTCTCTCTCTCTCTCTCTCTCTCTCTCTCTCTCTCTCTCTCTCTCTCAAGCCTTCAATTCATCTGAAATAAGCCTTACAGGACACATCGCAAATGGTGATAAAACCTTGCCGCTATCACACTGCATAACACATTTCAAAGAGGTGTAGTTAAAATCTGTGTTATGGCTGTGCGATAGCTCTTCACAGAGAGGCTAACCCAGCCCACTAACTCCTCCCATTTTTGGAATTTGCATTACACCATACGATATGGTGCGATCGCATGCGGTAAACACGTTTTCGCATGCGTTAAGGGCTTAACGCATGCGGTAAACACGTTTTCGCATGCATTAAGGGCTTAACACATGCGAAAACGCCTTACCACATTTTGAAAAATGACCCCCTTAATGACATGAAGATGCAGAGAAAAGTCCAGCAGCAAGCTGGGGGCTATCTAGACTTTTGTACTGAGTGCCATATGTATGATTATTTGCCTGTTGGTGAGATATTGTATGTGTGTGCTTGGTGCTCTCAGATTACAAATCCAATCTCTAGAGGCCAGAATTGGAGACCTGAGGCAGACAGGGTAGTATATAGAGGAGATCTTCAGGGACATTGTAGAGTGGTCCCAATTCCAGTTAAGCAGCCCCTGTGATGCTTTAGAGTAACAAGGTCACCTGACAGGAGAGTATTACCTTGGTGTAGTAGGAAGCCTGTAGCTAGGACCTGTCCTTCAGGTGATACCTTATCCTCTTGCATCAAGGATGTGTCTCCAGGGCTATGTGCCCAGGAGGGAAGGGTTAAGTCTGCCATTATAGTGGGTGATTCATTATACATGTAGATAACTAGGTGGCTGGTAGGCATGAGAATCACTTGGCAATTTGCCAGCCTGGTGCAAAGGTAGCAGATCTCATGTGCCAACTATATAAGAGTTAAGACAATGCTATGGAGAAGCTGACTGTTGTGGCAAATGTGGGTACTAATGACATAGGAAGTTGCAGGACGGATGTTCTAGAGGCTCAATTTAGGCTTTTAGGTAGGAAACTGTAATCTAGAAACTCCAGAATTGCATTCTCAAAAAAAGCTTCCCTTCCTATGCACAGGATCTCAGATGCAGGCTGAGCTCCAGAGTCTCAATGCGTGGATGAGATGGTGTTTAAGGAAGAGGGTTTTAGATTTGTTAGGAACTGAGGAATATTCTGGGGAAGGGAGATCCTATTGCACCAGATGGGCTTCACCTTATTCAGAGTGGAACCAGGCTGCTGCCACTAACAATTAAAAAGGAGATATAGCAGTATTTAAACTAAATGATAGGGGAAAGCCAACAGCCACTCAATCTCATGGTTTGGAATGATGTATCTTTGAAGGATCCCTAACAAAACAGGGATGTTACAACATCCCAATAGAGAGGTTGAATAAATGGTAAAATAGCCCAGATGCATTTAAATAAAGAGCAGACTGAGCAGAAAGATTCCAAATTACCCCGTCAACTGATAAGCAGATTGTTAATAAAACAAAATACCTACTTTGAAATGCAAATGCTAGAAGTCTAAAGAATAAGATGGGAGAGTTAGAATACATAGTATTGAATGATGAGGTAGATATAATTGGCATATTAAAGACCCAGTGGAACGAGTTTAATGGGACACTGATATCAGGGTTCAAATTATATCTCAATGATAGGATGGATCAAATTACTGGAGTTGTGGCACTATAAATTAAAAAGGGCATAGAGTCTAACAGAATAAAAGTTCTACAGAAAATAAAATGCACTATAGAATCTGTATGGATCAAAATTCCATGTGAGAAGGGGAATACAAAAACAGTGGAGGTGTACTATCATCACCTGCTCAGAATGAACAGAGGAAAGTATAAGAAAATTAGCAATACAATAATATTGGGTGGCTTGAATAACTCTAGTAAGATCAACTAGGTAAATGTCACATCAGGGCATGCTGTGGAAGTAAAGTTTCTAGATGAAATAAATGATTGCTTCATGGAGCAGCTGCTATAAAAACCAACAAGGAGACAAGCAATTTAGACCTAATACTTAGTGGAACATATGATTTGGTGAAAGCGGTAAGGCAATTTGGCAATAATGATCATAACATGGCAAAATCTGACTTGATAACCAGAAGTCTCTTTCTGGCACTAAGGAAGTCTACTAAAATAGTATTTAACTTTCAAAAGGGAGATTATGAGAAAATGAGAAAAATATGTAGGGAAAAACTGAAAGGAACAGCTACAAATGTCAAGAGTTTATATCACAACAACTCTATATTCCCCACCACTTACAAAAATTATTTTTTTCTACCACCATTTCACAAAAATATTTAAAGTTGGGAGAGGAAGGCACTCGGCCAGCACGCACAAGCTAAGCCTGTCCGGAGGCAGGCGTAAATAACGAAATAAAGGTAGGGGGGATTCAGGTAGGGCTGGGGGGAGGGTAGGTTAGGGGAAGGTGGGGAGGGGGGCGAAAGAAAGTTTCCCTCCAAGGCCACTCCAATTTTGGAGCAGCCTCGAAGGGAATGGGGAAAGCCATCGGGGCTCCCCTAGGGCTCGGCGTGAGCAAATTGCACAAGTGTGCACCCCATTGCGTGAGCCAACCCTGGATTTTATAACATGCGTGTGGCTGCGCATGCATGTTATTAAATTGGGCGTAGATTTATGCACGCCGGGTTGCGTGCACAAATCTACGCCCGTGCGTAATTTTTAAAATCTGGCCCATAATATGTCAGTTTTGGGAATGTGCTTTTCTTCTATCTTTGTACTTTGCTTAGTGTAGGAGGATATGTATTTCTGTTTCAAGCTCTCCAGTTTTGGACTGCATGCAGAGTGGCTTTTTTAGGTTTCCATTCTAGTTTCTGGTCTTTTATTCTGTATTTGGTGACAGTCAGATATGTATGAGTGACTGAAGTGAGTTATTTTATAGGGATGTGCAAAGCCAGAACCTTTCAGTTCGGGCTTTGTTTTTGGCCCGTCGCAGGAAATATCGTATTTCCTGCGGTTCAGGCTTTTGAAATTTGGGGGGACCCGAATTTCAGGTTAGTACACGCTAACGGGGAGTTAGCACACACTGACTCCCATTAGAGCACACTAACCCAAAAATAAATTTTTCCTGAAATTTTGGGAAAAATCTGTTCTGGTTTCGGCGTCCCCGATCCAGGACGAATTAGGCAATTTTATTGAAATGTTTCAACAATGCTGCATCAGGAGCTCAAGTCAGCATGATCTGTCAGACAACATATTTACAACACAGCGTTCACAGCACAGTGTTTTCAATTCCTCATCAAGCAGCCATTTGATTCATTATCATGTTTGACTTGGTCAGCAGCAAACTGCGGTTTCATTACCCATGTCATTCAATAAAGTGAAAAATCTTTAAGTAACCTGGCAAGGGTTTTATGATGGTCTTTATATGAACAAAAATACATGCATATTTTGCTACAGTGAAATACTTAAAATAGTAATTAATTTGAATGCTTATTTTGTTTTGCTCTGATCTAATATTTGCATTTGATTATTAAAACCCCATTATTTTGGATAATTTGACATTGTTTAAAAATACTATCTGTAAGTTCAGACCAAATATATTCCACACATTATAAAAGCAAAGGTAGAAGGAAGGCCAAACAACTGCTGGCATGTTAAATGATAACATGAAAGAGGTTATACTAACCAAAAGAACATCTTTAAAAAATAGAAACGAGGATCACGTGATGTGGTGGGCCTGATAGGCTGCGGCTGTCAGGGCTCCGGCTGCCACCCCCGCTAAACGCTATTTACATTTGAGCTTACTCCGGATTTTTTTTCCTCGAGACCCCGCTGTATGTCATCAGGATCCTCTCCGCCATCGAATTATCCCAAGGGGAGCTCTTTTATGGCGTCTAAACCTGCGCGAAAGGACAGGGAGAAGCCGCGGATCGTGGCATCCAAGATGGCCGCCTCCCCGAAACTGACTGAGCCGCCAGAGGACAGCTCTTTGGAGGATAAAATTTCCAACGCGGTCGTCAATGCCCTCGACATGCGGCTTCATCAGATCTCTGAGCAGATCGCTGAAGTCAGAGCCTCGTTCGTGGAAATGGACGCCCGGGTGGAGAAGGTGGAGGGACGCGTGAGCCTGGCAGAGGACGACATAAACGCGCTTGAGGGCCGGGTTGTATTGCTGGAAAAACAAGTGAAAGCCGATGCGGAGAAGATCGATGACCTCGAAAACCGCTCGAGGCGGAATAACTTGAGGTTTGTGGGCATACCCGAGTCCCTGCCTGATCTTGAGCTGCCGCGTCTCCTGGAAGCCTGGCTTTTGGGTTTAGTCCCTTCTCTCGCCTCGCCTTCGGGGGGCCTACTGGAGCGCGCCCACAGGGTGGGCAGGAAAATGGCTGGCGATGGAGCACACAGACCCCGAGTGATTTTGACACGTTTTTTACACTTTGCTCATAAAGAACTGGTCCTCCAGCATTACAGGAAAAAGAGGGAGTTTTTCTATGAATCTCATCGCATATTCGTTTTTCAAGATTTCTCACCGCGTGTTTCTTTGCTGCGTAAAGCTTTTAATGGAGTCTGCAGTGAGCTGGTCAACAAGAAGTTTCGATTTGCGCTGTTGTACCCAGCGCGGCTTCGTATTTCTCATCAGGGTCAATATAAATATTTTACTTCGCCTGCTGAGGCTCAATCTTTTGTGGCACATCTTTCCTCTTTGGACGTTTCGGAGCCATCCTGAAACACATTCTCCCAGATGCTTCGTATGCTCTATTTGTATTTTTTTGGGCGTAAATCTTGTTGCAGCGGCTTGAAGAGTACTCATCAGTTTATTTACATGCTCTAGTTGCACTCCTTTTTTTTCTTTTTTTTTTCTCTTTTTTGTTTTGTGAGTATTCTGCTGGGTCTGACATTCTGGACATGAGGGATGTTTCACATCTCACGTTGTGGGCCTAGTGCTACGCTGGTTTTTTTTTTTACATCCCGGATTTCCTGGACCCTCCAGCAGAGACTGGCTCTTCTTTTTGTATATTCTCCCTCTGGAGTGCCTAGAGAACATGCTTTGGTGGTTATTGTTTTTCTTCCTCAGAGACATATAGTGCTGCAGCAAACGGCCTGCGAGTTTGCTCTCATTTGCTCATTTAGTTTTCTGATCGGTGGGGTGGCAGCCATGCACATGGTTACACCTGTGTGATCTCCGACCCGTTTTTGGGTCTCTGGTTCTTGTTTGTGGGGATTTTTTGCCTCTGGACTTTTGGTTCAGTTGAGAGACGGGGGGATTTTTATTTTTTTTTGGATTCCCATGTTTATTCTCTCCTTTACCATGAGTGGGGGGTTGGGTGGGAGAGGGTTCTTTCTGTTTTTGCTTAATTTCTTGGTTATGGTTTCAGGGAGTTCATGGGGGTATATGGCAGAGAACTTCAGGGGTTTTTGGTCTCTATCACCTGTAATGGGATATGTGATATTATTTTATCTGTGTGCTCACCATTTTTTGCTCCAACAGAGGGAAAGTGACGGGATGTTGCTGCACAGGTATCCTTTTTGTCTGGACCCATGGCGGTAGAGATAGTAACGTGGAATGTAGCGGGCTTGGGTACTCCCATAAAGCGAGAAAAAGTGCTGACGCGGCTGGCTAGACTCCATGCCCAAGTCGCTTTTCTCCAGGAGACTCATATGCTTGAATCTGAGGTCCGTAAGTTACGCAAGAAGTGGGTGGGACAAGTGTTTTTTGCTACTGGTACATCCAAAAGTAGAGGAGTCACTATTTTAATCCACAAGGCTACCTCTTTCCAAATACAGAGCCAACTGGCAGATCCTCAGGGTCAATTTCTCATTTTGAAGGGCGTCCTGATGGGCTCCCCAATCATTATGGTGTCTGTGTATGCCCCCAACTCGTACGACCATGTATTTTATACCACTCTGCTTTCCCATCTCACACAAATGGGGGACTTTCCTATGGTAATTGGGGGGGATTTCAATTTCGTTATTGACCCTCAGTTAGATAGACAACCGCCAAGGAGGGGTCATACGGTGAGTCTCAACAAGGGTCCCAATTTTCTATGTAAACACCTCCAATTATTGGATCTCTGGCGGGTTTTACACCCTGAGGAACGTGAATTCACTCACCTGGCTCGAGCACATGATGCCAGATCTCGGATTGATTTATTGTTAATCTCTGAGTCCCTTTTTTCTAGGTTTACAGGGTCTTCTATCGCTTCCTTGTTGGTCTCTGACCACTGCCCGGTGGTGGGCACTCTTGGCCAGAGGGCTGTAGGGTCCCAATCTCAGTGGCGTTTACCAGCTTTTCTGGCTACTGACCCGGAATTTTCGACGTTTCTCCTAAAGAAATGGCGCAAATTTCTAAAGGACAATCAGCAACATCTTGCTCAACCGATTCTGTTGTGGGACACTGCAAAGTGTGTGTTGCGCGGTGATATTATCAGTTATGTTAGCTTCAAAAAGAAGCAACTTGACAAAGATCTTATCTCTTTGGAGAAACAATTAAGGTGGCTTAAGCGACAAATTAATATTAAGGAGGATGCCAATAAGCTTGCGCAATATAAGGAAACGCGTACTGCTCTTAATAACTTATTGCATGAGCGAGCTAAACGGAAACTCAGGGCTCAGCAATTTTTCTTATTTTGATTTGGAAATAAGACGGGGCGCTTACTTGCGTCACTTTTGAAAACACAAGACTCCTCTAAATTCATTGCCAATTTAAAAGATTCAGCAGGGGCTATTAAATCTACTTCTTCGGATATAGCGGACATTTTTTCTGCTTACTATGGTAAATTATATTCCGAAGATAAAGTGGATGCTGAGACCATCGCGGACTTCTTACGGGAGCTTCCTTTACCGAGCCTGTCAGAGGATCAGCAGGCACGGTTACAGCGCCCCATTGAAGTCTCCAAGATCTGTGAGGCGATTCGGTCGCTACCTGCCAATAAGGCTCCAGGTCCTGATGGAATGACCTCAGTTTTTTATAAAGCCTTGGTAGATGAGATTTCCCCTATCCTCTGCAATGTTTTTGAAAGCATGACCGATCAACAAGAAATGCCCAGCTCCATGCGGGTGGCCACCATTGTTGTACTTCCCAAGGGAGGACGGGACCCTTTGTTGGCATCCTCCTACAGGCCAATTTCGCTGTTAAATTTAGATATCAAAATTTTTGCAAAAATACTGGCCAATCGTTTGAAACCCATTTTGCCTCTGTTAGTATCATCGGACCAGGTGGGGTTTGTAGCGGGGAGACGATCCACAGTTAACATGCACAAAGTCTTGGCTGCCTTAGAGTGCTGTCAAACACGGCATGTTGTGGACCCTCTTTTGGTCGCATGCGACGCTGAGAAAGCGTTTGATAGGGTGGCGTGGCCCTTCCTTAAGCAGGTTTTGACCAAATTGGGCTTTGTGGGGAGAATTTACGAGTATATCACCCTATTGTATACTAATCCCTCTGCTCGAATCCTGGTGAATGGCCAACTTTCTGGGGAGTTTTATTTACAGAGAGGCACTAGACAGGGTTGCCCCCTATCCCCTCTGTTGTTTATATTGACGGTGGAACCCTTAGTGTACAAGTTAAAGATGGATTCTGCAGTTACAGGTATAACGGTAAATGGGCAAACATTTCTTACCTTGCTTTTTGCGGACGATATCCTGCTTTTGCTATCACATGCGCGTAGAGCCCTCCCGGCTGCTATTGCTATTTTTCATTCTTACCAGAGGGTTTCGGGTTTTAAACTGAATTTAGACAAAACCGAGGCGTTAGACTTGGGGGGAGAATTGAGGGACCAGTGGGCCGCTCTCCCGGTCAAATGGGCCGCCCCGACCATAAAGTATTTAGGTATTCTAATCCATCCTAGCCCTAAGAAGTGGTACGGCTTGAATGTTATCCCGGCTATAGAGAAAGCCGCAAAAACATTAGCGGGCTGGCAGAATCTTCCCCTATCCCTTCAGGGGCGCATTGCGGTCATTAAAATGGTTATTGCTCCACAGATCTTATATAAATTGAGTATGTTACCGTTTTTATTTCTTTCTAAAGATAACAAGAGGTTACAATCTATCATACGTAAATTTATTTGGAATAATAAGCGTCCCCGCCTAACATATTCCATGATGACTGCTCAGAAACATCATGGTGGTTATGGCCTTCCTGATTTTTTACTCTATTCATGGGCAGCAAACTTAAGATTTTTGGGGGATTGGCTTCTGGGTACCCAGGAATATACTGACCCCAATTTGATACGGGCTTTATGTTCTCCGGATGACCCGTCTTATGTCCTCCATGCTTTGGCCCCTCAGTCCTCACAGCCCTATCTGGGGCATAGATTGGTCCTCACAATGTGGAAACTTTGGGGCTCTACCAGGAAACTTTTGGGCTTACCTAGGCATATTTCCCCACATTTCTCCCTGAGATGCTCCCTACCGGAATCGCAAAAGATGTTACCAGCTCACCATAGCTTTAACATCTCCTCGCTGTGGCAACTGCGAGAGGTATTAGACTCCACGTCCGGACAGATTTATACTTTCACACAGTGCCAAGAGACGCTTGGTTTTCAGCCTTCTCACTTCCTTCTCTATGGCCATTTGAAGGCTGCTGTGTCTGCTTCCCTGAAAGGCTCTGTTGGATCTGCCATTACCAATGCTACTTATGATTCTTTGGTGGAGTGTTTTCATTCCCGGAAAGGATCCCTGTCCTGTCTATATCAATTTTACCATTCTATTATTCCACACTCTGTATATATGATTCTACTTCCTAAGTGGTCTAGGGACTGCGGGGAGACTTTAGAGGTACGAATGTTAAGAGACTGTTATCTTTCAATTGTTAAAATCACTAATAACATAAGTCTCCGTGAACTGCAACAGAGAATTTTTCATCGTATTGTGTATTCCCCAGCGAGGGCTCACCTGATGGGCTGCGTTGCGTCACCGCAATGTTTAAAGTGTGCTCATTCGCCTGCTTCATTGATCCACTGTCTGTGGGAATGTCCGAAGATTGCTGCTTTTTGGGAAGCTATCCGTGATCAATTAAGTGTGATACTACAGGAGACAGTCCTGTGGGCGTGCTCGTTTTGTATTTTGAACAATGATAGCGGGGACACCAGTCTCAATGTGGACAATATTGGTTTTGTTTCTAAAGCCTGTTTGATAGCAAAGAAATGCATTCTTTTAAAGTGGATAGACGAGAGTCCTCCGACCACAGCTGAGTGGAATGTTTTATTGACAGATCTCTATCAACTGGAATATGGCTCCTTGTACAAATCTTTCCGGCCTCGCAGAAAAGGTGACTTTCGAGCGATATGGGGCCCATATTATAAGACTCTCAATTCCAACGTTCAATCTTTGGCACCGTTGGTAGAACTAAATATGGTTGGACGACCATGAACCGTCGGGTTATAAGTTCCTCCATAGTGACTTTGATGCCTCTTTCTCAGTTTTTGACAATGATTGCCGTACTGGGACCAGGCCTGCTTCTATTTCAGTTCATATTCCTGTTTATGTTCCTGTTATGGGGTGATGTTATTGGTACACATGATACGTATTCTGACTTTTTACTAAGCTGTGATGTCAAGTTTTAGTTGTATATGAGGTTCTCTGCCAGGGGAGGGGGGGGGAGGATTTGGGGGGAAGAAGGTGGGGGAGGGTTCAGTTTTGTTTTGGGTTGGTGTTTTAGTTAATTTGGATGGGGGCTTGAAAATTGAAAATCTGGTGGTATGTACGGGCTATATGGTTATTTTCGGATGTTGTTATCTGTATTATCATGCCACAATAAAGAAATTTTGAAAAAAAAAAATAGAAACAGGATCAAAATGAAGAAAACAGGAAACAGTATAAACACTGGCAATTTAGATGCAAAGCATTGATAAGGAAGACAAAGGCAGAATTTGAAAAGAAGCTTTATATGGAAGCAAAAACTCAAAATAAAAAATTTTTCAAGTACCTTCACAGCAAAAAGCCTGCTAGGGAGTCAGTTGAACCATTAAAATGATTGAGGGGTAAAAGGGACAATAAGGGAGGACAAGATCATAGTGGAGAGATTAAATGAATATTTTGCTTCTGTCTTAGAAAGATGTAAGGAAGATACCACTGCCAGAATTGATATTTGAAGGTGATGATTCAGAGGAACTGAAACAAATATCAGTAAACCTGGAAGATATACTAGGACAAACTGACAAATTAAAGAATACCAAATCAGCTAGACAAATATATACATCCTAGAATGTTGAATGAACTGAAAAAAATGAACTTTCAAATCTATTATTAGTAATCTGTATACTATCATTAAAATCAACTATGGAACTTGAAGATTTAGGGGTGACAATGTAACATTGGTTTTTAGAAAGGGTTTCAGGAGTGATTTGAGGAACTGCAGACTGGTGAACTTGACGACAGTGCCAGGAAAAATAGTTGAAACTGTTCTAAAGAACATAGATAAATGGAACAAAGTCAACATGGATTTAGCCAAGAAAAGTCTTCTCTCACCAATTTGCTACATTTTTTGAAGGCATGAATAAACCTGTGGTTAAAGGTGAACCAGTTGATATAGTATATCTGGATTTTCAGAACACTTTTGACAAGAACCTAATGAGAGAATCTTGAGGAAATTAAAAAGTCATGGGATAGGAGGTAATTCTACTGTGGATTGTGAATTGATTAAAAGATAGAAAACAGAGTAGGAATATATGGTAAATTGTATCAATAGTGAAAGGTGAATAGTGGAGTGCCCCAGGAATTTATACTAGGACTGCTGCTTTTTAGCATATTTATAAATGATGTAGAGATGGGAACAATAAAGGGCTGATGCAATAAAGTGCACCCAGCCTAGCATACATGTTTACAAGTGGTTGCACATGCATTTTGGATGTGCTAGAATAGCACCCAATGCAATAAGGAGATTAGCGTGTCCAAAATGCACACCCAGAAAACTGTGCAGCCAATAGCGATCATCACATGTAAATTCAATGTAGATGAGGCTATTTGCTATTACCTTCCAATGCACAAAATTGCTGGGCACCCAACGCACACATTTCATTGCAGCAAATTTAACTCCAGCCCCAGAGCTAGCTGTTGCAACCGTCCCTTCCCAATGGCTTCACTCTGCCTACCTTTCTTTCTTTGCACCTCCTCTCGCTATGGATGGATGCCTGGTTGACACGGCGTCTGCCTGCCGTCCTCTCCGGCATCCCCGGACCGACTTGGGCAGTGCCTCCCACCATGCTCCACTGGTACCTTAGGGTGTGCGCGCCGTGTGGCCCTCATTCTTATTTCTTACTCGGCGCGAACCTCAGGGGTGTCCCCCTGTCATAACGTCATGCTGCCCGGATATCTAAAGCCTACGATGTTTGCTAGCCTTTAAGTTAGCAAGGGGTTTATTATGGATGGGATTCGCTCTCCGTACCCAGCTACTCTGCCTCTCCAATCTTCCATTGGACTCTTTTTTTTTTTTTTAGTTGTAATATATTTATTATTATTATTGTTACGGTGTTAGGCAACAAAACAGCCATACATTGATTACATGTCATCAATGAGAAACATAGTACAATTATCCAAATAAGAAAAAAGGAAAAAACACCGTATACAAAACACTTCAAAAAATACAAAGAAAAAGGAGTAAACAATAACCAGAAGACATCCAGGGTACTGGGATGGGACACAATGCAAATAGAATAGCAAAGGAAGAGAGAGGAAAAAAGAAGTAAGGAGTGCATCCAACCTAACATGTCCAAAAGACAATGCAAAAGTAACAAATTGTATCACATATTAGGGGTTGTAATTGTCAAGGGGTTTCCACATTAAGTCCCATTTAGCAAGTCGGTTATATTTAATAGCCATCGCCCTCTCATATTTACTATAAACACAGACCGTGTTCCACCATAAGGGTTCAGAGAGAAGATCACTTCTCTTCCAATTGGAGGTAATGTTATGTAGAGCCACTAGAAGGAGAAAGTCAAGTAATCTCCTGTGAGGAAGAATTAAATCAAGATCAGGATGCGCTCCTTTGAGAATTATCATAGCATATGAAACCGGCAGCAGAATTGGAAGTATGTTCTTTATTGTAATCCATATTTGCGACCAGAATTCAAAAAGCAGCAGGCAAGAAAAAAGCATATGTTCTAGTGAGGCCTCCACATTGTTGCAAGACCAGCAATGGTGCGAGGCCAGCAACTTGGCTCTATATAGTTTCCATGGAGTCCAAAGAGCTCTATGTAGGATGAAAAAGGACGTCTGGGATAGGCTAGTAGATAAAGAAATCCGTGTTGAGGTGGACCAGACATAAGTCCAAGTAGCAGGAGAAAGCAGTATCTGCAAATCATGTGACCACACTTGTTGCAGGGTAGAGGACTGAGAGGGCGTGGAGAAACTTCGGAGTAACTTATAAAGTTTGGAGGCTAAGTGGCCTCTAGTACCAACTTCCTCGAAGAAGGATAGGAGGTATGGTGACTGATCTAGAGCTAAGACCGAGAGATTCAAACCCTTAAGGGCTTCACGAAGCTGTAGCCAGGCATAGAATTGGGTATGGGGTACAGAAAAGTGAGATCGAAGGGAGGAGAAAGGAAGGAGGTTCCCATTAGAAACAAGGGAAGACAAAAACCAAATTCCTTTGTCCTGCCACTTAGGCCACTGTATTGGAGAGCCAGCAATTCGAATTCCATTGTTATTCCAGATGGGAAGAAATTTAGAGTTCGACCAGCCTCTCAACCTTCAAGAAAAGACTCAAGACCTGGCTGTTCATGCAGGCTTTTCCTAACTCCAATATTATTTAACTCCTAACAATCAACACACATCACCATCAATATCACTATTAGCTACCTCTTACAATGTAATTATATGTAATTAGCTGGTTTTCCTTTCCTTTTTCCTTCTCACTCCAAGTTCTATTTTTCCTTGTTACATGTAACTGCTTTTCCGCACTATTGTTCAAGTTTAAGTTTATTTTGCACTCCTGTTTCATGAGAACCAGCATGATGGGACTTTTGTCTTGAATGTTGGTATATAAAAAACTTAAATAAATAAATAAATAAATAAAAGTGGGTCTCCCCCTAGGGCAAGAGACATCAAACTCCTTCAGCGCTTTATGCAAGGAAAACAATATCTTATTTTGAGTCTTAAATGAGGAGAGGAGCATCCCTGGGAATGCTGAGATAGGAAAAGGATGTAAAAGGGAGCGTTCAATGGGAAGCCAACTAGGTGGGTCAATAGTACAAGTCTCAGGGCTAAGTAAATGGGAGCCTTGTTGTAAGATAAAGGCCAAATGGTAAGAACGGAAGTCAGGGAAATTAACCCCACCCTTGTCTTTAGTGGCTTTCAACTTTCGCAGAGCAATTCTGGGAGCTTTATTATTCCAGAGGAACCTGGCGAGAATACGGTCAACTTGGCTATAAAAACCATGTGAGAAGAAAATGGGAAGCATGGACAGAACAAAAGTGATTTTAGGAGCAAGGGTCATTTTAATGGTGTCCAATCTACCCCACCAGGTGAGATGCAATGGAGACCATTTGAGGACGACCTCCTTGAGACATTGTAGGGTGGATTGCTCACAAGAATCAAGGGTCTTTTGAGGGTCTGTGAAAAAACGAATACCAAGATACTTTAAACCGGATTTGGCCTTTTGAATTGGAAATGAGGAGAGATCTAACATTCGGGAGAAATTGTTCAGGGGAAGAAATTCAGTTTTACTCCAGTTCACTTTATAACCCGATAAAGCCGAGTAGGAGTCAATGAGCAAAAAAAGTTGGGCAAGAGAGCGCTCCGGAGAAGTCAAAAAGAGTAAGACATCATCCGCATAAGCTGAGAGTTTATATTCACCTGATCGCATTACAACACCAGAGATATCATGGGATCGGCGAATAGCAATAAGTAGCGGTTCCAGAGCCAGGTCGAATAATAATGGGGAGATAGGACAGCCTTGGCGGGTTCCCCTGTGCAGAGAAAAAGGCGGTGATATCTGAGAGTTAACATATATAGAAGCCAGAGGCGCACCATAAATCAATTTAATCCAATTGGTAAAGGTAACACCAAAGCCGAATCTAGACATAGTATCAAATAAAAAGGACCATTCTATGCGGTCAAAAGCCTTTTCCGCATCAAGGGAAACGGCAATGGCCGCCTCTGTGGTGGGGAAAATGAGGTCTTGAATATGGAGGAGCATACGAGTATTATTAGCAATAAGCCGGTTTTTGATAAACCCGGATTGATCAGTATGGATAATGGATCCTAAGATGTTAGATAGGCGAGTGGCGAGTACCTTAGTAAAGATTTTGTAATCTACGTTTAGAAGTGAGATAGGTCTATAGTTAGCAGGTGAAGTGGGATCGCGACCTGGCTTTGGTATCACCACAATTCGAGCATCAGTGAAGTTAGGGGAAACAGAGCTTAAAGAGGAGAAAGAGGTATAAAAAGTAGTCAAATGAGGTAATAACAGCTTTTTAAAGGCATGATAAAAGTCAGTGCTGAATCCGTCAGGACCCGGGGCTTTGTTCAGAGGCAGGGACATGATGGCAGCAGAAATTTCCTCCGCGGTGATGGGCGCATCCAAAATCAGACGTTGCACATCAGTCAATTGCGGAATATCCAGTGGAGCAAAAAAGGAATCCAGGTCAGCAGGAGAAGGATGGACTTCAGACATATAAAGCTGAGCATAGAAATCCTTAAAAGATTGAAGAATGTCCTTATCCTGAGTGGTGATTGTACCTGATGAAGTGACAAGTTTAACCACACGTGACTTTTCATTCTTCTTTTTAAGGTAGGTAGCTAGTAGTCTGCCGCATTTATTACCTTCCGCATAGTATTGCGTTTTGGAATGAAAAAGATGCAAGTGAACTTGCGAACTGAGTTGGCGGTTATATTCATATCAAATTTGTTTCAGTTGGGTGAGAGTATGCGTCGAGGGAGATTGCAAATATAGATGTTCCAGAGTTTCAGATTGAGTTTGTAAGCGTTGAAGGTTTTGCTGTTGAAGACGGCGCTTGTGAGCAGAGAAACTGATGATCTCACCTCTTATTGTCGCTTTGTAAGCTTCCCACAATATTTCTGGAGAGGAAGTAGTATATGAGTTATCCATGAAGTAATTTGCAGTTTTCTCGCTGAGGAAGGTCTGAAAGTCAGGCTCCGAAAGTAAAGAAGCATTGAATCTCCATTGTCTATCCAGGCGAATAGGAGTAATCAGTTTGAGTTGAAAGGAAACTGCAGCATGGTCCGAGACCAGGATGGAGCAAATCTTGGACGCAGTAATATGAGGGATCAGAGAGTTAGAGACCAAAAAATAGTCTATTCTAGAATGAGATGCATGAGGCGCTGAGTAGAACGTGAAATCTTGATCAGTGGGGTGCTCTATACGCCAAGGATCCTGAAGACCAAACTGTGACATGAGATGGTTCAAGGTTTGAGTTGCCTTTGAAGTCGTATACCTGGCCTCAGTCTTTTTGTCTAAAAGAGAATCCAATGGTTGGTTGAAGTCTCCTCCAATAATAGAAAGGGAGGGGTTCAGAGTAAGCAGTTTCGCAAACACAGCTTGGAAAAAAGCGGGCTCATCGGCATTAGGTGCGTACAAATTAAGAATAGTGTACGACCCATCCTGTAGGGTAAATTGGAGGAGATTCCATCTGCCATCAACGTCCATTTCCTGATGGGAAATAGAGACATCTAGACGCTTGTTGATTAGGATAGCCGTACCACGTTTCTTCTTAACAGCAGGGCTGAAAAAAACATGTCCTACCCAGTGCGTTTTTAATTTGAGAGACTCAGCCATGGTCAGATGAGTCTCTTGTAACAGGGCAATGTCTGTGTGCAATGTTTGGAGATAAGTCAATATCTTCTTCCTTTTGATCGGGTGGGTAAACCCATTGACATTGAGCGATACTACTTTAATGGAGTCTATGGTGGACGCCATCGGGATAGTAGTGATGCAAGAAGTACACTGTTGTAGCATACATTGTCAGGTGGAAGTTCCGCTGAGGGGACATGAAGGAGTAGCCAAGAATGCACACGTAGGTGGAAGGAAAAAGTGAGAGACAAGAAGCAAACAAAAATGAACATCAGAGTCCCAAGACTAGCATATTCCATGCCAGAGAAAGGTATAGAAAAAAAAAGGCAAGTGACGAACACGAACATCCAGTGTTCGTCGCCCATAAACATGAAGTGGGCCTCAAGGGGACCAGGACCACCTGAGTTGCTCACGGGAATGGTAGGCAGGTATCATTCACGGGAATATGAAAAGTAGGAGACGCCAGTAGATACAAAGGCATTTTCAAGTAACCATGTCTTGCGAACTACCAGCGGACTGTAGAAATTTTTCAAGCTCCTCAGGGCTATGAAAAAGCTGCGTACGATTTTGGTGAGTGATTCGCATCATAGCAGGGTACAAGAGGCCAAATTTGGCGCCAAGAGCATGAAGTCGAGGCCTCATCGCTAGGAAAGACTTACGTTTAGCAGCAGTAGTTTTCGCCAAATCCGGTACAAATAGAATATTGGATCCATGATACTGAAGAGGCGATCTCGATTTGGCCGTAGAGAAAACTTGCAACACTTGCGGGTAACGCAGGAGTTTGAATATAATGGGCCTAGGATAGGCGGAGGACCGGAGAGGGCGCGACGGTACTCGATGAGCCCTTTCTATCTCCAATGGAGGTGAAAAAGTAATGCGTAGAACATCCGGGATCAGGTTAGTGAGAAACGCAAAAATATCGGTACCCTCCGAGCCTTCTGGGATTCCCAAAAGTCTTATATTATTGCGTCTATTCCGATTGGAAAGATCTTCCAGGTCTCTCCGCAGCGCAGCAAGGTCGGTCTCCACAGTAGAAAGAGACGCAGTGGTAACCAGCAAAGATGAAATCTGAGATTCGGCATCCTCTAATCTATGCGAGAGCTGATCAAACCGAGTGGATAAATTCTGAAGGTCAGATCTAATAGCAACGGTGTTATCCGTATTCGTTTGCAGCATGTCTTTTAATGTTTTGAGTTCCGCTAGGACCAAATCCACGGACGCCATTTGCTTGGCGGACGCGGCCTTGTCTGGAGTCGGCAGGTCCGGCTTAGATCGTTTCGTCCCGGAGGTAGCAGCGAACGCCGCTTCAATTTTCCCCGGTTTTATAATAGACATCTTACGAAAGATAATGAGCGAGGTAGCGGTGAAAAAAGGTTGTAGAAATCACTAAATTCCCTGTAATATCTAAGAGGTGTTCCCGGAGCTGAGCTTCAGGCGGCCATCTTGGTTTCCGCGCGAGAGCGCCCCCCCTTCCATTGGACTCTTAATGCTAATGGGGTACCCGCTCCTTGGGGGCCTCACTTGCTTTTCAGGTTGCTATCAGGAAACCGGTACTCGCTCCTCGAAGGCCTATGTTCCCTGATTCGTTGCCTGCTCCTACCTTCTCTTCTGCCTGGAAGGATTTGCTATCTTCAACACCAGTGAGTACTACCATCTTCACCTCAGAGCTGTTCCCTGGAACCAGGTACTCACTCCTCGAGGACCTGCCTCCGTTCCAGCCCTAGTGTCATCTCCTACGTGGAACCGCTGTGTGAGTACATTACCTTCAAGCCTCTCAGCTCTCAGGGATCAGGTGCTTGCTCCTCGAGGGCCTGCTCTCCCTATTCTGGGGTTCTCCATACTGGGGCTTTGTGCATATTCCACTGTACTCACTATTCTCAGTTCTTTCCACTACAGCACTGCTACCGGAGGAGTCGCTGTTCCAGTGCCTGAGGGATACTAGCCCAGCCGGGCTACTTCTGCTGCTCTCTACTGCCACCTCTGGTGGCTTCATCACATTGTCTAATAAAAGATCAATTTCTGTGTTTGTTTGTCCTGAGCTGAGCCTGACCTTTGGCCCCTCAAGGGACTTCCCCCCGTGAGCATGGTCAGCTGCCACAGTGTCCAAGGGTCCACCCAAACCTCACTAATTATAATAGATTGCTAACTCCATGGATCCGGCACAGCTCAATGCCTTACAGGCTGTCCCTGGCCTGGCCCTGTGCATTGCTAAACAACAAGACGCTTTGGAGAAACTCACTTCACTGTTTCATCAGCTACAGGCACAGAAGACGCAAGGCGCTACTTCCAGTAATGAAGGTTAGTTACCTGAAGTAACTATAAAGACTGTGGCACCTCTGGCTGCTCCAGTTCATTTCTCTGGAGAGACTCAAAGAACTAGAGGTTTCCTAAACCAATGCTGCATGCATTTCGCATTGCAGCCTGCACACTTCCCCACAGCCTACACTAAGACTACTTATATTCTATCTTATCTTGATGGAAGGGCCTTGTCTTGGGCCTTAACACTGTGGGAACATAAAGATCAAATCCTGCAGGATATTGATGGATTTCTAGAATTATTTAAATCCGTTTTTGATGATCCTGCTCGAGTGACTGTTGCTGGTTCTGACCTGGTGGACCTGAAGCAAGGCAACCGACCACTAGCTGATTTTGCAATAGAGTTCAAGGCTCTTGCTACAGAATAATGCTGGGCACCTAGATGCCTGAAAACTCTCTTCTTCAGAGGTCTGAATACCCGCTTGAAGGATGAGCTTGCCGCTCGTGAGACACCAGACTCGCTGGATGAGCTAGTGGCTTTGGCTGCTAGAATTGACCACTGGCTTTGTGATAAGGTGAAAGAACTCAAGGCTATTAAAGGACCGGTTCAGAAGGAGACGCGTGCTAAACTTGCACTTCGGATGGTTCCAGCAGTACCTGTTGCCAGTGGAGAAGAAACGATGCAACTTGGTCTCAGTCATTTGACTTCAAAAGAGAGAAGACTTCGGAAGAGGCATGGCTTATGAATGTACTGTGGACAAGCTGGTCATGATGTCCCAACATGCCCTAGTCGTCCGGAAAACAGACGGGCCTAAGTCCTGCAGGAGGACTGTTCTTAGGCCTTACCTCACCTTCTCCTCCGCTCTCTCTTCCAGTCTCCCTGACTTGTGGACTATCTATAATCCAAACTCTTGCCCTTCTGGATTCAGGGGCATGAGGCAACTTTATACTTCGACGCCTAGTGAAACATTTGAGGATTCCCCTCATTACTTTAGAAGCTCTCCTCCGCTCTATCTACCAGTCTCCCTGACTTGCGGACTGTCTACAATCCAAACTCTTGCCCTTGTGGATTTGAGGGCAGGAGGCAACTTTATACTTCGATGCCTAGTGAAACATTTGAGAATTCACCTCGTTACTTTAGAAGCTCCAATACTCTTGTCTTCCATCCATGGAGAGCCTTTGCCCGGTGATGTGACTTGTCGCACTGAACCAGTGACTCTTCGCACCGGAGCCCTCCATATGGAGACAATTCCCTTCTTTGTGTTAGAGAAGGCCATGCACCCTATCATTCTGGGGTTACCCTGGTTGCAGTTGCATCAGCCTCAATTTGACTGGTCATCCTTGGAACTCTCCCGCTGGGGCCCAGGTTGTCATGGAAGTTGCCTCAAGAAAGTTTCTCCTGTTCTCTGCATGCCTACAACTCCAGTGATGGTAGGACTGCCGCCTCAATACGTATCATTCAGTGATGTGTTTTCCAAAGAAGTTGCTGACATCCTTCCTCCACACAGATCTTATGACTGTGCCATTCAGCTGAAACCTAACACTGAACCTCCTAAAGGACGTGTCTATCCACTCTCTGCAATACAGAATAAGGCTATGTCTGAGTACATCGAGGAGAATTTACAGAGAGGTTTCATTAGACCTTCAAAGTCTCCAGCCAGTGCAGGATTCTTCTTTGTAGGGAAGGATGGAACCTTACGTCCTTGTATCGACTATCGAGGTCTGAATGAGATTACGATTAAAGACCGTTGCCCCCTGCCTTTAATCTCAGAGCTGTTTGACCGGCTTCAGGGGGCCAAGATATTTTTGAAACTTGACCTGAAGGGGGCCTACAACTTAGTCCGGATTCGTAGTGGTAATGAGTGGAAAACGGCTTTCAACACTTGAGACGGACATTTTGAGTACTTAGTAATGCCCTTCGGCCTGTGCAATGCACCCACTGTGTTCCAGAACATGATGAATGACATTCTACTGGATTTGTTGTACAAGTGTGTCGTAGTGTACCTAGATGACATCCTGATATTTTCTCAGAATCTGTCTAGTCATCTAGAAGACGTCAAGCAAGTTCTACTAAGACTCCGAGAACACCGACTCTACGCCAAGCTATCCAAGTGCGAATTCCATAAAGACTCCATGCCTTTTCTTGGCTACGTTTTGTCTAAAGATGGCTTCCAGATGGATCCCCAAAAATTAGAAAGTATCAAGAATTGGTCCCAACCTACCAGCCTGAAGGCCCTGAGATGGTTTTTGGGGTTCACCAATTACTATAGAAGCTTTACAAAGTACTATTCTTCTTTAACTGTGCCCTTGACTGCTATGACCTGGAAAGGGGCCAATGCTTCTAAATGTTCTGCGGAGGCCATTTCTGCGTTTGAAGATTTAAAGACTGCCTTTTCCATGGAACCATGCCCTTGTCATCTGGACCCCAACAAGCCATTCATTGTAGAGGTTTACGCCTCTGACATCGATGTGGGGGCTGTTCTGAGCCAGACTGGAGATTCCATGTCCTTACATCCCTGCTTTTTCTTCTCATGACGTTTCTCTCCGGCAGAGAAGAATTATGGGATCGGTGATGAAGAGCTCCTGGCTATTAATTTGGCATTCAAGGAATGGTGGCCTTGGCTCGAAGGCGCTCAACATCAAATTACCATGTTTACGGACCATAAGAATCTCGTGTATCTCTGCCATGCACAACGTCTTAACCATAGACAAGCTAGATGGTCCTTATTTTTCAACCGCTTTGACTTTGTGCTCAAAATTCACCCCGGAGACAAGAATACCAGAGCTGATGCCCTATCACGCTCCTTTCTCTCAGAGGATATTCCAGATGAGCCACAGCACATAATCAACCCAAAGAAAATCATCTTAGCCGCTACCCATTCTGTGCCCGCTGGTAAAACCATTGTGCCCAAGCATCTCAGAAAGAAAGTGCTCTATTGGGCACACGATTCCAAGCTGGCTGGCCATCCTGGTCAACGCCGCACCCTGCTGAAGCTACAGAAGTATTATTGTGGCCAACTAACAAGGAAGACAATCTCTCCTATGTGGCATCTTTTGCCAACTGTGCCAAGCACAAACCTACTTCTGGCCAACCGTGGGGATTGCTGCAACCACTTCCAGCTCTGCAACAGCCCTGGATGCATATCACTACTGATTTTGTAGTTGATCTACCCCTTTCTGGAGGTATGAATACCATCTGGGTCACAGTTGACCGCTTCAGCAAGATGGCCCACTTAGTGGCACTACTTGGCTTACCCTCAACCTTGGAACTTGCGAAGCTCATCATAGCCCATATCTTTCGCCTCCACGGCCTAACGAAGCACATAGTCTTGGATGGAGGATCACAGATCACGGCAAGATTCTGGAAGGTCTTGTGCAAACTCTTCACATCTCTCTAGATTATACATCTGCCTATCATCCTCAATCTAATGGCCAAACAGAACGGATAAATAGGACCCTGAAAAAGTTCATTCAGGCCTATGTGAGTTGCCATCAGAATAACTGGGCCGAACTGTTACCATGGGCTGAATTAGCCATTAATTCTCATCCAGCATCATCAACTGGATCAACACCATTTGAAGTGGTATATGGACGTTCACCATCACCACCACTTCCACTGAAACTCTTGGTGATGTCGCCAGCAGCTTAATCCACTGCTGAAGAAATCCATCAATTATGGACTCAGACGAAAGCAGTGCTACTCAAAGCAAGTGATCGAGCCAAAAGTTTTTATGATGCTCATCATTCCAAAGCGCCTGTCTTTCAACCTGGTGACAAAGTCTGGCTAACCACTAAGCACCTTAGATTTTATTTATTTATTTATGTATTTATTTATTTAACATTTTTTATATACCGACAACCGTTTGCACATCGTATCGGTGTACATTTATCTCAGAACTAATAGGCGGAGCCTTTACATGGAACTATAAAATTAAAGTTAACAGGTATTACAAGATTGAAGTTACACTCCTCTCGATTTTCTCCTCGCTATGTCGGACCGTTTCCAATCCTCTGATGTCTTGGCAATGTTACCTACAATCTGAAGTTACCACCTGGATTGAACATCCATAACGCTTTTCATGTTTCACTTCTGAAACCACTCATCATCAGTGAATTCTCTTCCAAATCTCAGGAACCATCTCCTATCAATGCAGAAGATGACCTAGAATACAAGGTTGAAGCCATTCTTGATGTCCGCAAACGAGGCAAAACCTGGGAATACTATCTCTCTTGGGAAGCTTCTGGCCTCGAAGAAAATTCTTGAGAGCCTCTGGCTAATATCCTTGACAAAGAGATGCTCCATCAGTTTCACCTCTCGCATCCTTGGAAACCAAAACCTGGTACTCGCAGAGTAACTCGCCCTTTGAAGGGGAGCACTGTTGCAACCGTCCCTTCCCGACGGCTTCACTCCGCCTACCTTTCTTTCTTTGCACCTCCTTTCGCTATGGATGGATGCCTGGCTGCCGCGGCGTCTGCTTGCCGTCCTCTCCGGCATACCTGGACCGGCTTGGGAACTTCCTCCCGCCATGCTCCACTGGTATCTTAGGGTGCGCTTGCCGCTTGGCCCTCACTCTTATTTCCTACTTGACGCAAACCTCAGGGGTGTCCCCCTGTGATGACATCATGCTGCCCGGATATTTAAAGCCTACAATGTTTGCTAGCTTTGAGTTAGCAAGGGGTTTCTTACGGATGGGATTCGCTCTCCATACCCAGCTACTCTGCCTCTCCAATCTTCCATTGGACTCTTAACACTAACGGGGTACCCGCTCCTCGGGGTCCTCACTTGCTTTTCAGCTCGCTATCAGGAAACCGGTACTCGCTCCTCGAAGGCCCATGTTCCCTGACTCGCTGCCTGCTTCTACCTTCTCTTCTGCCTGGAAAAATTTGCTATCTTCAGCACCAGTGAGTATTACATTCTTCACCTCAGAGCTGTTCCCTGGAACCAGGTACTGGCTCCTCGAGGGCCTGCCTCTGTTCCAGCCCTAGTGCTATCTCCTACATGGAACCGCTGTGTGAGTACATTACCTTCAAGCCTCTCACCTTTCAGGGATCAGGTACTCACTCCTCGAGGGCCTGCTCTCCCTATCCTGGGGTTCTCCATACTGGGGCTTTGTGCATATTCCACTGTACTCATTATTCTCAGTTCTTTCCACTACAGCACTGCTACCGGAGGAATCGCTGTTCCAGCGCCTGAGAGATACTAGCCCAGCCGAGCTACGTCTGCTGCTCTCTACTGCCACCTCTGGTGGCTTCATCTCATTGTCTAATAAAAGATCAGTCTCTGTGTTTGTGTGTCCTAAGCTGAGCCTGACCTGTGGACCCTCAAGGGATTTCCCCCCGTGGGCGTGGTCAGCTGCCACAGTGTCCAAGTGTCTACCCAAACCTTACTAATTATAACACTAGCATTGTCAATCCATGAGTCAAAGGCTCATGAAAAATTACTGTCCTCTGTGGTTTCTTCTACTTAGTATCACTGCAACACTATTGGTATTTAAAAAAATATAGGTATAATATAATGGCTTGTTGTAAAAAAGAAATATCTGGCCTCACACTTTACATGCACACTTCACATACACACTTTTCACCCACAGTATACATGCACAACATGCATGCACAATAACAAGCGGCAAAATCGGCCTGAAATAGGAAGATATGGACACGGTCCATTGTAATTCTGGGAGCTCAAAACATTTGAGCATTAAGGACACACAATTTTTTCCTCGTGATTCCTTTTTAACACAGCACCTTATTTTAATACTAGCAACTGTACCCGTTCTAAGCCCGGGCAGCGAGCCTTTTTATTGGCACATATGCTCTTGTATGGAAGCGTTAGCTGAAAAGCAAAAACAAAATTGTTTTCACCCAGAGCAAGGGACGTGGAGGCATATTTGCTAAACCCAGGGCTAGCAAGCTTTATTTACCAAGCTGTCTCTCACACTGCCCCACACCCCCTCTCCTCTCTCACACACACATTCTCGCTTACTGGCATCACCCTCCCCTCATATAGGCTCCCTGTCTCTGAAATCCATACTCAAGCATCCCCCCACCCACCCTCTCTCACCTCCCATACTCTCTCTCACATCCTCCCCACCCCCCTCTTACCAACCATGCTCTCTGTCATCCCCCCCCCCTCAACAGGCATTCTCTCTCACCGGCATCCCCCCCATGCTCTCTCTCACACCCTCCTTCTCTCTCTCACCCTCCCCTCCCTGACACAAATTCACTCTCACCGGCATGCTAACTCGAGTTAGTGCGCACTAACGGGAGTTAGTGCGCACTAACTGGGAGTTAGTGCGCACTAACTGAAAATGATACAATTTGACACTTTTCAGGTCAGTTAAGGTCAGTTTAGGAATGAATATGTATTCCTATTGGCTGCCCTCTTATTTATTCATGTTACCAAGTTTCCTACTGACAGTATATGGGGGATGGGAAATGGAAACAGTTGGTAGCTTGACAAAACAAGTAATGTGATCAGTCAATGTGACTAGAACTTGTGCCCTAACCCTGATACCAGGGGTATTGTGATCTTCCTGCACACAGTGCCCTATCCCTAATACCAGGGGTGTTGTGATCTTCCTGCACACAGTGCCCTATTCCTGATACTGGGGGTGTTGTGATCTTCCTGCACACAGTGCCCTATTCCTGATACCGGGGGTGTTGTGATCTTCTTGCACACATCCCGATATCAGGGATAGGGCACTGCATGCAGGAAGATCACAACACTCCTGGTATTAATAGGGATAGGGCACTGCATGCAGGAAGATCACAACACTCCTGGTATTAATAGGGATAGGGCACTGCATGCAGGAAGATCACAACACCCCTGGTATCAGGGATAGGGCACTGTGTGCAGGAAGATCACAATACCCCGGAGGAGTGAGGGTCAGGCAGCTCCCCCCTGTCTGTGAAGCCAGCCTCTCACTAGTAATGCAGGGAGGGAGCTGTCTCAGACTTCACCATCCTCCCCCCCCCCTCACCCACACACCATTCACTAGCTGGGACATGGGGGAAGTCAGGAGTGAGGGTCAGGCAGCTCCCCCCTGTCTGTGAAGCCAGCCTCTCACTAGTAATGCAGGGAGGGAGCTGTCTCAGACTTCACCATCCTCCCCCCCCTCACCCACACACCATTCACTAGCTGGGACATGGGGGAAGTCAGGAGTGAGGGTCAGGCAGCTCCCCCCTGTCTGTGAAGCCAGCCTCTCACTAGTAATGCAGGGAGGGAGCTGTCTCAGACTTCACCATCCTCCCCCCCCCCTCACCCACACACCATTCACTAGCTGGGACATGGGGGAAGTCAGGAGTGAGGGTCAGGCAGCTCCCCCCTGTCTGTGAAGCCAGCCTCTCACTAGTAATGCAGGGAGGGAGCTGTCTCAGACTTCACCATCCTCCCCCCCCCCTCACCCACACACCATTCACTAGCTGGGACATGGGGGAAGTCAGGAGTGAGGGTCAGGCAGCTCCCCCCTGTCTGTGAAGCCAGCCTCTCACTAGTAATGCAGGGAGGGAGCTGTCTCAGACTTCACCATCCTCCCCCCCCCCCCCCTCACCCACACACCATTCACTAGCTGGGACATGGGGGAAGTCAGGAGTGAGGGTCAGGCAGCTCCCCCCTGTCTGTGAAGCCAGCCTCTCACTAGTAATGCAGGGAGGGAGCTGTCTCAGACTTCACCATCCTCCCCCCCCCCTCACCCACACAGCATTCACTAGCTGGGACATGGGGGAAGTCAGGAGTGAGGGTCAGGCAGCTCCCCCCTGTCTGTGAAGCCAGCCTCTCACTAGTAATGCAGGGAGGGAGCTGTCTCAGACTGGTATCAGGGTTAGGGCACTGTGTGCAGGAAGATCACAACACTCCTGGTATTAATAGGGATAGGGCACTGTAAGAGATGACTGTAGTAGATTGAATAAAGATCTGATGTTTCTGCTCTCCTCACACCAAACAAAAACAACACACAAGCAGAGAAGCCCTTCTTACAAAGCTGAGCTAGTGAGTTAAGTAGGAGGAAAAGTAAACATACTGGTGCCAGTGTGGCTACTTAAAAAATACACTTACCAACAATCAATTACATATATTTGAACTGTGTACAGTTCCAGCCAGGACCACCTTTCTAAAATGCACAGTGATTGGCAAATTCAACATGCACTAGCATTTCAGGTGCCTGCTAACAAAAATAATAAACAAACAAGTTCTAGTCACGTGAGTGCTGATCATTACATTACTTTTTTTGTCAAGCTTCCAACTGTTTCCATTTCACATCCCCCCAACCATATTGGTAACATCAATAGATAAGAGCACAGCCAGCCAATAGGAATACATACATACATATTCATTCCTAAGTGACCTTTACTGACCTGGGAAGTGTGAACACTTTGTTTCATTTTCTGTTGGTGTTCGTTAGTTTCCAGTTCCATTTCCCATCCCCCCAACCATCACCTCAGTGATAACCTTGGTAATATCAATAGATAAGAGGGCAGCCAGCCAATAGGAACACATATTCATTCCTAACTGACCTTCAGTGACCTGGAAAGTGTTTATTTGTATCATTTTCAGTTAGTGCGCACTAAATCGAGTTAGTGCGCACTAACGGGGAGTTAGTGCGCACTAACTCGAGTTAGTGCGCACTAACACGATTTAACGATTTTTAACGATAAATCGTTAGAATTTCTATTGTATCGTGTTCTATAACGATTTAAGACGATATAAACATTATCGGACGATAATTTTAATCGTTGAAAAACGATTCACATCCCTACCTTCCATTTTCACCTTCAGCAGAAAATAGCAGCGGAGACCCCGGCATGCCACGAACGGATTGCGTCCCTTGGCACACGCTCCGTTTGCGGCAAAGATGAAGGCCCAGGCGTGCCGATCGTGGCACACAGGGGCCTTCCCTTTTCACCACGAATGGCACGCCGGCCCTTCATCTTCGCTGCGAACAGAGCATGTGCCGCGGGACATGCTCTGTTCATGGCATGTCAGGGTCTCGTCTGCTATTTTCTGCCTGTCCTGCGATGGCCACTGTCTTTCCGGTTTTGAATAGTCTTCCGGCAAGGGAGGAAATCGGCGAGGTGCAGGAGGAAATCTGTGGGAGGGAGGAATTCTGCACAAATTCTGCATTCCGCAGTTGTGCAGAATTCCCCCAGGAATACCTCTTGTAGCTGGTGTTGTGACATGGCTGCTGTACAGCGTGTTTCAGCCTCCAAGGTGGCCAGAGAGCCACCTGTGCCATCTATCGGCGGCTGGGGAATATGCGCGAGCACTGACGGACACACTACCAAGCCCTATATATGATAGCGCCATCTATCGATGGGCTGGGGAACATGCGCGAGCACTGACAGACACATTACCAAGCCTGATATATTATGGATTGCATTGGGTGCCCATGGGATGCGGCTGTGCACGTGTTAGGAAACTGGGCACTCAGTACGATCACCTATTTTAATGTGCATCTTATTGCATTGGCTCCTCAGTGAGTTGATCAGATTTGCTGATGATGCAAAATTATTCAAAGTTGTTAAATCTCAAGAAGATTGTGAGAAAATGTGAGAGGACCTTGCAAGACTGAGAGACTGAGCATCCATATGCAAGGTAACATTTAGGGGTAGATTTTAAAAGGTTGCGTGCAGGCGCACATGTACACCCGATTTTAAAGCTTGCGCGTGCAGGCGGGCGCAAGTTATAAAATCAAGAGTCGGCGCATGCAAGGGGGTGCACAATTGTGCAATTTGCATGTGCCGAGCCACGCAGCCTTCCCCCGTTCCCTCCCCCTAACTGACCTTCCCAGCCCTTCCCCTAATCTTTCCCCCCCTAGCCCTACTCTAGTCACCCCCAAAATTTGTGTTTTACCTTTTGCGCCTGGCTCTGGGCAGGCGCAAGTTGCACGCACAAGCCGACTGCTAGCACGCGATCCCCAGCACAGTGGCAAATATGGCCGCTGTGCTAGGAGCCTGACCCCACCCCCATGCCCCACCCCCTCCCCGCCCCTCCCCACCCCTTTTTGCAAGCCCCGGGAATTACACACGTCCCAGGTCTTTATGTGCGCCGCCGGGTCTTTTTAAAATAGGCCCGGTGTGTAACCTTTTTAAAATCTGGACCTTAATGTGGACAAGTGCAAAGTAGTGCATGTAGGAAAGAGCAACCCAAATTATAGCTACACAATGCAAGTTTCCACATTGGGAGTCCCCCCACCCAGGAAAGGGACCTAGTCATCATCATGGATGATATGATGAAATCCTCTGCAATGGCCATGAAAGTAAATATAATGCTAGGAATTATTTTGGAAAGGAATTGAGAATAAAACAGAGAATATCATAATGCCTCTGTATTGTTCCATATTAAGACCAAACCTTGAGTATTGTATACAGTTCTGGTCACCGCATCTCAAAAGAGATATATAGTGGAATTAGAAAAGATGCATAGAAGAACAAACAAAATGATAAAAGGGATGGAAGGATTCCTTTATGAGGAAAGGCTGAAGAGGTTAGGGCTCTTCAGCTTAGAGAGGAGATGGCTGAAGGGAGATATGACAGAGGTCTATAAAATAATGAGTAGTGGAATGGGTAAATGCAAATTGGTTGTTTACTCTTTCAATAAGTACAAAGACTAGGCAACATTTGATGAAGTTACAAGGTGATAAATAGGAGAAAATATTTTTTACCTAATGCATATTTAAAGTCTGGAAATCATTGCCAGAAGATGTGATGAAAGATATCAATGTAGCTGTCCATTATTAGGGTGGACTTGGGGAAATCCACTGTTTATCCCTTTTGGGATCCAATCAGGTACTTGTGACCTGAATTGGCCACTGTTGGAAACAGGATACTAGGGTCTAATCCAGTATGGTAAATCTTTCATTATTAATTCGTAGTGGAACACACGAGTTGGTCTGCAATGTAACAGTGGTGGAAGCCACTTGGCAACAGTGATCATAATGCTATCAAATTTGTCTTACTAATTGGAGGGAGGGCATTGAGTAAATCTATTGATCTAGCATTTAATATTCAAAAGGGGGACTGCTAAAATGAGAAAAATGGAAAAAAAAATCATAAAAGATGTAACTAGAAAGGTTAAGAGTTTAAATCAGGCATGGACATTGTTTAAAAATGTTTCCTTGGTAGCCCAGACCAGATTAATTTCATGCATTAGAAAAGATGGAAGGAAGGCCAAATGACTGTTGGCATGGTTATAAGTGGCGGTGAAAGAAGCTATTTTAACCAAAAACGTTCATAGATTATTGATCCATATGAAGGAAGGTGAATGCATGAGGAGAATCATATTCCTGGCTGCCCATGTTATCACTATTTTCTTTTAATTGCCAAGCTTTAATGCAAACTCCTTTGATTGAAATACAATGAAATTCCATTTGGATTTTATCCAGTGCTACTCTCTGGTTAGCTAGTCCTGATATAAAAATGGCATCCAGCTATCCTATTCCCTCAGATGTCATGAATATTAGCTCTGTCAAGCCCCCATTTGTGACTTACTTCCATTTTATTTAATATATATTCTGCCTTTCAGACACTTCAAAGCAGATTACATTCAGATACTGTACCTGTTTTCCTGTCCCCAAAGGGCTCACAATCTAATAGAGTCATTTGTCAAATTGCGTTAGGGCCATATTGCGGGCATCAGGGCCCTAATGCCCTCAATAACGCTATAACACATGTGATAAATACGTATCGTGATATGCATATGCAAATTTTGTCATGGGTGAGAACTTTGGGCAGATTAAATGAAAATGAAGGGTACTTAATGTTACATGCCTTAAGGTAACATATGCTATTGTGCAGGTTAACATCAGAAATAAATACACCTATTTTCCTGGCATTATGCCTGCGATAGCTGAACCTTAATGTAAAATGTGCTGATTAAAATGATTTTATGATAGTTTCTTATCAATAGCCTTTTATTTTGTAACTCTGTTAAAACTTATAAACACTGTTCCCTCTAAGCTGCGTGCGTGCACAGCCACACACAACTTTTCGTGCGGATGCACAGAGATTTTATCCCACCTGTTAGTGCTCCTGGTAGTTGTAGGTAGATCCTTGGGCCGGTGGCAGATGATCACGCCCCCGGGTTAAGATCCCGAGAGGGACCGGTCAGGCTCAGAGTATGGAGACAGACACACACTAATTATTTTATTAAACAGTATATTGAACCACCAGAGGTGGCAGTAGTGAGCTGGAAGTGCCCGGCTGGGCTGTAGTCCCTCAGATACTGGAACAGTGATCCTGGATAACTGAGCTGTAGAGAAACTGAATATAGTGAGTAGGCAGGGTATGCAGGGTATGCAGAGTTCAGGCTGCTGGGAAACATGGCAGATTGCAGCGTCTAGCCAGTCCGGGGACACCGGAGGGGAATGACATGATGACGCTGCGGCAGCCAAACTTCAAACAGGCAAAGAGGGAGTCACCAAAGAGGTAAAGTGGGCATAGTGGAGACATCGGGCAGCAATGGTCGCAACACCACCTGCGCAGAAAGATTAGCAGGGCCAGGGTGCTGAAGAAAACAAGATAACCCCAAACCTCCAGGTGTTCCTTCTCTTTTCTGCCTGTGTGCCCCAGAAGGAAAATATTGCCAGAGCCACAAAGGTAGGGAGGAGGAAGAGCATCAGCCTTTGTGCAGAAGAGGAGCAACGTCAATGGCAAAGCCACTACATAGAAAAATAGAAATGACGGCAGAAGAAGACCAAACGGCCCATCCAGTCTGCCCAGCAAGCTTCACACTTTTTTTTTCTCATACTTATCTGTTACTTTTGGCTCTTAGTAACCCTTTGGTTCAATTTCCCTTCCACCCCCACCATTAATGCAAAGAGCAGTGTTGGAGTTGCATCTAAGTGAAATATCTAGCTTAATTAGTTAGGGGTAGTAACCGCTGCAATAAGCAAGCTACACCTATGCTTATTTGTTTACCCAGACTATGTGATTCAGTCCTTGTTGGTTGTTGTCTGTATATAGATCCACTTTTCTTCATTTCCCCTGCCGTTGAAACAGAGAGCTATGCTGGATATGCACGAAGTATCAGACTTTCTCCCCTGCCGTTGAAGCAGAGAGCTATGCTGGATATGCACGAGTATCAGACTTTCTCCCCTGCCGTTGAAGCAGAGAGCTATGCTGGATATGCACGAAGTATCAGACTTTCTCCCCTGCCATTGAAGCAGAGAGCTATGCTGGATATGCACGAGTATCAGACTTTCTCCCCTGCCATTGAAGCAGAGAGCTATGCTGGTTATACATTGAAAGTGAAGTATCAGGCTTATTTGGTTTGGGATAGTAACCGCCGTAACAAGCAAGCTACTCCCCGCTTTTTGTGAATGCAAATCTTTTTCCACATTTCCTCTTGCCGTTGAAGCTTGGAGCAATGTTGGAGTCGCATTAACCTTGTGTAGGTTTATTGAATAAGGGTATTATCTCCAGGTAGTAGCCATCATTCCCGCGAGCCACCCCCTCTTCGTTCACGTCCTCTAGACTTTATGGATCGACAGTGTTTATCCCACGCCCCTTTGAAGTCCTTCACAGTTCTGGTTTTCATCACTTCCTCCGGAAGGGCATTCCAGGCATCCTCCACCCTCTCCATGAAGAAATACTTCCTGACATTAGTTCTGAGTCTTCCTCCCTGGAGCTTCAAATCATGACCCCTGGTTCTGCTGATTTTTTTCTGACGGAAAAGGTATGTCGTTGTCTTTGGATCATTAAAACCTTTCAAGTATCTGAAAGTCTATATCATATCACCTCTGCTCCTCCTTTCCTCCAGGGTGTACATATTTAGATTCTTCAATCTCTCCTCATAAGTCATTCAATGAAGACCTTCCACCTTTTTGGTCGCCCTTCTCTGGACCACCTCCATCTTGTCTCTGAACACAGTACTCCAGGTGAGGCCTTACCAAGGACCTGCACAGGGGATAATCACTTCCCTTTTCTTACTCGACATTCCTCTCTCTATGCAGCCCAGCATTCTTCTGGCTTTAGCTATCGCCTTGTCACATTGTTTCACTGACTTCAGATCATTAGACACTATCACCCCAAGGTCTCTCTCTTGCCCCATGCATATCAGCCCTTCTCCCCCCATCGAATACAGTTCATTCGGATTTCCATACCCCATATGCATGACTCTGCACTTCTTGGCATTGAATCTCAGCTGCCATATCTTTGACCACTCTTCCAGCTTCCTTAGATCCCATCTCATTCTTTCCACTCCTTCTGGCATGTCCACTCTATTGCAGATCTTAGGGTCATCTGCAAAAAGACAAACCTTACCTTCTATCCCTTCCGCAATGTCACTCACAAAGATATTGAATAGGACCGGTCCCAACACCGGCCCCTGTGGCACTCCGTTCAACACCACTCTCTCTTCAGAGTAAGCTCCTTTTACCATCACACATTATCTTCTGTCCGTCAACCAGTTTGCAATCCAGGCCACCACCTTTGCTGTCACTCCTAAGCTTCTTATTTTATTCACCAGTCTCCTGTGCGGGACCATATCAAAAGCCTTGCTGAAGTCCAAGTAGACGACATCGAGTGATCTTCCTTGATCCATTTCCTTGGTTACCCAGTCAAAAAAGTCAATCAGATTTGTCTGACAGGATCTTCCCCTGGTGAATCCATGCTGCCTCTGGTCCAGCAATTCTTCTGACTGTAGATAGTTCACTATTCCTTCTTTTAACAGCGACTCCATTACTTTTCTCACCACCGAGGTGAGGCTAACCAGTCTGTAGTTTTCAGCCATCCTGCAGTGACTTGCAAAGAGAAGGCCCAGAGGCAAGAGGAATACTGAGGCCTTGTAAAGTGTGTACGTGTATGAGAGTGAGTTAAGAGATTGTGTGTGTGTGTGTGAATGAGACTTGATAGACTGTGTGTAGGAATGAGATCCTGCATGTTCAGAAAGACAGCTTTTAAGAGCCACTGGGTGTGTGAGAGAGACATAATGTATGTGAGAGCATGTGTGTTCGTGTGAAAGAGTGTGTGAGAATGAGAGCATGTGCATTTGCGATAGCATGTGAGAGTGAGAGCCTGTGTGAGATAGAGAGAGAGAAAGCAAAAGAAAGTGAGAGCCATGTGTGTGAATGTGAGACAGCATGTGAGAGTGACAGCTCATGTATGTGTGTGTATGTGTGTGTGTGTGTGTGAGAGAGAGAGAGAAAGAGAGAGACGATGTGTGATAATGAGAGCCCGAGTATGTGTTTGAAGGAGGAAGAGGACAAGTGGAGAGTGAAGAAACAGAAAAAATCAGACCCTGTAAAAGGGAATTAGGAATAGACCAAGAAAGGGAACGTGGAAAAAAAAAAGCCTGGGACCAACTGATTAGAAATCTAAAATCAGACAGCAACGGTAAAAAATATATATTTTTTAATTTTTAGTGATTGGCATATGTTATGTTTGGGAATGTGCATTAGATATGTGTATGTTGTTCTTTTGGGCTTTCTATTTTATTTTTATCTGCGTATTTCTATTTCTAATTGGTAGCCCCTTATTAGAACATAATAACATAAAATATGCCATACTGGGTCAGAACAAAGGTCCATCAAGCCCAGTATCCTGTCTCCAATAGTTGCCAATCCAAGTCACAAGTATCTGGAAAGTAACCAAACATTAAATAGATCCTATGCTATGAGAGGCTATTCCCTATTGATTAATAGAAGATTATAGACTTCTCCAGGAATGTATCAAAAACTTTGTTTAACCCAGCTGCACAAACTGCCTTAACCACATCCTCTGGCAATGAATTCCAGAGCTTAATTTGCTTAATTGTGCATTGAGTGAAACATAATTTTCTCTGATTTGTTTTAAATGTGCTACTTGCTAACTTCATGGAATGCCCCCTAATCCTTATATTATCCGAAAGAGTAAATAACTATTTCACAAGTAACCATTCAAGTCCTTTTATGATTTTGTAGACCTCTATCATATTCCCCACTCAGCTGTCTCTTCTCCAAGCTGAATAGCTTTAACCTATTTAGCCTTTCTTCATAGGGGAGCCGTTCTATGCCATTTATCATTTTGGTCATTCTTCTATGTACTTTCTCCAGTGCAACTATATCTTTTTAGAGTTACGGTGACCAGAATTGCACACAGTATTCAAGGTGTGGTCTAACCATTGAGCGATACAGGGGACTTATGACAACCTCCGTTTTATTTACCATTCTGTTCCTAATAATCCCTAACATTCTATTTGCTTTTTTGACCACCACAGCTTACTGAGCCAACAATTTCAATATAATATCATCTATGATGCCCAGATCATTTTCCTGGGTGGTAATTCCTAAAATGGAACCTAACATCATGTAACTACAGCATGGGTTATTTTTCCCTACATGCAATTTTCCACAATAAATTTCATCAGCCATTTGGTCACCCAATCTTCCAGTCTCACAAGGTCCTCCTGCAATTTATCACAATCCACTTGTGATTTAATTATTCTGAATAATTTTGCATCATCTGCAAATTTGATCTCTTCACTCATCATTCATCTTTTCAGATCATTTATAAATATATAAAAAAAACACTAGTCCAAGTACAGATCCCTGAAGCACTCCTCTGTTTACCTTTTTGCACTGAGAAAACAGACCATTTATTTCCTGTCTTTTAAACAGTTTGAAATCCACAAAAGAACAATTCCTCCTATCCCATGACTTTTTAGTTTTCTTAGAAGCCTCTCATGAGGGACTTTATCAAATGCCTTCTGAAAATCCAAATATACCTTATCTGCAAGTTCACCTTTATCCACATGCCTATTCACCCTTTCAAAAAAATGTAACAGATTTGTGAGGCATGACTTCCCTTGGGTAAATCCATGCTGGCTGTGGCTCATTAAATCATGTTTATCTGTATGTTCTGAATCCCATTAAATTATGTCTATCTATATATTCAGTATTAGGTAAGGGTCTGCATATGTTACTGAGGTTCAGTATTTCTGCTGGCATATAGTTTTTCTGTAGGTCTTTGTAGCAGTTCAGCTAGTTCTGTTAACCCCAAAAGGTGGTGTATTAGTGTTCTAGAGCATGGTATACTATTTGCAGTTCAACCATGTATAGATAAGGCTGCTGCTGTTTAAGTCCTGAGATAGTGCTGATATTGTATGGTATGTAAAGGTTGTAGTTGTCTTTTTTATTGTTTGTTTCTTTTGCTAGGGTTTGTGTTCTCAAAGTGTTTGGCAGTGAAGAGTTTGCAGTTACTGAGATGAGTGTGTATGTGGAAGAGAAGGAGAACTGAGTGAGTGTGTATGTGCATGAGAATCTGGGCAGTGAATGAGAGGCATGAGAGTGAGTGTGTGTGTGTGTTTGTGTGTGTGTGTGTGTGTGAGTGAGGATCAGCATGTATGCATGAGAAAGAGTATGAGACAATATGCCAGTGTGTTAGTGTGTGTGTATGTGTGTATGTGAGAAAGTTTGTGTGCATGCTACTACCAATGTTTCCTCTAAGGACTGGCTTGTTGTAGACATAAAATTAATAGGCTTTATGCATCAATGAAAATAGTGCTTATAGGTAATCAAACCAAAAATATTTGCTCACAAGCAAAATGTTTTCCACACAACAACCCAATCCTTAGATGGAACATTGCTTATAAATGTATTTATTTAGTTTATTTTAAAATAATTGTTCACAGTCTCCAAAGTTTGGGGTGGGTTACAATTAATCACATTCACAATAAAATCAAATGGAATACAGACAAAAACAAAACAAAACAGACAAAAGTACTAATAAGGCACTGAAGAAATATGCAAAAGCCTTTAAAGGTTTTGCTAAATAATAAACCATGTCTCTCCTTCCCCCTCCCAAACCCCCCCCCCACCCCCACACATACACAAAGAACTCCACATTTTGAAGGTTTATTGAACTGCTGGGTTGACCTTTTTTTTTTTTTTTTAAAGAAAGTCCAGAGTGTTTTCAAAAATCCACTTCAGATATTCAAGTATTCTGAAGCAAAATTGAAAATCTCTTTTAGATATTTTAGACATTTTGAAGCAAATTTTTCAAATCTACTTCAAAATTCCCTGAATTGCTCTGAATTTCTCTTAAATCTACCAGGTAAATTCTGACAAATTTTCCCAGGCCAATGTGGGAAAAAGTCTTAAATTTCAGTCACACGTGAACAAGGGTATCTATCTGGTTTGAGTTTCTATATGAATTGTACACATGGTTATACAAAGTAACACTTTCCTAAGCTTATATCATTGATGCTATGATTTAAATTTGTTAGCCACTTTCAACTGAAAAAAACTAATTGCTTGCAGAATTTTATATTGATTTATAAGATAATGCGGCTCAATATGCAATGTAAAGTAATTTAAAGTAATTATATAATTAAAAACTATAAAATGAATGTTTTATAACTTACTAGATCAATTATCTACATGACAAAATCCACACTCAATACCGTTGCCAGAACACAACAATAAAAAGTAACATGAGGAAATACAATTATTTTATGGTTCAAATATTTGAATATACTTGGAAAAAATTAAATCATTAGGCAATTCCTAGCATAGCTGGGCTATCCACTTGAACTACAAAGTTATTGCCAAGGAGAATAACATTGGCAGCCATAACTGTCCAGCATTCCTCTCACATTCATGTCCTCCTTCACAAGGCTTAAAACAGCACACCAGGCTGGAGAACATTTACAAACACATAACTGTTGTGCATCCCGGCCGCGTTAGTGCCGCAGTCGGCCCTACTCACCTCGCGCTACCCTCTACCAGCTCCAGCCTTGCCGCTGCCACCAGCTCCCGATGTCCCTGACGCTCTCCCCAGGCATCCTCGGTCTCTTCCACACTACAGGCCTCTCAGGGGAGCTCCCTTAGGGGCTCCACGTCTTCCATCTCCTCGGACTCACCAATAGGCACACACATGGCTGACGTCTCCACTTTTAAAGGGCCAAGCTTGGGAAACCCGACTCGGACGCATCCTGATGACATCACACAGCCCTAGTAAAAAAGGCGAAGCTCTGTCCCCAGAACCTTGCCTTGGCAATTGGGTCGATAGCTCTGTGTAATAGTTTGCCTGTTCCTTGTATCTGATCCTGCGTTCCAGGGTCTCCTTGTTCCAGCGTCTCTGTGTTCCAGTGTTCCCATGGTCCTCCATGTCTTCCAGCATCTGTCTTGTTCCTGCTCCTCGTTCTTTGGTAGTACCCTTCAGACTGATTCTTGGTACTGAACCCTGATTGCATGACTATGACTGACCGTTGCCTGGACCTGACCTTTGCCTGTCTTCTGACCATGTTGACCGCTGCCTGGAACTGACCTCTGCCTGCCTGACCACATTGACCGCCACCTGGAAATGACCCTCGCTTGCCTTGACTATGATCAGACTGGCCTTGGATTTGACCCTTGCTTTGGCTGACCACTTCTGGATGGATACCCTGACTTTGATCCTTGCACGTCACTCGGACACCCTCTTCTTGCCTTCTGTGATCCACCAGACTGACTTGCTTGGACTCTACTCACGGCCTTCCTTCGACCAGACCCACAGGCACTGCCTGTTCCACCAGGAGAGCCTTCCTGAACTGTTACCTCCCTGAGGCCTCCTGAGTCTCCATTTCAGGTGTAGTCCATCCTTTCTGCATCAGCCATGCACACCTCTCTGCTACATCTCTGGGAGACCCAATGAGGCCCACCTAAGTCCAGGCGGTCCGGGTACCCAAGGATTCAACCTGCGGAAACCCCGGACTGTTATTGGGGAAGCTCCAGCTAGCCTTTGTATCCTCATGAGCTCCGCCTTCTGGTGGCAGGTGCTCTCTGGGTCCAATCCTGCACCAGGCCAAGGATCCACCTCCAGCGCAACAGGTTGCCAAGGCCATGGACTCAGCGGAGTCTCCGGCCTTGCAGGCCATCCCCGGTCTGGTCACTCGTGTCCCAGAACAACAACGTATCATGGAAGCATTGGGCCTCCTCCGTGGAAAAGATGCATTCTCAATTGGAGGAATCAGCCATGGCCAACCAAGGAGCTCTTGCCCATACCTTGTCCTTACGGGTACCGCTGGCCCTCCCAACTCCACCCCGTTTCAATGGGGATCCTCATTTCTGTTGAGATTTTATTAATCAATGCTACATGCAGTTCTCACTGCAACCTTCGCTGTTTCCAGATGAAGTGTCAAAGATCACGTTCATCCTCTCGCATCTTGAGGGGAAGGCCCTGGCATGGGCTTCCCCACTCTGGGATTGCTTTGACACAATTCTACACCAGCTCCCTCAGTTTATCTCCATCTTCCAATGCACCTTCGAGGACCCAGGCCGACAGGCGGTTGCTGGCCACCATCTACTCCACCTCCATCAAGGTTCACACCTGCCAGCCGAATATACAGTGGAGTTTCAAACTCTGGCAAAAGAGATGGGATGGCAGGAGGACTGCCTGCAGGCACTCTACCTCGAGGGACTGTCTCCTGTCCTTAAATATGAGCTGGCCACATGGGAGTTCCCTGCATCTCTGGAACACCTAATTTCTCTGGTCGGAAAGATCAACAACTGTCTTCAGCAACGGCATCAGGAGGTAAGGGCTCTTCGACCTCCTGCACTATGGCCATCCTGTTCTGAAATCCCCCGGTTGAAGGCCTTACCAGCAGCCCCTCAACCTCCTGAGGAACTAATGCAGATCAACCGTGGCTGCCTGACTCATGAAGAATGTCTCCAATGAAGAAAATCTGGCCTCTGCCTGTATTGCGGTGGCTCCAGCCATTTTTCCAGACTTGTCCAGTGCATCTGGGAAACTCCAAAGCCTGAGCCCGGCGGGAGTCCTGAGCTTGGTTGCTACAGTTTCTGGCCCTCAACTGTTGCTGCCGGTCTCCCTCCTCAGGGAGTCACATTCGTTTGACTCCATCACCCTCGTGGACACTGGGGCGAGTGGAAATTTCATTTTAGAAGACATTGTCACACTCCTTCAGATACCAGTTCAACCATTGGATGTGCCACTATGTACTGCCTCAATTCAGGGGGAACCTCTCCCTGATCGTATCACGCACCAAACCCTGGCCATCAGCCTCACCGTTGGGACTCTCCATGACAAGGAGATCTCCCTCCTGATCCTGAAACAATCAACACACCCCATAGTCCTTGGACTTCCTTAGCTCCAATTACATGCCCCCCACTTCGACTGTCCATCCCTGCAACTCACCCAGTGGGGCCCTCGATGCCAGACTCAGTGTATACAGCAAGTGTCTCCATCTATATCAGTCTTAAGTTCTTTAACCCTTCCCAGGTTACCTGCTCCATACCTGGAATTTAAAGATGTGTTTTCCAAACAAAACGCCGATATCCTGCCTCCGCTTCAGATGTTCAACTGCCCCATAGAACTCCTACCTGGTGCCATGCCTCCCAAGGGCAGAACATACCCTCTTTCACTCCCAGAGACTCAAGCGATGTCAGCATACATCAAAGAAAATTTAGCCAAAGAGTTCATAAGACCCTCTACCTCCATGGCCAGCACCGGGTTCTTCTTTGTAAAGAAAAAGGATGGCAGTCTAAGACCATGTATAGACTACAGAGGTCTGAATGCAGTAACCTATAAGGACTGGTAGCCACTGCCACTTATCAGTGAACTTTTCAATTGCCTGCAGGGTGCACAAATCTTTACTAAACTAGATCTATGTGGGGCATATAACCTAGTACGGTTTCAACCGGAAAACATCTGGAAGACCACCTTCAACACAAGAAATGGACACTACGAGTATGTAGTAATGCCCTTTGGGCTATGGAGTGCCCCTTCAGTCTTCCAGTAGCTAATGAATGAGATTTTCCAGGATCTTTTGTACTCATTCATCATAGTGTATCAGGACGATATACTAATCTTCTCCAAAGATCTAAAGCCTCCCCATTCCCACATTCAAACAGTCCTCCAGCATCTCAGAGACCATCATCTCTATGCTAAATTGGAGTGTCTTTTTGATCAACCCAGTCCCTATTCCTGGGCTATATCATCTCTAGCCACAGGTTCTCCATGGACCCCAGCAAACTCCAGGGTATTCGAGATTGGCCTCAACCAGTGGGTCTCCAAGCCCTACAAAGATTCCTTGGCTTTACAAATTACTATCAAAACTTCATTGCCAATTACTCATTGCTGGCCGCTCCACTCACCGCCATGACAAGGAAGGGATGTGATCCTCGAGTGTGGAGCCCCAAGGCCCAATCAGCATTCCATGCATTGAAAGAAGCTTTGTGCACTGGCCCATGTCTATATCACCTGGATCCAAACCATCCCTTCATAGTCGAAGTTGATGCATCCATTATTGGAGCAGGAGCGGTCTTGAGTCAATACTCCACCAAGGGAACCCTGGTTCCATGTTCCTTTTATTCACACAAGTTCTCTCCTATAGAACAAAATTATACCATAGGGGACCGTGAACTCCTAGCAGTTAAACTTGCCCTCCAGGAGTGGCATCCCTGTCTTGATGGGGTGCAACACAGGTTCACGATATATACCGATCCTAAAAACTTGAAGCACCTAAAGAGGACCAGTTACTCAACCCGAGACAAGCCCGCTGGGCTCTATTCTTTGCACGCTTCAACTTTGAGCTCCGCTGTTGCCCAGTGGTGAAAAATCTTCATGCAGATGCACTCTCTCGCTCCGTCGAGCCAGAAGACACACCCAAGACCCCTAGGCATATTATTGATCCAGTCTGCATATCAATTGCAGTTGCCATGATGGTACCTGCCGGGAATACAGTGGTCCACCACCGTCTCCATGAACGTGTACTTCTTTGGGCTCATGACTCCAAGCTGGCCGGGCATCCTGGCCAAGCCCGAACTCTCGAGATGCTCTGAAGGCACTATTGGTGGCCTGATACGACTAAGGACTCCCAAGATTATGTAGACTCCTGTCCGGTTTGAGCACAGCAAAAAACCCTGACTGGCCATCCACTGCCAGTTCCACTCAGTGTGCCCTAATCTGCAGCCCAATCCACAGCACAAAGCATTCGCCACCTCTGGGATCAAGTAAGGGAGCTACTCTGCCAAGCAGCTGAACGGGCCAAGCGTGTCACTGATGCCCATCATCGGGCTGCGCCCACGTTCCTACCTGGACAAAGAGTATGACTTAGCACCAAGCACCCTCCCAGACACCTGAATGCCAAATTGACTAGGCTGTACCCTCCATCCCAGAACCCCCATTCCACTCCCTAATACCAAGTAAAACCCAGCTGGAAGTGGGGTCCAAACTTACCTGCTCCCAGTGCTCCATCACTGCTTCTCAAAGAAGCAGACCTGGAAGCATAAACTATTCACAGTTTATGCTTCCAGGCCTGGGAGTTACTTCCAGGGAGGGAGGATCTGGGAAGGAAGCAAGATTAATCTATAATTCAAAATGGGAAGGTGTGACGAGGAGAGGCTAACCTCTGAAAGCAAGTTTTGTTTAATTTAGGAGGAGTTTTGTGGGGGTGCATGACTCAACAGGGCCATATATACTTTTTTTTTTTGGGGGGTGGAGAGAATCGGGTACAAAAGCCTGTGAATGAGTCTCTAAAAACTCCCTCAAAACACCTTAAAGGACCAGCCACAGATATCCAGCCCAGTCCTCCTTAAGAACCAGCAACACAAGGGATTCTGGGCCAGGGAGGATCCCTTTAGCCTGCAATAAGAAGGTAGGGCCCAAAAGGGTTGAGGAGACTCCTGGAGAAAGAAGGAAGCCTCAAGACAGTGAAACCCACTGAAACGAAAGTTATCTTGCTACATTGGTTTTGTGAAGTTGCATAGATTGGCAAAGAGTTTTGGCTGTTGAGTTCAACAATTAAAGAGATTTGTAAAAGATTTTGCCAAAATTCAGCCTGAAGTCTATTCTCTGCCTTCCCTCTGACTACTTAGTACCACAAGGCCTTTTAGCTATATTTTGTTTTTGTTTTGACAAAACAAAAGATATCTTTTGAAGATATCTTTTGAAGATATCCAGTTAAGTAATTAGTTAATCGGTCATACAAGGTCAGGTAACTAAAAACATCTACCCAATTATTTTCAAACATAGCTGGATAGGTTTATCTGGCTACATGTAGCCAGATAACTTTAGTTACAAATATTCAGTGGGATGTTTATCCCACTAAATATCTGTGACAAGTTATCCGGCTAACTAGTTTGCTGCACAGTTTATAAAATACAGCATAGTTCTGCTCTGACAGTACACATATATATATTTCAGTATGTGCAAATATCTGCAATGCAATGAAAGCCCTTACTTTCTGTACCTATTTTGTAAACATTTGTATGCATGTTTTATGTGTGAAAAAATAACATGGACGCATAAAAACCCTGATTTATATACAGACAAGAATATTTTAAAATATATGTATATACTGTTTTAAAAATACTTGTTTATATACTTGCAATCATCAGTTTTCTGATGCTTTCGTCAGTTCATGCAGTCTCCAGTTCACCTAAACTCTCTATTACTTCACCCTGAATTCCCCAATTTCACCCGGACCTCTTACCCAAAAATTCCAGTTAACAAACTTGGGGGGTCATTTTCTATTGCTTATCACATGCAATAGCTTGCCGGGGGCGGGGTCTGGGCGGAGTTGGGGAGGGTAGGGGAGGAGTCGGGGTGGCGAGGAGGTGGATGCTGCGATGTCTTCACTAGCGGTGATAAGGTAAGCACCGTTATCGTCGCCAGTAGTGCGCCCAATAGCACCACCTTTCACGATAGCACTATTAGGTGCGAAAGTCGGCAGCGATAACACCGCGGTATGCGATGGCTGACGGCTTTCTCAGGCCCACCCTCCCTTCGCCTCCCCGCCCCCCATTTTCGCTAGATTCACCATTCTGCATTAGAATGGTGAATCTAGGACCAAGTTTGATTTCTTGTGTACTAATCAATTAGCAGGTTGAAAATTGTATGAATGCTTGTTCATTTTTATATGTAAATATCATATAAAATAGTAATTTATGTACATACTTTACCTCTTGACCTGCTCTGGAATGCCACTAAACCACCCCTTTATGTGCCAGTAAATGTGCATGTAAAACTGAACATATCTACATAGCTTTTATGTTTTATATAGTATGCACATGATTACATGCTACTTACATACATGCTATGTTCTAACATATAATCTCTTTGAAAATGTGCTTATTGTGAAAGATTATAAATATCAAACAGTACTTGATTCTTGTGTGATATTTAAGTTTTGAAAGCATGGGGCAGATTTTAAAACCTGTGTGCGGGCACAGATTTGTTCGCACAACCCGGCGCGAACAAATCTACACAGAATTTTATATCATGTGTGCGCAGCCACGTGCATGTCATAAAATCCAGGGTTGGCGCATGGAAGGGGGTGCACAATTGTGCAAACTGCACACGCAGCCTGCCTCCATTCCCTTCGAGGCTGCTCCAAAATAGCAGCAGCCTCGGAGGGAACTTTCCTTCCGCCCCCCTGCACCTTCCCCTCCCTTCCCCTACCTAACCCGCCCCCAGCCCTACCTAGAACCACCCCCTTACCTTTGAAGAAGTTACGCACGCCGGCCGATGGCTGGCCCGTGATCCCGGGTACAGTGGCAAATGGCCGCTGTGCCTGGAGGCTCAGACCACACCCCCACCCCACCCCCTTAACCACCCCGGACCGCCCATGCCCCACCCCTTTTTGCAAGCCCCGGGACATACGCACGTCCCGGGGCTTGCGTGCAACACCAAGCCTATGCAAGATAGGCTCGGCGCATGCAGGGTCAGGCAGGGGCAGCTTTTCGGAGTTTACACGCATATCTTATGCATGTAACCCTTTGAAAATCTGCCCCATAGTTTAGTAGATATGTAAAACAAGTTTATTCCATCCATGAGACTGAATTTTGGAGATCTGGAAATGCATATTCCTTAAAGAAGTATACACCAAGAGGAAATATGTTCATCTTAATGCATTGATACATGGCCTCCTTAAATATGTTAGTTTTAGGGGTGCACAAGGAAAAATATGTATGCACTTCGGGCCATTTAGGGGCAGATTTTCAAAGGGGTATGTGTGTAAGATACGCGCATAACCCCCAAAAAGCTGCCCCTTCCACCCCCTGCACGCGCAAGCCCCAGGATGTGCATAAGTCCTGAGGCTTTCCTGGGGGGGGGGCGTGTCAGGGGCGTATTGGGGGGCGTGTCATGGCTGGCGTGTCATCGTGGGGCATTTGGGGGGCATGGCCGCGGCCTTCGGACCAGTCCCCAGACCGGAACATGGCGTGCCGGCAGCTGGCCCGTGCGCGCAAGTTACGCCTGCCTTGGGCAGACATAACTTTTGAAATAAAGGTGTGTGGGGGGGAATTAGTTAGGGCCGGGGGGCGGGTTAGTTAGGGGAAGGAAAGGGAAGGAAAGGGAAGGTGGGGGGGGTGCCGGAAAGAAAGTTCCCTCTGAGGTCGCTCCGATTTTGGAGCAGCCTCGGAGTGAATGGAGGCAGGCTGTGCGGCTCGGCGCATGCAGGCTGCCGATTTTGCACAGCCTTGCACGCGCCGACCCCTGATTTTAAAAGATATGCGCAGCTTCTCGCATGTCTATTAAAATCCGGCGTACTCTTGTTTGCGCCGGGTGTGCAAACAAAAGTATGCACACACATACTTTTTAAAAATCTGCCCCTTAGTGTTTGGCCTGTTTCCAGCTGATTTTCATCTCAGATAATTTTTTTAATTTTTCAGATTATTCATATAGGCAAACAGTACCACTATTTGCTATATCAAATTATCAGAACATTTTCAGCTATGTTTGAATGAGTAGATGTCTTTGTTTGATTTCAATAAACTGAATCAAAAATCAACTCATTTGCCATGTTTTTCACATTCATATCTTGCAAATGCACATCCCTAATTGGTATTAACAGCTGTGATGCCTCTCCTCAAATTTTCTTTTTCAAAAACTATTCATTTCCCCTGAGTTTTGTTGATTAATGGATATACTTTGTTTCTACTGAAGTTTGGATATTTGAGTGATTGACAAGTTGAAAATGAAAGAATTTGTAGAGATATACAGAAGAAGTGAAATAGAATAAAAGACCAAGTTCCTGCTAGACTATTTCAGAACTGATAGAGATTTTGAGCCGTGATACATTAGTGTGTAAATTCCTTTAACACATGTAATATACATTACTGATATATTTTTCAAAAGTGTGTGTTTAGTAGATATTATTTTAGTTTGAGTAATTTATTCTTTTTTTCTGTGATTATTTTCAGGTCTTGTAGTTGATCATTTTGGCCAACGCTTATATTGGGCTGACTTTGAGCTATCTATTATTGGAACTGTTTGTTTTGATGGCTCAGATTTATTGATATCTGCTAGTATTAAGCAAGGTAAGTGAAATAAAACAAAACAAAAATAAAAACACCACCAGTAACAAAGAATCTGAAAACCAGGTCACATATAGTGTCTCACACACATATAGAATGCAGTTTTTGCAGAGTGAGAGGAGATTGCAGATCTGTGGTTACTTTTTGCCAATAGACCTGCAAGCCAGTTTTTAATATATTTTTATTTTAAAATGTCTTTGAAATTATCTGAAGTCCTATGCAGTGTACATAATACTATTCATAATTAATAAAATAAAAATGATCATGAATTAATTCTAAGACTAGATTCTGCTCAGTACAAAATCTAAACTTTTACAATCATCAGTCCACTAGCTTCAATACCACTCTTGAGACCTTTTGTTGTGATTTTTAAGGAAAACTCCCTGCATATTTTCCCTTTAAAAATCCACTGGCTGGCCACCACTGTGGGATCTCTTACCCCCAAAGTATATTCTTTACCTACATTTTGGGTAAAGAACATGCTTTGATTTCAAAATGAAATCCCGGCATTTCTTTTAACCGGCCTGCCCTGGCCCCACTCCCAGCTTTGCCCCTTTCCCTGCTAAGGGGTAGGACAATTGTAAAGTGGTGTTTGCTGTGAGTAACCATATTACAAAATCTATTTGAAAATTACCCCCTAAAGGATAGATTTTTTAAAAATACACGTGCACATGGACATGCAATTTTATAACGTGCGTGCTGGCGTGCACAAGGGGGATAGATTTTAGCTACTTTTGCGTGGTGACACGTTGCTGCTTTCCCAGTTCCTTCCAGTCCGCTACAATTAAGAAGCAGACTGGGAGGGAACTTCCCTATCCCCTACCCTACTCTCCTTTCCCCTTCCCCTCTCCTCCCCAACCCTTAAATTATTTTTTTTTTACTTGTTTACGTCAACTTATTTCAGCTCTCGAGCTGAAGTAAGTTGCAAGCGCCAGCAGCTGGCCAGCGCACTGCTCCAGAACAGTGAACAATGGCGCTGTCCCGTCCCACCCCACCCCTCCCTACCCACAACATGCCCTCTGGCCCGCCCCTTCCAAGAGGCCTGGCACTTGAGCGCCTACTGGCCTTTACGCATGTGACCAGGCCTCTTGGAAGATTCACCCGGCGCGTAAGGCCTGGCCACGCACATAAAGGCCAGAATTTAAGTGCGCCGGGCATTTAAAATCTACCCTTAAGTGTCTCACACATACATGCAGTCTCATACATGCAGTGTTTGTTTTAAGATTGCTGACTGGAAATTTTAATGGAAAAAACTGTTGGAAATCTTTGTTTTAAACTCAAGAAATATAACTGGAAGTTATAATAAAACCTAATTCATTGTAGATATCCTGAAAATCCAGCTGGCTGAGGATCTCCCAGGAGAAGTTTGGGTCCGTCTGTTCTAGGAGATGTTGCTTGTCTATTTTTTTATCATAGCCACTTTGAGTATGACAAGAGCTTAGAAATTGAGAAATCGATTATAGCCACATATGGAGCAATATTTTAGAAGGCCACATACTGATAAAGTACATGTGTACTTTTGTATCCGCATACATGTTAGAGAATTTTGCAAAGGGACACTACACGGGTAGTTCCCCTGTGAAAATTTAGCAAACAAATAAATGGGTACAAAAATATCTGCATACTCTGCCCTTGCTGTTTCTGAGGACAAAGTTAGATGAGAAAAACTTCCTGTAATTATTGAAATATCCAATAGATGTGCATAGTCCCCAAGCAAGTTACATACCGCAAAATTCCTAAATTAAGAGTAGCTAAATATGGAGGGTAAGATGGCTGCCACATAGAGACATGCAGGCTACTCAGCTCCGAGGAATCCTCTGAAAAATAAAGCTTTACACCGGCGATTTCCTTTGAATTTTTTGCCTTTGAAAACTTGAAAATGCCACATACAAAACGCAAGGCAAAGCCTCGAGAGAATATTACCTCTACGCCATTGGGTTTGACGAGGCAGCCGAGGATTGAGGAAGCCTTTGGAAGACCTTTACACCTTCAACCGGAAACAGGAGCCCGCGGGCGAGACCAGCAGAGAGCAGCTGCTGGCGGCTATGGCTGAAGAAACATCCCTGAGTCCCGGGGCACCAACTAAACCAACGCCACCGTGGGGACCCCCAGAGGGAGAGGGGGAAACCCGAATCAGCCTGCTGAGGGAACAGCTTACCCCGAGGACACCGGGAGCCCAGAGAAGCAGCGGTTTGGATTCGAATGCTTCGGAGAGCCAACCACAACATGGCTCCAGGGCCCGGTTTGAGGAGGAACTGCAAGGGGAAGGCATGAGGAGACCTCCCGAGGTAGGAGGTAAGGAGCCAGAAATACAGGTTCAGCTTCCTTCTTCACTGGAAATGCCAGTTAAGATAACATTAGAGGAAGTTGGGAAAGTATTAATAACGTTGAATAAGGCTGTAATGGATTTGACTGCATTAGTGAAAGGAAATCAAAGTAAAGCACAAAATCAAGAGAAAAATATTACGGAGATAGAAGCTAAAGTTAAAGTGACTGAATTAGAGGTGAAAGAAGTTAAAGAGGTTCAATGTAAATTGATTTTTTTGAGAATGAACTGAGGAAAACAAACTTAAGAATACTTAATTTTCCCTGGACAAAATGGATGCCAGCAAAAGAACTCCTTAAGAGTTACCTAATAAATATATTAGGTTATGTAGAATCATCGTTACCTCTGTTTTCAAAAATAATTTATCTTCCCTCTAAACAAGAAAAAAGAGATCAAGAAGAAAAGTCATCTGATAATTTATCGTACATAATAGAGAAATCTTTCGAAACTATGATTGAGGATCGTGCTACGCTCTTGGTAACATTTGTGCAGCAGGTAGAAAGAGATAAAATCCTTCAATTATATTTCCGCAAACAACAACAACTATTTTATGGAAAGCAAATTAGGATGTTTCCTGATATTACAAGAAAGATGCAGGAGAAGAGGAAAGCTTTCCTACTAATGAAAAATGAAGTAATTGCTAGGGGGGCTAAGTTTTATCTTAGATTTCCCTGTAGATGTATAATTGTATACCAAAATAATAGATATATTTTCATGGAAGAGGAACAGCTGAGACAGTATCTGGACTCCCACTCCTGATAACCTCGAGAAGGAGTTGGTCAAAAAAAAGGGAAAGGTTTAATATCTATGCAGTTTTTCTTTATATAAGATTGTTATAATCTGCTTTAATGTGAGCCCTCCGAGAATTCCTATAATATTCAGATAGAATAAATTTCTTTTTGATTTTCAGATTTGGCTTTGTGTAGCATTGCGAATATGTGTTTTTTCTTTCCTGATTTTTCTATATGCATTGGTTCAATGTAATATTGTTTGAAATCAATAAAAATAAAATTAAAAAAAAGAGTAGCTAAATATGCAATCTAATAAAATTAGACATCTATATTTAGCAGCTCTGAGAAGGGCAGTTTTTAATCTGGGGGGGGGGAGCTAATTGTGTAAATTCCCCATTCATAAAAAATATGTAATTAATTTTTGATAGCAGATTTTACACCAGTTTCAAAGAGAAAGTCCATGCATACTTTCCCTTTGAAAATTATCCCACCAAAAGTATCCGCACACATTTAAACCTGCTTTTGTGTGTTGTAGAAATCTCTCTTCAGAGGCCTGCAAGAGGTAATAATTATTATAATAATTAACCCTCACATGCCTCTGTAGAGGCATTCCTTCATATGCATATGGCTGCTTTTCTTTCAGGAAAAACTATTCACCTATCTTCTGTAAATGAAAAAGTATGCCAAACCTGCCCACAAACCTCTTTTCACACTATGGGACAAAGTGCACACAAGGAAGGTAACTTTGATACCAGCGCGAGGGCGATCATGTATGTGTGTATGCTGGCTCGCGCCAAAGAACTTGGCCATAGATGCATGTATAAGTGCGCAGAATTTTATATGGACGTGCACATGTGCACACAAATGCTGCCTCTAGTGCATAAGTGGGGGATTTTATAAGGGAAGATTACTGACACCATTACTAGTGTTCCCAGTTTGTTCCCAGTTCACCCAGGTAAGGCATAGGACATTCAAACCCTCCTATGTTATTAGATTCCCTATCCTCTTGTTAGCCCCAACCCTTAACATCCGGCTACTGTCCTAGTTTTATTTGTTTTTTCACTTACATGCCATCCATAGCAGTAGTAAAGTTACCGGCAGGGGACCCAGGCGCACGGCCAGTGCGTATAAATATGCATACATTTCCCGTTAAAGTCCCAGAACACCAATGTCCCACCCTTCCCCTACCCAAACCATACCCACACCCCACCCCTTTTTGGGCTTTCTCACTTGCGTGTACCGGGAAATATGCGCATACATGGTGGCTTTTAAAATCCACTCAGCGTGCCCCGGCTGGACATACGTATCTCCCAGTTTTGGCGCACACTGGGCTTTTAAAATTCACCTCATACAGTACAAACCATATGGACACACTTATACCTACATATTATGTGGTAAGCAATTTTATAAAGCCCATTTCCTTTGATAAAGCACATTTTAACCTGAAAAGATGTTTTTGAAAATTATGCTCTCTGAGGTTAGGTGGTTAGGTCCCATTTGAAATTTGTCCTCATATTGGGTAATTTTATAACTGATCCAATCATAAACAGAAGCACAACTTGCACATAAGCAAGTACTCAAGAACACTGGTGCAAGTAAATCAGTATATTTTCCATCCAATTATAAATCACTGTTTTATTATTGTAAATGTTCCAATATCCTTACTGTGGCAACTCCATACAAAGTAACAGTCACGAATTACAGGTCCCCCGACACGGTCCCGTGTTTCGCGGTGGCTGCATCGGGAGGGACCAGATGACATTCAAAATCTGGAATATAACATGAGTAATCAAACATGTTCTGTTACTTTGTATGGAGTTGCCACAGTAAGGATATTGGAACATTTACAATAATAAAACAGTGATTTATAATTGGATGGAAAATATACTGATTTACTTGCACCAGTGTTCTTGAGTAATTTTATAACTGCCCATAAAGTCTGCATATAACTTGAATATGTGGACTTTAAACAACCTTTTCAAAGCAAACATATGTGAAAGTTTGCTTTGAAAATTCTCGGATAATTGACCCAATATGCACACAAATTACCTTGCAATAAGTTATATCTTCACTTCATGAAGACCAGCTTGTAGATGGTAACTTCTACATATAGAGGTGAATTCTCAAAACATTACATGCATACAAATTATTATATATGCACTTAAGTAGCATCTACTCATGTATTCCATATTTTATAAAAGTATAAAATATGCACATTTTTTTCATGTTCGTGCGCACATATATATATGTAAAAAAAAGACAGTGAAGGGGCACTACCAGGAAGGGCCAGCAATTACACACAGACTTGCTATTTAAAAAAAATACACACATATATATATATACACACATTTGCCAACTTGCATATTTTAATTCCTGCTAATTATCTGGCATAAGTTAAATTAAACGGGTTTATTATTCTAGTAGTGACTGGGCAGGAGGTCTGGGTAAACTAGGAAAAGTTCAGACTGAAGAATTAGGAAAGTCTCAATGACCTGGAGAAGGACTGTGGAAACTGGTGGAGTAATTGGTAAACTGGTTAATTTAATGTAAAATCAGCAAACAAAGAAGCAGCACACCTCTCCAATATTATCAAACAACCAGAAAAAGAGAGGGAAAAGGATCAATCGTCCAATTCACAACTTTAACTGAGTCATAGGCAGATGACAATATCATACAAATCTTTGCTTAGAAGTCTCAATCTGCGGCCAAAAGTTCTTTTGGGCCGAACGAGCCGTCCGGCGCGAACGAGCCGGGAATCACGTGACGCCGCGTCACTCGACGTGCCACCGACGTCACATGCTTCTCGCCAAGGATTGCAGAAATGACGTCCTCACTCCTCGCTCGATCACCAGGGAGTTGTGGTAAGTCTGGGGGGGGGGATTAAGGAGGGTGAGGGGGTTTAAATTTTTTTTTTGCACATATGTACATATACCCAACTCATTGGATTTTTTTTATGTCCATATTGGCCGCAAGTGGGACCCCCTTTCGGACATAAAAAATATGAACATAAAATTTTGCTCTGCACATCCCTATTCAGCAGTATTATGCTTTGGGCAAGTTTGAGATGGGTGCAGCAGTTGCAGAGTGTCAGGGATCTGTCACCCCCAGTAAATCCGAGCAAGTAGAGTGGTTGGAGGCAGCGGTTGCTTAGTGGAGTGATGATTTATATGATCTTATTGGCACTTTGTCTAGGACAATGGTGTCTGTGGTGTCTGCTAGGAGGATTTTATGGTTGCAAAACGGTCAGCAGCCATTTCATTGAAGGCTCAACTGGGGGCGCTCCCTTTTAAGGCAAGCTTCTTTTGGAGATGACTTAGAACAGCTTATTAATCATCTGGGAGATCATAAGATGCATAAGCTACCAGAGGGAGAAGTCCAATGGGCTGAAAGGATTCTGCTGGTTTGCTTTCCTTTTCCTTTTCAAGTCCAAAGGCATTTCCATAAGAGCAGAGTTCTAGGCGTAGGCCAGAGACAGACCTCAGGAGATCTCAGTCCTGGTACCAGTTTTTTCATGGATGTAGAATGAACCGAGAGGGTGCCGACTAAGGGATTAGTGGAACCAAGTCCATGCAATGAAGTGAGGCCGACCAATTCCTCATACCAGCCATCAGGGGTCGGTTGACTCTTTTTTACGAGGAGTGTGTCAAAATCACATTGGACCAGTGAGTTCTAAGCATGATAGGACAAGGCTACGCTTTTAGAATTTCTCATTCACTAAGAAGTCTATTCATGATATCTCCCTGTGATTCATCAGCAAAGAAACTTATCATTCAGCAGATCATCCAAAGAATGTGAATGCTGGGAGCCATTGTTATATCCCCCAGGAGAAGAGGGGGACAGGAGTTATTCCATTTATTCTGTGGTACAGAAGAAGGAAGGGACCTTTCATCCAATTCTGAACTTGAAGAAAGTGAACCTGGTTCTCAAGGTTCCCATTTCTGGATGGAGACTCTCAGGTCTGTCATAGTAACAGTGCGAAGTGGGGAGTTCTTGGCTTCCCTGGATCTGACAGAAGTATATTTACACATTGGGATCCACCTGGATCATCAGAGGTACCTCAGATTCATGATCCTCAGGAAGCATTTTCAGTTTTGTGTCATTTCCTTCTGTCTAGCCACTGCTCCAAGGACTTTCACCAAGGTAATGGTGATGGTAGCGACATCCCTCAGAAAGGAGGGTGTGATAGTTCATCCATATCTGGATGACTGGCTCATCCGAGCAAAGTAGAAGACCTTTTCAGACAGGTGGTGAAAGTGGTCTTGCAACCGCTTGAGATCCTTGGGCTGGGTTGTGAACTTGGCCAAGAGCCATCTTCCTCCTTTGCAGGTTCTGGAGTTCTTGGGCACTCACTTCGATACCTGTGTGTGCAATATTTTTTTCATGGAAGAATGGATTGTCAAGCTGCAGGTGCAAGTTTGGAACCTGTTGGAGGGTCTGGGATTACTTGCAGGTCCTCAGTTCCATGGCCTCAACCTTGGAGCTGGTCCTGTGGGCATTTGCTCATATGAGACCTCTACAGAAAGTATTGCTATCTTGGTGGGATCAGATTTCAGTGCAGTTTCATCTTCCTCTACTGCTTACAGACTTTGCCAAGTCCAGTCTTTTGTGGTGGTTTGGCCAGGACTATTTGTGCCGTGTGGTGGACCTCAAAGTGTCTCAATAGATGGTAGTGACTACCAACATCAGTCTCACCAGTTGGGGGGGCTGTGTGTCAGTTCCAGTTGGTACAAGGCCGATGGTCAGCGGAGGAAGCAACCTGGTCCATCAATTACCTTGAGACGAGAATGGTATGGTTGACTCTGGAGGCATTTCTTCCCCTTCTGCACAACCATGCAGTCAGAGTCCTGTCAGACAATGCAGCGATGGTGGCCTACATCAACTGCCAGGGAGGTACCAAGACTCAAGCAGTTGCTCTGGAAGCGGAGATGCTAAAGTCCTGGGTGGAGCAGCATCTGGTCTTGATAGCAGCATCGCACATAGTGGGGTCCAACAATGAGCAAGTGGATTTTCTCAGCTGATAACAATTGGATTCCAGAGAATGGAGGCTATCAGAGGAAGCAATAATCCTCATTTCTCGCAGGTGAGGCATGCCTCATATGGATCTGATGGCAACCCAGAGGATTCCAAGGCACCACGTTTCTTCAGTTGCAGAAGAGAAAACAGAATGGAAGGGATCGATGCACCTGGTGCTTCCTTGGCCGCACAATGTTCTGATCTAAGCATTTCCTCCATGGCCTCTGTTGGGCATGATTGTAAGGAAAATAGAGGTCCATCTAGGAGATGTGATTCTCGAGGCTGTGGAGTAGCCATGAAGGCCTTGGTTTGTGATCTGGTCAATCTAGCAGTGGATGCCCCCCCCCCCCCCTTGAGCCTGGGCCATTTACAAAATCTCATACAGCAGAATCCTATATTTTCAGATCAAGTGGATCACTTTTGCTAAGCGGCTTGGTTTTTGAAAGGAGGCAATTAAGGAAGAAAGGATATCTGTTATTTCTACTCTGCCTTGAGCTCGCAAGACCTCTATTTCCTTGGTGTATGTGTGGGTTTGGAGAGTCTTTTGAGTCTTGGTCTACAGAGTAGGGGGTTTATCCTCAAATTTGCATCAGTCGTGCAGATTCTGGCCCTTTTGCAGAAAAGCTTAATGAAAGGATTGTCCTTCAGTTCCCCGAGAGTGCAGGTGTCGACCTTGGGCTGCTTGTGGGGCAAGCTCATGGAACAACTCTGACTGTGCATCTAGATGTGGTACATTTCCTTCAAGTGGTGAAGCATTTACACCCCCCTGTTTGTAATGTGTGTCCTTCTTGGAGCCTTAACTTGGTCCTCAAGGGCATGTGTGAAGCCCCATTTGAGCCTCTTAAGATGGCCATCTTAAAACACCTGACTTTGAAGGTGGTTTTCTTGGTGGCAGTTTGTTCAGCCAGAAGGGTATCTGAACTTCAAGCCCTGTCATGTAGGGAACCCTTTTTGTGGATTTCAGATTCCGGAGTCTCTCTGAGGACGGTTCTGTCTTTCTGCCAAAGGTAGTTTCAGCATTCCACTTAAGTCAGTCAGTGGAGCTTCTGGCCTTTACAAACCTGGAGATTGATACATCTCATGCAAAGGAATTAAGATGTCTGGGTGTCAGAAGGGCTTTGTTGTGATATCTAGAGGTCATTTACAATTTTCAGGTTGTCTGATCACCTTTTTGTGATATGGGATGGTGCAAAAAAGGGTCAGAAAGAGTCAAAGGCCATGATAGTGTGATGGTTGAAGGAGGATACTGGTTCCACATATATCTGTCATGGTCAACCCATCCTGGAGAGGCTAAGGGCTCATCCTATCTGTTCGCAGGCAGCCTGCTGGGCAGAGTACCAACTGGTTTCACTGCAAGAGATTTGCGGGGCGGCTACTTGGAAGTCTTTGCATACCTTTGCCAGATATTACCAATTGGACATCCAGACCCCAGACATCAGCAATTTTGATGAAAGTGTTCTTCAAGTGGAACTCTCACAGTCCCACCCTGATTAGGGAAGCTTTGTTATATCCCAGGAGTCTGGACTGATCTGGGGATGTGCAGGGAAAGGAAAATCGGTTCTTACCTGCTAGTTTTTGTCCCTGTATTATCTCAGATCAGTCCAGAGTCCCACCCGGTGGTGGAGCAGAGTTTTGGAAATCCCGCTCGATCTGTTTACTATAATAATTCTGAAGAATGGCACAGGTTTCTCATTATTCGTTTTCAAGAATTATTCCAAATTTAATTACAGTTCTTAATTACATATTTCCTTTTCCTTGCTCATTCCAGGGAATGTAGTAGGGTTGATGTGTTAAAAGTTTTGTTGAACATTTTATGCTTGGGTATTGATCAATACTGAAGAGATGCAGGAGGCACACCTGATTAAGAGGTGGTGCCTACAAAATTTTCTCTGTCTCCATCTGCTGGAAAGGAGGCAAAACACTGGAGTCTGGACTGATCTGTGGTACTACAGGAATGAAAATTAGCAGGTAAGAACCAATTTTCCTGTATTCTGCCATGCTCATTTGTTTGAAAGTTACCCTCTTTCTTTTTAAATTCAAAAAGTATGCATGCAATTCTCATGGCCCATCTCCTGCCACCAGCTCACCTTTTCCTAATATGCCAAAAACTACATGCAAAACCAGGTTACACCTACACTTTGACATACACTGAGCCCTGGACAATTTTATAGCAGCCATGAAGGCACATAAAATTGTGTTTCATTTGTGTAATTGGCTTTAAAATTCAGTCCATTAAGACTTCCAATGTTCTGCAATCCTAGAGACTCTATTTGATCTTTCACTTTACCCTTTCTTTTTTACCACCAAGCAGCCTCTGTTACTGTTGTGAACTTATAAGGATCCAAACTATTCTCAGTGAAAAACAAATATACAAAAAAACCCTGTTTTGTAATCCTAATGTATACATATGCTATATATATGTACTGTATTATATATATTTATTGTGGATATTCTGAAAACTCGAGGTCTTTTAGGGGACCTCTAGGACTGGCATGAGAACAAATAAGCTTGAAAATGATAGCACTGAACTTTTAAAATCCTATAGCAACAATTCCTAAAATGAAAGTCTTCCAGATAATTCAGTGCTTTACAGTTATGTGATAGCAAATCTTATAAGATCATGAATTGCTAAATGAGTAAACAAAACACATTTTCAGATGTTTCTTGAATGATTAAATATTACCTAAACTGTATCACATATATCCTATTTCACATATTTTGACTTCTTGTTAATTTTTCTCAATGTGTTTCATATTGTCTAGATGATAAATACAGCATTACAAGACAGCATTACAAGACAGCATACAAGCATAATATTTATCTGTACCAAAATTAAAGTTTTCATTCTTTTGAACATATTTCAGTATTATTCTTTGCATTATCTATTAGGTTTGCTGCGTCCTCACAGAATTGATCTATTTGAAGACAATGTTTATGGAGCAGGGCTAGAAAATGGAGCATTTAAAGTACAAAAGTTTGGTGAAGGTTCAGTGGAAAATCTGAATTTGGCTGTTCAGAAAACAAAAAGTGTACTGATTTCCCATCGCTACAAACAACAAAAACGTAAGTGCAACTTATCAGATATAGATAATCAATTGTGGTATTAACAGATATGGTGTATCACAATAGAATCACTTGCATAGCCAAAGAAGATTCAATCTGTATTTATTTAGATGTCTGTTTTTGATAATAAATAAAAATGAAATTGTACAGAATTACACCAATTTGTAAGAAAAAAAAATTCCAGTTTGGAGGAAATTTTCTGTAGGCCACCTAGTTGCAAAGTATATACTTGGTATATACTTGGTATGTACTTAACGTATGTACTTGGTATGTACATACTTGGTATGTACTTGGTATGTACATACTTGGTATGTACTTAACGTATATACTTGGTAAATAATATTCAAACTACCCAGGTAGTTTCTCTGAAAATTAGTTAGTATAAAGAGTACACGTACAAAATATGTGCATGCTTTGAATCTGCTATTTCTGCATGCAATACTGCTTTCCTCCCCCATCCTAAACATACTCTACAGAATTCCTCTTTTAAAGCCAGCTAAAAGTACACACAACATGGAAACTTGCCTGTGCTTTTAGCCTGGCAGAGGAGGACAATTTTCAGACAGGCCAAATTATAACAGAAATGGCCGGCGCTATTTTTAAAGATGGTGCTGGCCATCCAGTGCTCCCTCCATGTGACAGGGGCTGGCCAATGGCACAGATACCCTGTCACATGGTAAGGGCAAAGGCCATCGGTGCCATTTTTATTAGTGGCAGCCAACGGCCCGAGAGCAGGAGATCGCTCCCGTGACCCCCACTGGACCACCAGGTACCTGTAAAATGTTTTTCGGGGGGTCAGGAGGGTGGGAGAAGCTAAGGGATTAGTTTTAAAGGGTCGGGGTGGGTTTTTTGTTTATCGGCTCAGGCGCAGCCGATAAACAAAACTGCGATCGGGCTGGATGAAAAAAAAAAAAACACGATGTGAATTGGAACCGGAATCCGAACTGATTCCGGTTCTGATTCACATCTCTAGTAATTAGGATGTCATAGTTAGTGATTCAATTTTTAAGAATGTAGATAGCTGGGTGGCTGGTGAACATGAGGATGGCGCTGGCCATCCAGTGCTCCTACCATGTGACAAGGTCTGGCCAATGGCACAGATACCCTGTCCCATGGTAAGGGCAAAGGGCCATCGGCTTCCCCCGATTTACGATTTTTTGATGATAAATCGGGGGAATTGTTATTGTTTCACGGCTCTAACGATTTTTGACGATTTAAAATATCTGACAATTGTTTTACATCGTCAAAAAACGATTCACATCCCTACTATTCCATAGTACAAATTATATCACAACTTATAGATCAACTTGGTGGGGGGGTAGGGAGAAAGTGGTGCTTTATGTTATGGATAGCATATACTCCAATAGACTAAAGATCTTGCAGAAGACTAAATGTGTGTAGCCAGTCCACATCCCCAAGTACAGACTGCACTCTGGTGAGGCCAAGAAAGATTTTGATAGGCTAATCTGGGCTGCGTTACTCAGGCTAGCTCTTACACAATATCTTTGTCCACCATGCTTGGGCTTCTTTGTTGGTGGAGGGAAATAATTACTTTCAGGACCCAGAGTGACAGGGGTGACCTTTCTGCAGATTTTCTCTCTTTCTGTGTTTTCCCTGCTAGAGAAGTACTTGTTCCATTTGTGTGTTGTTTGTGCCAAAGTAGTACTCTGGAGTCAATGGTTAGTGTCCAAAAATAATTTTGGACACAGAATTCAGATGAAATATGGCACAATGTAACTCAATCTGCAGCACCACAGGTTTTCTCTTTGTTACAGTCCCTCCCTTCTATCTGTGCATGAGTCTCCATACCAGGGCAAGGGAAGTATGCAGTCTCCAGGGTTTGGATGGGAAGAGTTCCCAGATGGAATGTCCCTTTTCAAACTGGTAAAAATGTCAAAACTCATTCTCTGCACAGATGTTTACATTTCTCTTTCTCCCCATGGTGTCCTCAAATTGTCAAATTTTCATTACAGTAAGGTATTCTTTATTCACATCTTATCCTTTCTCTCTCTCTCTCTGGATCACAGATGGGACGGATTCACTTGTAACAGGTAGCTCACATTGCTCCAATAAAGAAAGGAAGTGGCAGCCAAAAATCTTCCTCCTGGTTCTCAATAACCAAAGATTTCCCCTTCAATTGAAGTTAACACTGAAGTTTTTCCTTGCAGCAGATCAACACCATACATCCTTCCCCAATGAGGGTACAGAGGTGCAGGTGTTCCATACTAATGGTATCCAAGACACAGACACTCAAAGGTGACATCCAAAGATGACACCCAAAGATCTAACAAACCTCCTCCCATGAAAAAATGTAAAACTCCCCAAAAAAAATCAACCCAGAGGGAAATCCCAGCCCGCCAGTATGTGGACTGAAGGAATCACCTCCTGACCCTGCTCATGGTCCCCACGCAGGGTGTGCCTGGTTCTTCCAAGTGAGCTAGTAAAAGTAAATGCAAGATATGCTCCAAACTCCTCATAACTCTCAGCAAACTATAAATGACTGCCCACAATCTCTCTGTAGAGAACTGCTTTTTATTGCCTTCTAGGGGGGACAGCCATTCCAGCACCCTCAACGGAGGGGCTGACTCAAATGGTAACCTCCTTCATTCACAAACCTACACTAGGGATCTGCTGAGGGACTCCATAAGTTGCATTCGGGATTCGTATTCATCGGGGGCCAGATACGTTGCATTCGGGAAGGGGGGCGCTCGATACGTACATGCGTTAATTCTTATTCGTTTCCCAGCTAAAATTGAATTATGTACAACCCCCCACCCTCCTGACCCCCCCCAAGACTTACCAAAACTCCCTGGTGGTCCAGTGGGGGGTCCAGGAGCCATTTCCTGCATTCACACCCTCGGCTGCCGGTATTCAAGATGGTGCCAATAGCCTTTGACCTTCTATGTCTCTGATGGCTCCCAGACCCCACGCTGGACCACATGGGAGTTTTGGTAAGTCTTGGGGTGGGTCAGGAGGGTGGGGGGTTTGTGTAAATTTGCCTCTTTAGATGGCCGACTAATTCGGTGAAGATTCATTGTATTCTTGGGGAATCACGATATGTTTCAATTCCCCACGAATACAATGAATATGGCCCTATACATTGCAGATTACAAATACATAGGAAACAAATGCACACCCCTAACCTACAATGTTCTAACTAGAATACGGAGTCACTCAGGGCTTAATGTAATGGACCTGGAGGGTCTATTACATCCCCCTCCCACTTATACACTTTACTGCAGATAGGTAACTTCTTGAGTTCCCCAAATGGGAGAACAGATGACTTGCTTAGCATCCACAACTGGAAGATAAAAATAGAAGATGTTCCACCAATTCCTGGGGAGAGAAACAACATTAGATTGCTGATGGTCACATCTTCCTGTGGTATCCTCCTGAAGCATAGAATTAGTAAGCCACCAAATGGGCAGTAAGTAGAACCTAACCTATAAAGGTAAAGTTACTTTTAAGTTCATACAGATGAATTAAATCCAAGGACACTATAATTTTTTTCCAATTTTTATAGTAATCATCTTTCTGAATATTTCTTCTTGAATCACAAAATAGGAATAAATGCATTCATTTTTCTGTTATGATTTCATGGAAAGAACAACCAAGGCTTTTTATAACTTCGAAATAAATTTATGCCATTCTTAAAAATGGAAAATGATGTTCAAAATTAAAGTCTGTCAATGAGACAGCTCTTCTTGTCTTCGAGGCCTCTTGACTGGCCAGGTCATCTGGTTGAAAGAATAATCTAATTCTTGAAGGCACATTCCAAATTGACAGAAAGTGTGCGATGAGAGGAAAATGTCCATAAAAAACAATAACTTCACCAAAATGGGGAAACAACAAATCACATTTATATCCTCTCTTAGGGAAAAAACCATAATTATATAATAAGACATATTCAACAATAATTCAAACTGAACAAATTGATGATGAAATGCTAACAGAGATTAGGGAAGCTAACAAATTGGGCTGCATAGAAATAATGGGATATTTCAATTACAATGATACTGACTGAGTAAATGTAACATCAGCACATGCATTAGAGGTAAAGTTTCTAGATAAATAAATGACTGTTTCTTTGAGCAGTTGGTCTGAGAACCAATGAGAGAGGGAGCCATTTTAGATCTAATTCTTGTGGAGTACAAGATTTGAAGTGAGATTTATTTATTTATTTATTTTTTAAATTTAAAAGTCTTCTATACCGATGTTAGTCGAAACATCACCTCGGTTTACATGGAACAAAAGCAACGGAAATTACAAGTAACAGGGGAAGGGTAAGGGGTACAAAAAACCATAAGGAGAGCAGAGAAGCATAGGAACAAACAACAGGTGAACTATAATGTCATAAGAACAAGTGGTAATGGTAATGGGGGCGCTCTTCAGCAGTGATCACTGTATGTGTTATAGAGTCTCAGTTTAGTGGACCCTTAGGCCGACTGCAGGAGACTGGGAACGGTGGTCAATGTCTCTAGTATGTGGCAGGCCGGGAGGCAGATGTTCAGGCAGGACGTAGAGGTGCCCTTCACCCTGGAAGCTGGTACTTTCCCAGGAGGAGCCCGTAGGAGACCAACTGCTGGGACTTAGGCGGCTTCACCCTTGGAAGCTGAAGCCCCCCCGGGAGGATCCCGTAGGGGCCCGGCCACTGGGACTTAGGCGGGTTGTTGATCAGGACTGAGAACTGGAACCAGACTAGGACAGTAGATACGTACTGTGACAGGGCTCGAGTTCTGGAACCAGACAGGGATTGTAGTAGGGCTCGGGTACTGGAACCAGGCAGGAACTGTAGCAAGACTCGGGTACTGGAACCAGGCAGGAACTGTAGCAAGACTCGGGTACTGGAACCAGCAGGAACTGTAGCAGACTCGGGTACTGGAACCAGGCAGGAACCGTAGCAGGCAAGCAAGAACCAAGCAGGTACTGTAGCAGGCAAGCAGGAACAGAGTGAGTAGCAAGGTAACTCACTCCGGGGCATGATGCAACAGGGAACCAGGAGGTAAGCCCGTTGCAAGGCAAAGACTGAGTGTCCGCGGCCGGCTTATCAAGGTTGCGGCGTCTAACATCAGAAACTGGGCGGAGTCACCACTGGCGGAAAACGGCCTAGAAAAACATCCAAGTGGCGCGCGCACACCTAGAAGCAGGGCGTCCATGGGAAGCTTCCCGGCAGCGCGGCCCCTGCAGGGATGGCAATGAACAGGGCGTAAACCAGGCCTCCAGAAGTGGGAGTAGGTCCAGAAGCATGGAGGTAAGGGTCTGGTCGCGGTGCTTGCGGCCAAAACCCCAACAGTACCTCCTCTCTTACGCTCCCTCTTAGCCGGTGGTCCAGATGGAACTGCCGTAATAAGTCCTTGTCGAGGATGTTATGGGCCGGTTCCCAAGAATTATCCTCGGGTCCGCAACCCTCCCAAGCAAGCAAGTACTCCCAGCGGCATTGATGGAACCGGACATCCAAGACCTCACGTACTGATGTCTACTGTGCTGTTCGTACCTCTGACTGTACTTCTAAAACTGCTCCCAAAACATAGCAAACTACTAAAATCTCATCCCGAGTTCAGAATGGCCCCTCTTGCCTAATATGTGTGCCTCCTTAGAGGTTTACTCTCTCTCTGTCTCTTTTGTAGATTTTCAAGGATGTACCAATTTTATATTTCGGTGCAGGCAGGTCGCAACTCACGCAAGGGGAACATTTTCTAAAAAAAAATACACAGTGACACAATTGGGCTTATCCCAGTCTGTTTCAGTTAAGGAGCAGACTGGGAAGGAAATTCCCTATCGTTCCTCCCTTTTCCCCTCTACTCCCCGACCCCTAAAACTATCCTATCTACCTTCATTTTTTTTATTTTTGTACTTGCACTCAGGAGCAGCAGTAAATCCCACACACTGGCCAGCTGTTGGTGCACACTTCCTTGGGACGGGCCTAATGGATGCTATCCTGGCTGGCCCCTGCCCTCCCCTACCCCACCTAGACCACGCCCCCAGACTTCCCCTTTTTAAAGGTCCAGCAATTCTGTGCATACTGGGAGATACACATGTGACTGGGCCATTTAAAAAATGTGCTCGGCGAGCATACGACCTGGCCACATGCATACCACCCGATATTTGTGCACACCGAGCTTTAAAAATTGCCCGATAGTTGGAAGCCATGGGTCCTTTGATTTCTTTTGATTTTAATAAGAACATAAGAACATAAGAAATTGCCATGCTGGGTCAGACCAAGGGTCCATCAAGCCCAGCATCCTGTTTCCAACAGAGGCCAAACCAGGCCACAAGAACCTGGCAATTACCCAAACACCAAGAAGATCCATAGAAACATATAGAAATGATGGCAGAAAAAGACCAATTGGCCCATCTAGTCTGCCCAGCAAGCTTCCACACTTATCTGTTTCACCAACCACCAACTTCAGGGCTCTTGTTGGTAACTGTTTGATTCAAATTTCCTGCCATTCCCTGTCATTGATGCAGAGAGTAATGTTGGAGTTGCAAGGGTATACCCCACATTTATTCTTGTTGGAGAGAGAGGTAATTTGTCTTAGCAATCCCTGAGTGGGAACTGAACCCTGGCTTAGGGCCCATTGCTCTGACCACTAGGCTACAACTCCACACCTATGCTACTGATGCAATTAATAGCAGTGGCTATTCCCTAAGTAAACTTGATTAGTATCATTTAATGGACTTCTCCAAAAACTTATCCAAACATTTTTTGAACCTAGCTACACTAACTGCACTAACCACATCCTCTGGCAACAAATTCCTGAGCTTAATTGTACATTGAGTGAAATAGAATTTTCTCCGATTATTCTTAAATGTGCTACTTGCTAAATTCATGGAATGCCTCCTAGTCCTTCTATTATCCAACAGTGTAAATAACCGATTCACATCTACTCGTTCAAGACCTCTCATGATCTTAAAGACCTCTATCATATCCCCCCTCGGTGGTCTCTTCTCCAAGCTGAACAGCATTAACCTCTTCAGCCTTTCCTCATAGGGGAGCTGATCCATCCCCTTAATCATTTCGGTTGCCCTTCTCTGTACCTTCTCCATCACAACTATATCTTTTTTGAGATGTGGCAACCAGAATTGTACACAGTATTCAAGGTGTGGTCTCACCATGGAGTGATACAGAGGCATTATGACATTTTCCGTTTTATTAACCATTCCCTTCCTAATAATTCCTAACATTCTGTTTGCTTTTTTGACTACTGCAGCACACTGAGCCAACGATTTTAAAGTATTATCCACTATGATGGCTAGATCTTTTTCCTGGGTGGTAATTCCTAATATGGAACCTAACATCGTGTAACTACAGCAAGGATTATTTTTCCCTATGTGCAACACCTTGCACTTGTCCACATTAAATTTCATCTGCCATTTGGATGCCCAATCTTCCAGTCTTGCAAGGTCGTCCTGTAATGTATCACAATCTGCTTGTGATTTAACTACTCTGAATAATTTTCTATCGTCTGCAAATTTGATAACCTCACTCGATGTATTCCTTTCCAGATTATTTATATATATATATATATATATATATATATATATATATATATATATATATATATATCTAAAACACCGGTCCAAGTACAGAGCCCTGAGGCACTCCACTGTTTACCCTTTTCCACTGAGAAAATTGACCATTTAATCCTACTCTCTGTTTCCTGTCTTTTAACCAGTTTGTAATCCACGAAAGGATATCACCTCCTATCCCATGACTTTTTAGTTTTTTTAGAAGCCTCTCATGAGGGACTTTGTCAAATGCCTTCTGAAAATCCAAATACACTACATCTACTGGTTCACCTGTATCCACATGTTTATTAACCCCTTCAAAAAAATGAAGCAGATTTGTTAGGCAAGACTTCCCTTGGGTAAATTCATGTTGACTGTGTTCCATTAAACCATGTCTTTCTATATGCTCAATGATTTTGATCTTTAGAGTAGTTTCCACTATTTTTCCTGACACTGAAGTCAGGCTCACTGGTCTATAGTTACCTGGATCACCCCTGGAGCCCTTTTTAAATATTGGGGTTTCATTGGCTACCCTCCAGTCTTCGAGTACAATGGATGATTTTAATGATAGTTTACAAATTTTAACTTATAGATCAGAAATTTCATTTTTTAGTTTGTTTTGTACCCTAGGATGCATAACATCTGGTCCAGGTGATTTGCAACTCTTTAGTTTGTCATTCTGGCCTACTACATCTTCCCGGGTCACAGTGATTTGGTTTAGTTCGTCTGACTCATCACCCTTGAAAACCATCTCCAGAACTGGTATATTCCCAACATCGTCATTGACTGACACCTTGATAAGTATCCAATCACACAAGGCCAGATAATTTTAGCTGCTCTCTAAAGTAAGTCTAAAGTTATTCAGCTATTCCAGCTGTGTGGCATATTTGTTAACTTCTATAGTTCCTATTTTTAGCTTTTGTTTATCTGTGGATTGTGCTAACATTCATTATTTGAAATGTAGCACCCTTTTTTCGATTAGATTTTTATATGTTACACATTAGCTCCTTACTAAAGCAAAGGTCCACCTTTCTGCTGATGTACGATGTATTTACTGCATCAAGCACATTATGGGCTCAGTTCACTCCCTTGCGAGTCATAGGAAAACTTATTTCCCACTTAGGGTGAATATATTTATTGTATTTTCGGTTTGAAAAAGACTGCCAGTATGTCCCATGTATCTTGGAAAAGTCAAATAAACCACTTTTGCTTGGGAATTTAGATCAGAGTCCTTCTCATCAGCTTCATTACAATATGCATTAGGTTCATAATCCCATTTCAGACATGCAAAGTCATGCTCCTGACATCAATAACATCTGGAATAGGGCAGAGAAAATGCACAAGCATGTTCACAGCATTGCAGCACTGCAAACTAAAGGCAAAAGGCCAAAAATATTCAGTCTTTGCTCAGTCTCATTTAAGAATGATCTGAAACACTTCCTTGCTTTGTAGAAAATAATGTGCACAAATGCAGTAGGAATACAAGCTTGAAAAAGTTCTTCTTTCCCCTTTTAAAAAATCCCATATGTCATAGTTGGTACAAAGTATAATGAGCTGCTACAGTACCATTGAAGGCTAACATACATGAAACTTTTTTTTTAAGTTTCTATATCTATACACTCTACTTCCTGTTTGAGTCACAGTCCTCTTGCTCATTAAGGAAAAACATTGGCACCTCAGTTTGCAAATTACAAATTGTATATGGCACAGATTAGTCCATATTCACCTCTTCCTCTCTACCCCCCCTCCCCCCCACACGCACGCACACATCTGACTATAGTAGTATACAGAGAAATCTGAGACTTGAAGGATAGAAGCAGTGGGAATTGCAGCCCTATATGCCCCCCCCCCAGTTCACATATACCTTGCCTAATTCCATACAGGATGTCATACAGAGGGATCTGCATTCTGCATGCATCTAATCAGGCTATAAAAATGATAAGTAATAGTGCTTATAATTTATATATACTTTTCATGGCAGAACCGTAAAAAGTGGCTAACATATCCAAAATTCAAATGAGGAAGTGAGCTATTTCCAACAGACCTCTTTTCGCCTCTTCTTCTGCTCTACAGGAAAACAGAATGTAACAAAACATATAAGAAACATTGCATTCAGAAAAGATTTAGAAAAAGGGTGGTGTAATAGAAATTTGAAATTCTCATAAACACGACCTGGTATTTCATATAATCCTCTTCTTTTAGTGCTCTTATATATTCCTACATCTCTCATTTAAGACACCTAATAATTACAAGAATTTGAATCATTCATAAAGCATTAATCTTTTAAAGGTCAGTTTTCAAAGGATTTATACTCCTAACTGTTGTATTTAGAACCCTAAATTGGCCTTTTTGAAAATTTACTAGGGCTGCGTGCCTAAATATAGACTTCTCAAGATCATAATCAATAGTTATTTAGATGGATAACTCAAAAGTTATCCATATAGAAGGTGATTTTGGCATATTCAGCAAAAATATATTAAGTAGTTATCCAGCTAGAATTTAGCTGGATAAGTTAGGAGTATTCCTGGATGAACTGGGAGGAGTTGAGTTAGCCGGAAAAATTATCAATATTCAAATGTATCCAATATTCAGATTTAGCTGGATAACTTATAGCCCTAACTCTGCTCAGCCTGAAGGGCTGTCCCAAAGTTAGCCAGATAAATATACAAATAGATTTATGCTTTGATGTTTTGTGCCAGTGGGGTCCCACTATCGTGGGGTAGGGGGATTGTCACCACGATAGAGGGGTCATCCCCTGAAAAAAACATTATGACTGGTCCATTCTTTTGCACAGCCAAACACCATGGGACAAAAGAACATGGCGAGTGTCCCTTTAATGCTATGGCAGCCCCCAACCTCATGGGACCGCCATCACCTTAAAGGACCACTGACCAAAAAAAAACAAAAACATCTTGGAAGGTTGAGCAAGAGTCATTGCTGACCTCTGTCTCAACCTGGGGCCACCACTCGAGGCAGCCATAACACCCCCAAATAAAAGAAAAATGCACATGTAGTCACATGTTGACAGCCTCCCCACCTTTCTCTCCCTCTAAAACTAAACATACAATAATGACCCTAGCCCCTTCCTCTCCCCCAAAGACCATCCATATAATAATGGCCACCCCACCCCCCTGAGCTAAAAAGATAAAAATTATGTTATCGCCCTCTTCCCATTCCAACACTTTACTCCAAGTCTAAATTAAGCCTCTAATTTCCTGGACCATCCCCCCCAGAACCTGAAATCCAATTTGTGGCTCCCATGTTGAGGCTGGATGCATCCTCATACCCAGCCTGATCAGTGCCATTCTCCAAAATGTGACTAGGGACTGAATGATGGCCATGTGGCTAAGGTCTGATCCCTGGACCTTACCTCAGTCACATGGCTGGGGCAAGTTTAGGTCAGTGCCATTTTGGAGAATGGCACCAGCTGGCCCCATCACAGGATCCCCAACTTGTATTTCAAGTTCCAGGGGTGGCGGCAGGGGGATGGGGTGGGGTGCCAAGGGGTTGAGGACTAATTTGAATTGTGTAGGTAGGGGATGGGAATGGGAAGGGGGCCAGGATTCTAATTTTTATCTTTTTAGCTCAGGGGTGGGGTGGCAGGGCCATGACTTTATGGTTGGTCTTTGGGGTGGGAGGGCTAGGGCCATAATTGTAGGATTGGTCTTGGGGTGTCAGGACTATGATTGTATGGTTGGTCTTTGGGGGATGGGATCCCTTGCCACGCGATTGCATGCTCATTTGTTTTATATGGGTGAGTCAGGGACACCTCATGTGGCAGCCCTGGGTTCAGGTGGGGTCAGCACTAACCCAAGCTCAGTCTCCCCTCTTTGCCAGAAATTTTTTTTATTGTTTTCCTCCACTTTAAATGTGAGGTAGAAGCCTCAGGATCTGTGTTTGGATCCGGGCCTCCTGCCTCACATTTAATGCTTTTCTAAGAGATATTGTTATTTTTTTTTTATCATGGCTGACCACCTTCTCATTAGGCTGCATAGGATTGCCTGTGCATGATCTTCTTTGCATGCATTTGCATTATTTGTGTATGCAAACTGCTTGCTAGGGGTATGCATTCGGTCCCTACGTATTGGCAATCCGCAACGGATGTGCCAATATTCGTTATATTCGTGGGGAAGCGAAACGTATCGTGATTCCCCACAGATACAACAAATTTTCGCCGAATTATTCGGCCGCCAATTTAAACAACCCCCCCACCCTCCTGATCCCCCCCCAAGACTTACCAAAACTCGCTGGTTGTCCAGCGGGGGGTCCTGGAACCATCCCCTGCACTCTCACACCCTCGGTACCAATTCAAAATGGCGCCGATAGCCTTTGACCTGCTATGTCACAGGGGCTACCGGTGCCATCGGAACCATCTTGTGCTCCTGCCATGTGACAGGGGCTGACCAATGGCGTCGGTAGCCCCTGTGGCATAGTAAGGGCAACGCTATCAGTGCCATTTTGGTTCCTAGCACCTGACGGCACGAGTGCAGGAGATCGCTCCCAGACCCCCTCTGGATCCCCAGGGACTTTTGGCCAGCTTGGGGGTGCCGCCTGACCCTCACAAGACTTGCCAAAAGTCCAGCAGGCGTCTGGGAGCGACCTCCTGCACTCGGGCCGTATTGCCAGTATTCAAAATGGCACCGGCGCTACCTTTGCCCTCACTATGTCACAGGGGCCGAGGGTCCAAAGTCCCTGGAGGTCCGGGAGCGATCTCCTGCACTAATGCCAATAGCCTTGCCCTTACTATGGCACAGCACAAGATGGCGCCGATGGCCTTGTGTTAGGGGCTGACCAATGGCACTGGTAGCCTCTGTGACATGGTAGGGCTCTCGGCGCCATTTTGAACTGGTACAGAGGGTGTGAGAGTGCTTCTGGACCCCCGCTGGACCACCAGGGAGTTTTGGTAAGTCTTGGGGTGGTCAGGAGGGTGGGGGGTTGTAGTAAATTTAATTGTAGCCAGGTAACGAATAGGATTAGACGTATAACCATATCGGGACACCATACAGACGTATACAATGTATCTGCAACCGGACGAATACGTATCCCGAATGCAACGTATGGCGTTCCTCTGCACATCCCTACTGCTTGCAAAGAAGGTAATTGTAATAGAAGAGGGAACCTGGGTAGGGAGATGCAAAATATCACATATCACACAAGATATACGCAATATAAAGCCCATTAGAGTACTACAGTGGCTTGATTCATCCCCAAGTAAGGGACCTTGCTTAAAATCCTAAATTTAGGATCTCAGCTTTTTCTCAATATCAGCCTCATAGCAACCAAATTACTACATCTAATGTAACATTCTATTGTTTCTTGGGTGTGGTAATTTTTTCACAACACAGGCACTTAGAGCCGTGTTTAGAGGAAGCATTCTTGTGTGTTGGGTAGGATTAGGAAAAAAACACATTTATATGTGAATATTTAATATATAAATGTTATTTCTTAAACAAAATTTGTCCACAGAAAAAATAGGTGCAAAGAATACAGATCATCTGTATATTATGAAGACAATTTTCGAAAGGATTTACAGTATTTGTGTTAATCAATTGAAAATGAGTGAAAATACAATTTTGAAAATTGCTACTTTTATGCGCATAACTCTGAAAATTCACTCCATTGGGCTGAATTGTGAAAATATAGTATATATATGAATGTACTTTACGTGCATAAATGAGCTTTTGAAAATTGCTATGATGTAAGCTACTTTTACATGACAATTGACTCCATTATCTTTATTGACTACATCAGGACCTGAAGTTCATGTGCAACTTTTTTTTAGCCAGTTTATTAGCATGCATAGAAAACTTGTGAGCACCCTGGTTTCAAGGGGCCACAAGGCCCTATAAAAACCTCCCCTCTATCCACTATGACACCTATATCTTTTCCCTAGGTGGTAGCTTCTAATGTGGAATCCAACACTGTAATTATAGCATGGGTTATTTTTCCCTACATGCATCACCTTGCACTTGTCCACATTAAATTTCATCTGCCATTTGGACACCCAAACTTCCACTCTCACAAGATCCTCCTGCAGTTTATCACAAAAAGCTCCTTGCCATGCAAAGATGTATAAGTTTCTTCCAAATGTTTTCTATTGAGCTGATTTGCATCCATAGCAAGCTTTCACAGAAATGGGTTGCTAACCCATGGAAAATACTTTGGTTTAGTACATTCGCCCATGTGGAAGATATGTGGCCACAGCAGAGAACTTCTAGTGATATTCTGTTTGAAGGCTGGAGTAAATATATTAAGGTCTAAGGATTCTGGTAGTTGAATAGTGGGTGACCCTTTATGGATTTGGATTATGGGTGGAGCATAAGGTATTAATAATACATCTATGGTGACTCTTCCCTCTGTACACCCTGAATATCATCCAATGAGCTTTGCCAAATATCTTTTTGACCACTCATGTCCTGAATATCTCTATTTCTAACAGTTAATATTCAAGAAAACCTAGTGTCCAAGATATTTGTCCTATGAAGTTCAAAAGCAGTGGAAAGTCTTATATGTGTTATTGTTTTGGGTCCAAAAAATATAGCTAGTTAATGCAAAACAAAACAATGTTGTGCTGATCAGTTTATAGTATTGTAGCTTGAATGGTGCAAATTATTTATTTTGCAATTTGTTTAATGATTGTGGTAATAATAATAATCTGAAAATCATGTTTTTCTTTTCATATAGTACCTAACCCTTGTTTGGATTTAAAATGTGAATTCATCTGTTTGCTGAACCCTTCTGGTGCAACTTGCTCATGTCCGGAAGGGAAGACTGTGATAAATGGAACATGCAGTGATACCAGTCTTCCAGGTTATTTTATAGATTTTATTTACTACTGCTATTCCTTCTACTTTTATATTCAGATCTGATGTAAAATCGTCATTGCCTAGTTAGCTCCTTAATAGCTGAACATTTATTTTGAACAGTATTCCTTCTTCACCTAGATAATTACTGTTCTACTTTTCTTTCCCTCACAGCCCACCCCTAAACTTAGATTGTCAATATCTAACACAATAGATCCCTGTTATATTCCCTTTTGTTTGCTAAATCCTCTCTGCTTTCTGGTTCAACCACTAAAGTATATTATCAAGATTTACTAATAAGTAATAATATATCAGGAGACATGTTGGCTAATGTTACCTTAATTCATGAAATACATGTTACAGTAGGGCACAGGAAAGAAGTTATCAGTTAAGCTATGGTCACCATATGGGAACATAAGAATATAAGAAATGCCATGTTTGGTCAGACCAATGGTCTATTGAGTGCAGCATCCTGCTCCAACTGTGAGCAATATGGGTCACTTGTAAGTTCTCAGCAGATTGTAATGGGGAGATCCATTTCCTATTGCTCATGTTCAGAAATAACAATCACCAAGTTTGCCTAGCTAATAATTATAAATGGCCCTTTCCTCCAGAAGGTTACCCAAAGCCATTTTAAAACTAGCTATACTAATAGCATTTATCATGACCTTCAGCAATAGTTTAATTGTGAGTTAATTGGAAAAAAAAAACCTTTCTTAAATTTGTTTTTAATCTGAAATCTGTCCTCTAATCCTAGTACTGTTTGAAAGGATAAATAATAATTCCCCATTAACTTATTCCATACCATTAATGATTGTATAAACCTCTATCTCAGTCTATTCTCCAAAATGAAGTAACCAAACCTATTACTCCTTTCTTTGTAATGGAGCCATTCCATATATTTTATCATTTCTCTGTTCCTTTTCTAGTTCTGCTATATTATTTTTAAGGTGGAGTGAACAGAAAATCACAATACTCAAAGGGGCAGATTTTAATACCTACGCACGGGCGTAGATTTGTGTGCGCAACTCGGCGCGCACAAATCTACACCCAATTTTATAACATGTGTGCGCAGCCACACACATGTTATAAAATCTGGGGATGGCGTCAAGCCCTAGGAGAGCCCCGATGGCGTTCCCTGTTCCCTCCGAGGCTGCTCCGAAATCGGAGAGGCCTCGGAGGGAACTTTCCTTCTGCCCCCCTCCACCTTCCCCTCCCTTCCCCTACCTAAACTGCCCCCCAGCCCTACCTAAATCCCCCCTAACTTTTGTTATACAAGTTGCGCCTACCTCTGGGCAGGCATAGGTTGCGCGCGCCAGCCAAGTACCGGCACGTGATCCCCCAGCCTAGAGACCCTACGGAGGCCTCTGGCCACTCCCCGCCCTGGACCGCTCCGCCCCTTTTTTCAAGCCCTAGGACATATGCTGGATTTACACACGTAGGGCTTTTAAAATCTGCCCCAAAGTGTGGCCACATTATGGGGATGATGTAATAAAGTGCGTTTTAAGCTACCGCAGGTTTGTGCACGCCTCTATGTGCATTTATATGCACATTTTCCCACCAAAGATCTACATGGGTATATAATAAGGGTTTTGTGTGTGGGGAAAAAGTGCATACAAACATGCTTACTGACCCGTGGTTTTTCCTGCACAAATGCATGCTAATGGTATGCAAAGGAGACAATTATCTTTTCACAGGTAATGCAGAGAGCCTTGCTAGCAGGAAGATTGGGTTAGTTCTGGTTTTTAATGCGGGTTTTTAGTGCCTGAGTCAGGGCATGAGGTAAGTGAGAGTGCTGATATGAAGATCGGTTTTTTTATGCTTTTGCGAGTCAGCCAAGTGGCGGATGGAATGAATAGAGGGAAGACAGCTTCTTAATGAGGCAGAATCACTGATCTACCCATCTTCATATCAACTTCTAGACAACTAGTTTATTCATTTTTTTAAAAAAGAAAGCTTTTGCCCTGAGAATTAGTCACGGGTGTTCACATGCCGATAGGTGTCCACTTGATTCACTACATAGAGCTATGAGCACGCATTTCTGTACACATTATGGCACATTTGTTTTGTATGCGTTGATTTTATATGCATATGTAATTAGCATATGCATTCATTATTACATCCTGTGCTGCCGCTGAGTTTTGCTGTGTGTGCCAAAAAGAACTACGCAGAAAAATCAGCATGGATTTCAGTGCTGGTCTTATTACATTAGCCTTCATGGAAGCTGGCAGAGAATGTAAATCCAGATTTATTCCAACAGAATGATCCTCCATTTTAATATTTGGGCAGAAGCTTAATTTCATCATGGTCTAGGTCTCTAGAAGTCAAAAAGGAGGTCTAATAATTATAGTTCAGTATCATTTTAATTAATTATATGGCCACTCATTTGGAAGCCAAGAAACATTACCATTAACAGCATTCTGTACTTGCCCATCATGACAGTCAATAAAAAACAAATAGATTTTCTCAAAGCAACTATTTTAGATTGACGGCTGAATGTATATATTGATAGAATCAAAATCTTAAAACTATGAAATGTTTACCTTTGAAGAGAAGAAAATCTCTTGAACTAATACAATTTTGTGCTCACATTCAGTTTAGTGCACTGCTATATACAGTTACTGGAGGGATGGAATACACACAGTATGTGTCTGTCCTTCACAACTGTGAAAAGTGACCTTAAAACAGAAGTTGGGCGCAGAATAACAATTCAACAATAATTGAACTAGAATTAGATGGCTTTTTTCTCTTTAAAATGTGGTTTAACTTTAACCACTGCTTCTATACCAAGATGCTGTTACATAAATGGAGAGAAGAACCTTTTTCAGTTTATTTTATCTGATTACGTGAAATAGAATTCTTGAATAGTCTGGTAACTTGACTGTGTGCACTTTTAACTGCAGATGATTCATGCAAACTGACTTGTGAAAATGGAGGAAGATGCATTATAAATGAAAAGGGTGATCTAAGATGCCATTGTTGGCCCAATTACTCTGGAGAAAGATGTGAAATCAGCCACTGCAACAATTACTGTCAGAATGGGGGAACTTGCATAGCATCTGCTCTCGGTAAATATTTGTATATGGTTATAATGTGTCTAATGAAACTTTTGAAAAAGTTTTAATTTCTGCTTTTCCATAGCTTCCTTTGTTACATATTTCCCAATATTAAACTCATAAATTTTAGTAATTTACTAATACAGCTAGACATTGCCAATTCCATATATCTAGGTCTGTATTAAGTTTAGTGAGGTAATTGAATTGTTATTTTTCAAATAATATACTATAAAAATGTTAATTCACTCTTTACTGCTTAGAAACTGTAGATATAGGGACCTATGGTCTAAAACTGGGGGTAATTTTCAAAAAGACATGGCTCCCACTTTGGATTACCTTTGTGCTTGTGTGGTTGTGGGTGTGTGTTGCTTTCTACGATCTTGGGCAGGGATCAGCCCCTGGAGCTTTTCTGGTTGGCCAGGCATCAATGGTCTCTGGCTCTGTGGGGTTCACTCTCCAGTGCTCTGTCTCTCCTTTGGGCCAGCTGTGCTGAGGCCTGCAGTGTTGTTCAGTGGTATTCTGGCTCGGGGAAAGAGAGGAAGGTGGTTTGAGGGGTGTGGCGTCTAGGGACAGCAATGATGCTGAGCTCTTGTGTGGTCTGTTGATGCTCAATGATTCCTGCACTGGGTGCATGAAGTGGTCATGATCTGCCCTGTTGTGTATCTTTCCTCAGGCTGCTGAAGGAAGGGTCCCACTGATTCAGCTGTTCACAGACTTACGTCCTATTTAGGATCATCATGTCCAGAGGCAGATGGTGGCAGTGCCATGGTTGTTACTCATGGGTGCAGTTAACCCATTTCTTTCCATGCTTCCTCCATTTGCACATTTGAGTTTACACACAGATATATCCTGGGTGGTTGGCTGTGCATCTGGGTATGGGTTTCCCAGTTTGTGCCTTGGCATCTAGTCAGATGGGATATGCATCCAGCACTGACAGGGGATAGGGCTGTCTATTTAGATTTGTGAGGCTATTCCATCTTCCTGCTGCCATTCCTCTAAAAGAAAAAGGAGAGAGAGGCATGGACTGCTCCTCTGTGTCAAGTGAAGGCTGATAGGGGTATAGTGACAATACCACTAGTAGGAAGAAAATGAGTAGGACTAGGACTGCATAGTACCTCTTACATTATATACAGGTTAACTGTGCATCCCTTTCCCATGCAAATCAGATTAAGAGCAAGAATGTCAGCCCTCCAGGGCTCTCTGGGCCAGATTTTAATAGCTACGCGCAGGTGTAGATTTGTGAGTGCAACCCGACATGCACAAATCTACGCCCCATTTTATAACATGCGCGCGCAGCCGCACGCATGTTATAAAATCCGGGGCCGGCACGCACAAGGGGGTGCACCTTGTGCATGCCGAGCCCTACGGGAGCCCCGATGACTTTCCCTGTTCCCTCTGAGGCTGCTCTGAAATCGGAGCAGCCTCGGAGGGAACTTTCCTTCAGCCCCCCCCCCCACCTTCCCCTCCCTTCCCCTATATAACCTGCCCCCCCAGCCCTACCTAAATCCCCCCACCTTTATTTTATAAGTTGCGCCTGCCAGCCAACAACTGGCCCATTGTCCCGGGCACAACGGCAAATGGCTGCTGTGCCTGGAGGCTCCAGCCATGTCCCCGCCCGCCCCTGGACCACCCCACCCCGCCCACACCCCACCCCTTTTTTCAAGCCCTGGGACATACGCGTGTCCCGGGGCTTTATGCTCGCCTCCGGTCCTTTTGAAAATAGGCCCGGCGCCCGTAACCCCCCCACGCGCGTGTAAATCCGCCTGGATTTACGCGTGTAGGCTTTGAAAACCTGCCCCTCTATGAATGTCTTCATGGAGGCTTCCATGTGGAAATTGTGGCAATCTCTACTGGAAGCCTCAGAATCGTACAGGTGATTCTCATGGAAAGGGTCTCTCTTTTGGCCCTTCTGCTCTTCCCAATGACCTCACATTTGGTTGGCTTTCAATGTTCTCCAGTGTTGCACATTCCTGTACTTCAGTGTTTCCCAACCTAGTCTTCAGGATGCACCTAATCAGTCAGGTTTTCAGGATATCCACAATAAACATGCATGACATAGATTTGTATACAATCAAAGCAGTGCATGCAAATCTGTGTTAGGCATATTCATTGTGGATATCCTGAAAACCTGATTGGTTAGGTGTACTCCAAGGACTAGGTTGAGAAACATTGCTGTACTTCTCCGCTCCATTTTCTCTTGGTGGCCCTTGAAGAGATCATGGTTTCTTTAGGATATATTTTCCCTTCTGATCCCTTTGGCCAGACCATCTCAGATCTCCAACTTTGCCATGGCCAGTGCTTAGCAGTTTCCAGTTGTGTTGTTGCTTCTCCAAAGTACTAGTTTGCTTCATAGTGACACCATGTCTGTCCATGGTGATACTCTCAGGAACAGTTTGCTTCACTCCCTGCAATTAACTTGCCTGTCTGGGGAAGGGGTGAAGGAATACATATTCCCAACCTCCAACACTGTAACCCAGCAGTGAATTGTGTAGCTCTCAACCACAAAGTAGTTTGGCTTACTGCCTTGGACCCCTTTCCATGTGAGACACAAATGTGGGTGACTCGTATTCATTCTCTGAAACCGGCCACTGGCAACTAGCCACATGACACTCTTGCCTAATTTTCACACAGTAAGTTAGTATGAAGCTGTTCATTATCAATTTTACATCTTAAAAAGGAGTCACTATGTCCTGCAGAGAGGCTATGTACTTCACAAAAGTCTCTTTCCATTCTGGAGCCTGGCAATGTGGGTTCATACCAGTGGACAGTTGTTTTGGGTTTTTTTGTTTACTTAAAATTTCTTATTGACCTCTTTTCCAACTCAGTATTGTCCAGTTTGGTTCTCAACCAAAATATACACAGCATTACACAAAAAACATAAAACCTACTTAAAAATAAAAGCTCTACATTTAGTAACATAAAAACATAGGGAAAGTTCATAAAGACATCATTATTGTCCCAAATAACTTATCTGTTTGTGCATCTTTTGCCTACTTTTTGTTTTATCGGGAAGGAATGAGTAGCTGAATGTGAACATTTGTCCTATGCCGTTATGAATGCACATTACTGTGGATGAGAACATATTCTGTCCACATTGTTGTGATACCTCACCCAGGGATCTATTCTGCAGCTTCAAGGGCATAGGTTTCAGAGTTTTCTTAGACAGACATAGTGCACAGCCTGAGGGACATCTGAACAAGCAGCATAGGAGTCCATGCCTAGTTGATCTTCTTGGTGGGTTGGATCTTGTTTGCACTGCAAGGGACTCAGGGTCTAGGCTTCCACCTCCAAACCAGGAGTCACCAGTTTGAGAACCACAGATCATCAAACATCAGATTATTAAATCTGGACAGTTCATTTTCAACTGCATGCATGATATAAGCACAGCATGCTTCTGAATCAAATTTGCTTTGAATTCCCACATTTATCATGCATCAGAGTTATTGGGATGCTCATATGTGGGACTGAGGCTACAAGATCTTCCTAGACTGATGCTCAATCAATAGGTTCAGAATAGGCCTAAAGAGACCATAATTGATTGACCCTGTTCTGATATGTCATTGCTCTTAGGGCTGTACACAGGCAATCTGCTTTTATTATGAGACATACTCTGGGTAAATGCCATCTCGAAGTGTAAGGATATGTTGCAGAGGTCTCCTCCATCCTGCAGATGGTGCTGTGAGCTGCTTGAACTGTCTATCTAGTCCTCCCAGCTCTGTACTGCTCTTTTCCCCTCAGCAAACATCTTGTTTCCTATATAGACCTGTACAGATAAGGCAGTCTCAGCAGTCAGTTGCCAGAGCTTGGTCCTACCTTCCAGTCATCATACTCTGGCTCTGCTTCAGTTTCCAAAAGACTGCAATTGTGTCAGCAATTACATAGAAATATAGAAACACAGAAGTGATGGCAGAAAAGGGTCAAATGGTCCATCTAGTCAGCCCAGCAAGATTATGGTAGCATCTGCCGTGCGGACTTGGGAGTGCCAGGTTGCCTGGACCGGATAATGTACATCCCAGGGTTCTAAGGGAGCCCAAAGATAAAATTTCAGATCTATTAGTTAAAATTTGTAACCTATCATTGGAATCATCCATTATGCTGGGGGGATTGGAGGGTGGCCAATGTAGCCCCCATGTTTGGAAGGGGCTCTGGGGGTGATCCGGGAGACTATGGACCGGTGAGCCTGATTTCAGTGCTAGGAAGAAAGTGGAAACTATTCTAAAGATCAAAATCACAGAACATATAGAAAGACATGGTTTGATGGGACACAGTCAACACAGATTTGCACAGAGGAGGTCTTGCCTCACAGATCTGCTTCATTTTTTTTTTGGAGGGGGATAATAAACATGTGGATGGGGATGGGCTGGTGTATGTAGTGTTTTTGTATTTTTGAAGGGTGTTTGAAAGGGTTCCTCATTGGAGGCTTCTGAGAAAACTTGAGGGTCATGAGATAGGAGGTGATGTCCTTTCATGGATTGTGGACTGGTTAGAGGGCGAGAAGCTGAGGGTGAGATTGAGTAGTTGTTTTTTTTAGTGGAGGAGAGTGGGCGGTAGAGTGCCTCAGGGATCTGTGCTTGGACCAGTGCTTTTCGATATATTCGTAGATGATCTGATTGGTTTCTATTTCCTTTTAGTCTTCTTTACTTTCCTAATATATAGATTTGTTGCCTTTGTAATAGCTCCTTTTAATCTGGCCCACTGTTGTTCCACCTCACCCATTTTTTCCCAGTCTTCCAGTTCTTCCTCCAGGTACATCACCATTTTGGCAAAGTCCATATTTGTGAAATTCAAAACTCAGATCTTTGTGCTATTGAACCATACTGTCTGATGATCACTACTGCTCAGGTGAGCCCCTACCTGAACGTCAGAAACATTATCCCATTTAGTGAGCACTAGATCAAGGATCACACCTTCCCTCGTAGGTTCCATTACTGTTTGAGCAGAGCACTTTGAAGAGCATTCACTATCTCTCTACTTTTTGAAGATTCCACAGAAGGGATGCTCCAACCAGCAACTCTTTCCTTTCTTTCCCTCAAACAGGTCTCTGTGGAGTTCATCGGTTTGGGTTGGAGGTCTGTAGATCACACCAGTAAAAATGGAAGCACCATCTTCTCTTCTTAGGATGGTCCATAATGCTTCTTTTTTATCACATGTCCCTTGCAATTTAGTTGCTTGGATATTGCTTTTGTCTTAAAGAACTACTCTTCCCCCTTCTCTGTCCACTCTGTCCTTCCTTAACAAGTTATAGCCCAGGGTGGCTGCATCCCAATCATGAGACTCAGTGAACCATATCTCCATAACATAACCATTGTGTCCCGATCAAAATGAGTTACCAAATTGGTTCCTCTAATATCAGAGTCTCCTAGAAGAAGCAGCTTTCTTTTATGACATTTGACCATGTTGAAGGGTTTCTGGGTACATTAGGTGACTACTTCCCTTACATTCACATTCTTCATCTGGTGCTCTGGTTGCTCTCCTTACTGGCATTCTAGATTTATGGCTAGTTTCTGACCCTTACCCTACTTCAGGCTTCTCGTTTCTTATCCATTGTTATAATTAGTGAGGTTTGGGTGGATCCTTGGACACTGTGGCAGCTGACCACACCCATGGGGGAAGTCCCGTGAGGGGCCACAGGTCAGGATCAGCTCTGGACACATAAACACAGATTATATCTTTATTTAGACAGTTTGAGAAGCCACCAGAGGTGGCATAGTGAGTAGAAGATGTAGCCCAGTTGGGCTAGTATTCCCCAGTGTGCTGGAACAGCAGTTTCTCCGGTAGCAGTGCTGAAGTGGAGAGAACTGAGAAAATGAGTACAATAGAACATTCACAGAGTCCCAAATATGGAGATGCCCTGAGATAGCGAGAATTGGCCCTCGAGGAGCGAGTACCAGATCCCTGGAAGCAGAGAGACTCATTTGAAAAGTACTCACACAGTGGTTCCACAGAGGAGATGGCACTGGCACTGGAATGGAGGCAGGCCCTCGAGGAGCGAGTACCTGGTTCCAGGGAGACAGCTCTGAGGAGTGGATGATAGTAGTACTCACTGATGGTGTCTGTAGCAAATTCTTCCAAGTAGAAGAGGAGATAGATGCAGGCAGCGGTACAGAGAACATGGGCCCTTGAGGAGCGAGTACCGGTTACCTGATAGCAACCTGAAAGAAGCAAATGAGGCCCCCGAGGAGTGGGTACCCTGTTAGCAGAAAGAGTCCAATAGAAGTTGGAAAGGCAGAGTAGCTGGGTACGAAAAGGGAATCCCATCCGTAAGAATCCCCCTTGCTAACTCAATGGCTAGCAATAAACTGTAGGCTTAAATATCCGGGCAGTGTGACATCATCACAGGGGGACCCTCATGAGAAAAGTGCCAATGAGGAAATAAGAATGAGGGTAGCGCGGCACACGTGTGCCCTAAGATACCTGTAGAACATGGCAGGAGGCAGCTCCCAAGCTGGTCCAGGGATGCCGGAGAGGATGGCAGGTGGACGCCGCGGCAGCCAGGCATCCATGAAGAGCAGGAGGAGCCACAAAAAAGGAAAGGTAGGCGGAGTGAAGCCGTCGGGAAGTGACGGTCGCAACATCCATGTTGGGGTTACTCCCAGTCTCATGTCTCACTGGCCACCAGTACCAGAGGGATTAACCTGAAGGAAAGGTAACTGGCCTAAGTAGAAGTTATCTACCATTGCTGACCTAGATTTAATTCCCCTAGGACTAGGCTGCTCACTTCTGGGGCAACCTGCAGACTAAAACTGTCACAGGAAGTTTCTTTCTTCAAGGTTTTTGCCTTTTTGGTTTTATCATGAAATTGAGTCACACACCACTCATGTGCAATGGAGGGCCATTTATGGTGGTTCTGGACATGGCTTTGTTAATTGTGTAAATAAACCTCGGACTAGAAAGACCCATGGAGACCAGCTCTAGGAGTCAAAGTGAAGTTTATTATGAAGAAAGGTGTGGTTTCTTCAGAAGCAGCAGGCATTACAAAGCAAATTGTACAAGTCCATACCTACTCAGCACTACACTGCTAGTGCACAGTAATATAAAGGGTTACCTTCAGCCAATCAACAGGTGTCTGCATTTACCCGCCCCTTATCCCTTGTCCAATTAATAAATCTTGCATGTGTGTATGTGCCTTGTTGTTAGGGACAGCTGTACTTGCTGTAGTTTCCAGGAAATCAGTCCACTTAAGTTTCGTTTTCACAGCTCTGACGTCTGTTGCACTGATCATATTCACACATTCCACCCTTTTTAAGGGTTTCTCCTAGGAACCCTTCACACCTATCTGCGTCGCACATCACCTGTCTTAGGTTGTTCCGCCTTACCAAGGCTATTCCTTAGTTGCTAGAGACATACCCGTCCTCGTACCAATTTGCTCATTTTTCACAGATAGCTATTATTTGCGGTAGGGAATGAGGCGTTAATATCATTAGAATTCAAGAGCATCAGGTTCAAAGTCTCCTTGGTTCAGCATGATCCGTGTGCTGATGTGGCTTACCAATATTTCAGACACCCGATCTTGACATCTTCATAAGCAGATACAGAGGCATTGCAAGCAGATGCAAACAACAAGTCCCAGTAAGGCATTTTTACACATGGAGCCAATTAGAATTTTTCAAACCTGAGCCTAATCTACAGAACCATGATCCGAGGGATCCTAATGGATCACTGACTTTGTTTGCCTTTGTCATCTATTTGAAGACAACTGTTACTGAGGTTAAATTTTCCACATAATCCTCCTTCAGAAGTTAATATGTAATTTAATGCTAGATAGTTCTGGTAAATGGTGTTCCAGAAACCCTTTTGCTGTGCAGCTAGTATTCTCAGTGCTATTGCAGTTTTATTAGTAATAATTTCAACAACAGCTTGCAGTCTTGTAATACGATTTAACATATATATATTGGAGTTCTGTAACCCCAAGAGTCATCCTGAGCCCAGGATGCAGGGTCATAATAGGCCACAATATGTTCTGGTCATAGGTAGGAATAGGAATAGTTGCATATCCCTGTGAAAGTAATCCTCAGTGAAAAAGGGTGAATCTCTACAAGGAGATCAATGTCAGCAAAAGAAGATCCGGAGAAAAAGACAGATACTCAAAGAATAAGGAATGCAAGAAAACATTTGATCCATACTGAGACATATCTCACTCTAAGAGGGCAAGCAGTGGGATATGGTATTTGAGTGGAAGTTAGACTGGAAAATGCTACAAAACTTGGAAAAACTGCATTAATTCTGTCTAAATAATGGCATTTGCAAATAGGTCCAAACAGCATCTGAGCAAGACACAAAGCAATGCACACACAAAAGAAAATCAAATGATGAAACGTATGATGAAAGGTGTACAATGGCTTTTTTTGAAAACAGTTCACAGTCCAATTCCATGGCAAAGGATGCAGTTATAAGGATGGGATAATCTCTGAACTCAGTGACGTGTGTGGGGCAAACAGTTCTCTTGGCTTACTGACATCAAAGCACAGCCTTTCTATTCAGCACTAGTTATGCTACTTGATCAGAATCTAACATAAAAGCAAAACAAATTCAGATTAATCATGGAGAAGATTCCATCAGTCATTACATAGAACATTAAACTTTGCACACAACTTCATTCACTCTTCAGGTGTAAGGACACACAACACAGAAAACAAACAAGTAACACATATTTTTTTCTTTTGAGCTCAAACCCCTGATCAAAAATAAAAGTAGGCCAAAAAAGTGTTTGAAAAAATACTTAGATAGTGTCTAGATTGATCTAGAATAAAACAAAAGTAAAAATCAAAAATATAGATCTGTTTAAAAATGAAAAACTGGGAAAAAGGAGGAAATGCAATCTTCAACAGTCTTCAAACATTTCATCTGTTATTAACCTGGAACAAATATAAAATCTGGCAACATAAAGGTTAGAGAAATTACAGCTCAATTGAAACTAAACATTCTGATATTAATTCAGCAAATTGCAATCATAAAGCTACCTTTTTTCCTTTTATATTGCTATGCCTCTAGGAGGCACTATACTCATTAATATTCAGCTGCAGAATTTTTCTTTTCTCTTCTGGAATACAGTCCTGCAACAGAATCTTTGTTACTGAGATAACTCTTTCACTTCTGGGGAAGTCTCTCTCCTCTGTGAGATAACAAATCATTGTTAATTTTGACATATAACATTTACATAAGGGACATTTTAAATTTGCAAGAAAAGGCTTAGGGATGTACTTTAAGTGTGCCAGTGTGATGACCAAATCTCTGTATGCTTTGTAATAGCCTGAATCCTGACTGCTGAATAACTTTTTCTCAATGCCCCAATAACTATTATTATTCTTTTTAATATATTTTAATTCCTTGCCAATCTGTTTTTAAACTAAACACAAATTTCCATTTTTAAACTAAACTGATCAATTCATTAAAATGGAGTTTCTCTGTTCTCCCTTGTCTCTTTGTCCATCCCTCTGCATCCCCCCTCAGCGGAATCCTGTCCTTAGGGTCCTCACTCCTCACTGCCACACAAGCGGGCGAGTTGTAAACTTTAGCACTAATAATTAATACCTTGGGAACTCTGAGACAAGGAAAAGCAATACGTCCTCTTCTAATGATAAATCAAATCTAATTATTAAATGAAAGTAGCTTTAAATAAACACATTGTGTTCACAAGCATAACGCAGAGCGGGGAACAGAGAATGCTACTAGATAAACAGTGAGAAAAGGGATTTCTCAGAAAACTGTCTGAAAGTGAAGAGCATCTGGAAAGTAACTGCAGTTAACACTGCAGACAGAAGAAGGGGGGCTCCCCAGCCCTCCCTTTCTCTCCCTCTCTGCTGTACACAAAGAAATTCTGATGGGTGGGGCCAACCTACTCCAAGAGAAGACTCCAGTTCCATTAGAACATCACGCGCACACACACTGTGCTCGACATAAAAGAATTCCGACGGGGGGCTAACATACTCTAAGAGAAGACTGCAAATCCCAGCAGCCTGCCAGGAAACATGAAACCGCAGGAGAACACAATGAGCAAGCAAACCACAGAAGCAGACAGCCGAAAGTGAAAGTTAAAAAAAAAAAAAGAAAAAAAAAGAAAAGCACAGCAAAGTACAAGGACCCACCTACAAAATGAGAGGGGTCCTTAAGCGAGCAAAATCTAGGAAATGGAACAGAAAAGGCAGAAACAAAGGCACGGAAAAACTAATCTACACTTAAATACACAAAATAAGCACAATAATAATAGGGACCCCTCTTATAAGAAAGGGATCCCGGGCCTTACCTGTTTCCGACGTCTCGGGGGAGGCCAAAAAAAAGAAAGCGGGCTCCAGAACAAGGTCATGGATCTGCAGACGGGCGCCGGAAAGTGTCACGGCCCCGTGTGCACCACTCTAGGGTGCTGCTTACCGACTCCAACCATGCCCGAAGCACTGGGACCAACGGAAGTGATGGGCGGTTGCCACCTGCCCGGCACCAGAGACAGACTACCCATAGGGCCTTGATCAGGGCCCTACGGGAGGGAGTCATGGCACCATATGTAAATATACCTCGGACTAGAAAGACCCATGGAGACCAGCTCTAGGAGTCAAACAGTGAAGTTTATTATGAAGAAAGGCATGGTTTCTTCAGAAGCAGCAGGCATTACGAAGCAAATGGTGCAAGTCCAAACCTACTCAGCGCTACACTGCTAGTGCACAGTATTATAAAGTGTTACCTTCAGCCAATCAATAGGTATCTGCATTTACCAACCCCTTATCCCTTGTCCAATTAATAAACCTTGCATATGTGTATGTGCCTCGTTGCTAGAGACAGCTGTACTTGCTGTAGTTTCCAGGAAATCAGTCCACTTAAGTTTCGTTTTCACAGCTCTGATGTCTGTTGCACTGATCATATTCATACAATTGTCAGAGAGTGTGCTTTTTGCCCCCTCAAATGTAGCAGAGGTCTTGAGAAGACCGCTGATTGGCACAAAATTGACATCAGCTGGTCTGGTAACATTACTCATTGCCATATGACTGGGAGTAGGGGGCAGACACATGTGATACCAAAAAGGGGTGTACTTATGCTAATAAGCATGTGTATTGCAAAATCAGCTATGTGAAAGGCTGTTATTGCAAGTAGCACTATTAGCCCAATTTGGGCTATATTGTAGTTCATGATGTTGCCTGACAGGCCTGATTCAGTATATGAGTGAGTGAGTGAGAGAGAGAGAGAGAGAGAGAGCACCTTGCCATGGTGTCCCCTCCCTAGACAGGTATTTGTATCCCTATGGGAGGCCCACCTAGTAACTCGAGGTGAGGGTTAAGTATTAGTGTAGTGGGTTAGGGACCACTTTCACATTCAACATGAGACGTACGAACAGAACAGTGGTCTCTTGTGAAGATTTGATGACCTATGGAGTGAGGAAACTCACTCCAAGATGAGATTTGTGTAATGTTCTCTCAACCTAGCTTGATGGACTCTCTACCTGGGTAACAACAAGCTAGGTGGAGGGAACATTGCACAAATCTCATCTTTGAGTGAGTTTCCTCTCTCCGTAGGTCATCAAATCTTCACAAGAGACCACTGTTCTGTTCGTACGTCTCATGTTGAATGTGAAAGTGGCCCCTAACCCCCTACACTAATACTTAACCCTCACCTCGAGTTACTAGGTGGGCCTCCCATAGGGATACAAATACCTGTCTTGGGAGGAGGCACTATGGTAAGGTTCTCTCTCTCTCTCTCTCTCTCTCTCTCTCTCTCTCTCTCTCTCTCTCTCTCTCTCTCTCTCTCTCTCTCTCTCTCTCTCTCTCTCTCTCTCTCACATATATACTGAAACAGGCCTGTCAGGAGACATCATGAACCACGATAAACCTTTACCGGCCTGTAACGCAAATGAAAGAGGTATAGTTATTGACAGTGCGGCACACGATAAATCCTCCCTACTTTACATTTGCTCCTCCGCAAATCGTGTTAACTGCTGTTAGCGCGATTTGCGGAATTATCACACGCGGTAACTCCTTGGAAAATGAGGCCCTAAGTGACTTAGACAGGTGCTGGAGAGGATGTAGAGAGTTGGGTTCTCTGTTTCATATATGGTGGACTTGCCCCTGATTTAGATGTTTTGGAAAGAAGTGATATCATGAATCCAACTACCATTTGACCTGAGCATTATCCTCCTTGGCTTTCTGATCCCAGGAATTTATTCTTCCTGTAAGGGAAGAATTCCCTTAGTGCTCTATTTTTTGGTGATGGCAAGGTGTCTGGTAGCTTGATTTTGGAGACAGTCATCTAAACTACCTCTAGATGTCTGGCATCAGATCAGCTCGTCAGTATTTTCTATGCAACTGATCAATTTTATGTGAGAGACAACTATTACAATGTGTTTAAAGTATTGGACCCTTTTCTGAAATTGTCAGGTAAAGAAATGGTGTCTAACATTTACCTCTTGTATATGAAAATGTAGGCCCAATGGTTGCTATTTGAGGGTACAGGGGGACAGATCCAGATGACAATGTGCTTTTCTGCTCTGATCATAAACTGTGGTCTAGGACTGTGAAACTCTTGTTTAGCATAACTCAGACTCTGAGTTTGGGCAATAAAATCCCAGATCTGCAAGCCCTAATGGTGGAGATAGACTTGGACATTTTTGCTGTCACTGAGACGTGGTTCACGGAATCTCATGATTAGGATATGGTCATACCGGGCTATAACTTGTTAAGGAAGGACAGAGAGGATGAAAAGGGGGAGGAGTGGCTCTTTATGTCAAAAACAATATCCAAGCATCTGAGCTGCAAGGAAGATGGGGCAAAGAAGAAGCATTATGAGCTGTCCTAAAAAAAAATGCTGGGGCCTCCAAATCAAATGGAAGAACTTGACAGAGATCTGGTTGAAGACATACAAAAGATGGGAAAGAAGGGAAAAGTGGTGATTGTTGTAGATTTTAATCTGCCACATGTAGACTGGAGAATCCCTTCTGCAGAATCTAACAGTAGTAGAGAGATAGTGGATGCCCTGCAAGGGGCTCTGTTCAAACAAATGGTAATGGAACCCATGAGGGAGGGAGCTATACTCGATTTAGTGCTCATTAATGGAGATAATGTCTCTAATGTCCATGTGGGTGCCCACCTCAGCACCAGTGATCATCAAACAGTATGGTTTCATATCACAAATAGGATACAGAGAAGTCGCACGAAGACCCGAGTTTTGCAGTGTAAAAACATGGCTTTGTTGACATTGGGAAGTACCTGGAGGAAGAACTAGAAGGCTGGGAGAAAATGAGAGATGGGGAACAACAGTGGGCCAAACTAAAAGAAGCAATTATCAAGGCAACTAATCTATATGTTAGAAAAGTAAAGAAAAGCAAGAGAAAAATGAAACCTATCTGGTTCTCAAAGGAGGTGGCTGATTAATTAAAAGTTAAAAGAACAGTGTTTATGAAATATAAAGATCCCAAAGAGAGGATCACAAGGAAGATTATCTGGTGGAACTGAGGAATACAAAGAAAGTAATCAAGAAAGCAAAAAGTCAAGCAGAAGAAAGGATTGCCAAAGAGGTAAAGCAAGGTGACAAAACATTTTTCAGATACTTCAAGGAAAGGAGAAAAGTCCAAAGTGGTATAGTGAAACTGAAAGGTGAAAAGGATCAATGTGTGGAGAGAGACAAAGAAATGGCAGAAATATTAAATGAATATTTCAGTTCAGTGTTCACTAACGAGGACCCTGGAAAGGACCGTTGCTAGTTAACAAGAAACTGGAGGGGAGGGGTGTAGATGAAACTCTGTTTACAGAAGAGAATGTATGGGAAGAGCTAGGAAAACTGAAAGTGGACAAAGCCATGGGGCCTGATGAGGTTCATCCCAGGATACTGAAGGAGCTCAGAGATGTGCTGGCGTGTCTGCTGTGTGACCTGTTCAATAGATCCCTAGAAACGGGAGTGGTGCCAAGTGATTGGAGAAGAGCGGCGATGGTCCCACTTCACAAGTGTGGGAGCAGAGAGGAGGCTGTAAACTACAGGCCAGTTAGCCTTACCTCGATGGTGGGAAAAGTAATGGAGTCGCTGCTGAAAAAAAGAATAGTGAACTATCTACAGTCAGAAGAATTGCTGGACCAGAGGCAGGGGAATGTCCTGTCAGACAAATCTGAATGACTTTTTTGATTGGGTGACTAGGGAATTGGATTGAGGAAGAGCGCTCGATGTCATCTACTTGGATTTCAGCAAAGCTTTTGATACAGTCCCACACAGGAGGCTTGTGAATAAAATGAGAAGCTTAGGAGTGAGTGCCAAGGTGGTGGCCTGGATTGCAAAATGATTGACGGACAGAAGACAATGTGTGATGGTAAATGGAACTTACTCTGAAGAGAGAACGGTGTTAAGCGGAGTGCCGCAAGGATTGGTGTTGGGACCTTTCCTTTTCAATATCTTTGTGAGCAACATTGCAGACAGGATAGAAGGTAAGGTTTGTATTTTTGAAGATGATATTAAGATCTGCAACAGTGGACACGCCAGAAGGAGTGGAGAGAATGAGATGGGATTTAAGGAAGCTGGAAGAGTGGTCGAAAATATGGCAGCTGAGATTCAATGCCAAGAAGTGCAGAGTCATGCATTTGGGGTGTGGAAATCAGAAAGAACTGTATTTGATGGGGGGTGAAGGGTTGATGTGCACGGAGCAGGAGAGAGACCTTGGGGTGCTAGTGTCTAACGATCTGAAGTTGACGAAACAATGTGACAAAGTGATAGCAAAAGCCAGAGGAATGCTGGGCTGCATAGAGAGAGGAATATCTAGTAAGAGAAAGGAAGTGATGATCCCCTTGTACAGGGCCTTGGTGAGGCCTCACCTGGAGTACTGTGCTCAGTTCTGGAAACCGTATCTCCAAAGGGACAGAGACAGGATGGATGTGGTCCAGAGAAGGGTGTCCAAAAAGGTGGACAGTCTTCATAAAATGACTTATGAGGAGAGATTGAAGAACCTAAATATGAATACCTTGGATGATAGGAGGAGCAGGGGTTATATGATACTTGAAAGGCTTTAATGATCCTTGGTCAACAACAAACATTTCCTGTTGGAAAAAAAATCAGTAGAACTAGGGGATCACGATTTGAAACTCCAGGGAGGAAGACTCCGAACCAAAGTCGGGAAGTATTTCTTCACGGAGAGGGTGGTGGATGCCTGAAATGCCCTTTCAGAGGAAGTGATGAAGACTAAAACTGTGAAGGATTTCAAAGGGGCATGGGATAAACACTGTGGATCCATAAAGGCTAGAGGATGGGAATGAAGAGAAGAGCCATGGGGGTGGCTTTCTGGAATGGTGGCTACTACGTGGTGATTACTACCCTTACTCAATAAGCATTCACATGGTTAATGCAACTCCAACATTGCTCTCTGCTTCAAAGGCAAGGGGAAATGTGGAAAAGAGGATTTGTATTCAGACAACAATCAATAAGAACTGAACTACACAGTCTGGGTAAACAAATAAGCGTGGGGGTAGCTTGCTTATTGTGGCGGTTACTACCCTAAGCCAGTTAAGCCTGATACTTCACTTTGAATGCATATATAGCATTGCTTTCTGCTTCAATGGCAGGGAGAAATGTGGAAAAGAAGATTTACATTCAGACAACATCCAACAAGGTATTGATCTGTGCAGTCTGGGTAAACAAGCATCGGGGTAACTTGCTTGATGTGGCGGTTACTACCCTTAACCATTAAGCCTTATGATTCACCTTTGATGCAACTCCAACATTACTCTCTGCATCAACGGCAAGGGGTGGCAGGAAATTCCAATCAAACAGTTACCAACAAGGGCCCTGGACTTGGTGGTCAGTGAAACATAAGCATGGGAAAATAAGTGTGGGAGCTTGCTGGGCAGACTGGATAGGCTGTTTGGTCTTTTTCTGCCATCATTTCTGTTTCTATGTTTTTCTGCATTAGAAGCTATTTCTTTCTTTCTATACCTCCTATTGCCTTGTCAGTTTTCTCTTTTATTGTACTATTTTATTATCTCAATATACAATTTTTTTAAGTATGCACTTAAATTCACAGGGACAAGTTATGAGTTACAAACAGCAGCTATAACTTTGTGCAGGTATCTGTGCATACTTTTCATAATTTAAAAAGTAAACTTATGCGGAAATTGGTGTAACTTATATATGTAGCTGCTGCATAATTACTTGCAATATTACAAAATTACCCTAAAAAATGATTACCCCATGAAAAAAGGGTGATATGGCAAAGAAAATACAAAGCATTGTTAACACCTTTGGGAAACTTTATAACTGTATTAGGTTTCCTTTTTTTCTTCTCTTATTTAAAACTAGAGTACACTTTTGAGATGCTGACAGTTATTGCTCATTACTGAAAAAATCATATTAGTTTGGTTTGCTGGCGAACTTTAACTACCATATCTAAAGTTTTAATTATGTCCCTTCGATGTAGGCATTTAATTAACTGATGACATTTTCTTGGTTCAATTATTACAGTTCAATACAACAGTCATAAACGTATAAATTTTAATTAAAGCTGCCCCAAACTCTAGTCACACAATGTCCACACAGGAATTTGCTAGCAGGCTTAACTATAAGTAAACCAACAATGAATAAATCCTGGAATTGCAAGTGGGATTTGTTTAACAAATTAACATTTGGGTGTATATAATGAGGTTCCACAGCTTACAATACCCAACAAAGGTTTAATGAAATCATTTTTAAAACTAGGATAATGCTTTGCAAATGATTTAATTGTTCACCACATTTTTAATGATTAGCTGGTAAAGGAGAATATAATTTACATGCATGTTCTACAAGTCAGCTTTATTTGATATTTTGGCTGACATTTTATCCTCAGCATATCAAGATGGATTCTGGGGATTTTTAGGGATATATTTGCTTATAATATTGAGTTTAAAAATAGAATATATTTTAAACATTTCAAAAGCAAATTAGATGGATAACTAGAAAGTTCTGTGTCTTAATGGTTAAGCTGCTATTTTAAAAATGTTAACTGGCTATATTCTAGCCAGATAAGGAGTTATCCAGCTAGAAAAAAGCCGGTTAATTTGGGGGCATTCCAGGGACAGGCACTAGGCATTTCCAGGAGGTGAGGAGTTAACTGTTAGCATAACTGGATAACTCCGATATTCAGAGTTATCCAGTTAAGCTAACTGGCTAACTCTAGATGCAGCTTAGGAATGGTCTAAAGTTAGCAGAATACACCTATCTGGCTAACTTTAAGATATCTAGGTATATTCAGTGGCTCTGCCACTTGGCTGACTATCCCAGTTAATTTTGCCAGATAAGTGTATCGGCTAACTTTATTAGTCACTCAGTGGCTGAATATGGGCCCCTTACTTGCTTAAGTGCCTCTGTATTGTTATAATATTTTGTAGTATGCAAGAAGAATATAAATGGCCTATGAAGAAAGAGAGAACAAGTGGTTGGAGTATTAGATGGTGAATCACTAGAAGAACTGATTTACAAGTTCAGCACTCACCTCGGTCACTGATTCTCAGTATGATCTGGGCAAGTCAATCATTTTATCTCTCTGGGTCAGTGGGACCCAGTTAATAAAGAGACATTGGTTTTAATCTGACTTTCCTGGTTAGCAAATAGTTTTTGAATTAATATTTAACATTGCATATAGTACCAAAATAAATAATTTCATTTTGGCCCTATATTTACCATGGCCATTTTTTGTCTAAGTTTGATTGCAAAAAACAAAAACAAAACATAACAACAGATAATTTTGGAATATTCTGCTTTTTCCTAAAGTCTGTCTCTTAGTATTTATATTCACTCTTACCACGCAGAGTAACCCAATCTTTATTGCCATGAGCTTTTTGAAATGATGATAAAGAACAGGAAAAATATGTACATAAGGTGAGGAGGTCAAAATAATCTGATAAAAATAGAAATAATGGCCACACTAAATTGATGATTCACAGATTTAATATTTTGGTAATCTGACTCTTTTCATGGACTGTATATTTAATCCTCCTCAGCGCCACGATTATTTGATTAATTTAAAAAATCATGCCCATATCTAATTTTTACCACAGTTATTAGGGGAGGTAATTTTCAAAGGAGTTACGCTTGTAAATGTAACATACTATCGTAGCAATTTTCAAAAGCCATTTGCACATAGGGACAGCATGTGTGTGCACACATTTGTGCACATACATCAACCCGCACCCAGATATTCGGCCAGTTTATAACGTACGCGTGCATATTCACACAGGGGCGGATTTTAAAAGCCCTGCTCGCGTAAATCCGCCCGGATTTACGCGAGCAGGGCCTTGCGCGCCGGTGCGCCTATGTTCCATAGGCCTACCGGCGCGCGCAGATCCCCGGGACTCGCGTAAGTCCCGGGGTTTTTCGAGGGGGGCGTGTCGGGGGCATGTTGGGGGCGTGTCGGATCGGCGAGGCGTTTTGGGGGCAGGACGCAGCGTTTTGGGGGTGGGCCCGGGGGCATGGCCGCGCCCTCCGGAACCGCCCCAGGTTGCGTCTCGGCGCGCTAGCGGCCCGCTGGCACGCGGGGATTTACTTCTCCCTCCGGGAGGCGTAAATCCCCCGACAAAGGTAGGGGGAGGTCTAGATAGGGCAGGGGGGGTGGGTTAGATAGAGGAAGGGAGGGGAAGGTGAGGGGAGGGCGAAAGCGAGTTCCCTCCGAGGCCGCTCCGATTTTGGAGCGGCCTTGGAGGGAACGGCGGCAGGCTGCGCGGCTCGGCGCGCGCCGGCTACACGAAATCGGCAGCCTTGCGCGCGCCGATCCAGGATTTTAGCGGATACGCGCGGCTACGCGCGTATCTACTAAAATCCAGCGTACTTTTGTTTGCGCCTGATGCGCCAACAAAAGTACGCGAAGGTGCACTTTTTGAAAATCTACCCCACGTTATAAAATAGCCTTGCTGTGCGCACGTGCGAGCCAAATTTTATGTGAGTGCACGCTGGTGCATGCAAATCCTACTTCTACCGTGTAAACCGGGGGATTTTAAAAGGGGCACATGCTGGCGCCATTCCCAGTTTTACCAGTTAATTCCCAGTTCACCCAGTTAAGAGATAGGTCCTCCATTCCCTCCTGGTTTGATAATATTCACTCCATCCAGTTAGCCCCTACCCTTAAAACCCACAAATTTACCTAGTTTTCTTTAAATTTTAACTTACACAGCATCCAAAGTAGAAGTAAAGTTACATGGCAGGGGACCTTGGTGCATGCCGGGTCGCATCAGTATTTACATGCACATGTTAGGTTCATGGCCCCATAATGCCCATGCCTCACTCAATCCACACCCACACCCCACCCCTTTCTGAAAACCATAGAGATGTGTGTGTTAGAGGAGATGCGTGCATATCTCAGTGGCTTTTAAAATCTGTTTGGTGCATGCAAACCCAAATTCTTCATGTATCTCCTAATTAATGTGTGTATCGGGCTTTTAAAATTTTAAAACTCTTAAAGTGTATTTATAAGTAGAAAACCTATTGACAATTCAATAGCATATATCATAGCAATTTTCAAATCCCACTTACATGTGTAAAGTGAATTTATATGAGTAAAACCCAGTTTTAAATGTATAAATCCTTTTGAATATTAACCTTATAGCAAAGAGGATTAACATGATAAATTGTTGGCAACAAAGCAGCAGGTATTTACAGGTCAAATTCTCCAAAGTTCATAAAATATGGATAAAAAAGATGACCAAAACTATCTTGGATAATGGAAGATATCATGGAAGTAGCCATGTTTTATGCATGGAGGATGGAAAGAAGAACCAGTCAGACTTGTTATGCTCAGGCTTGTGGACCCTTGGGCCGATGAGGGGTGTACACCTTGTGGAGGATCCGTAGGATCTCTCGTTGGGTGGCGAGGCAGGACAGAGGAGGAGAGCAGCTGACCCTTGGCACTGAAGACAGAAGCTACTGTGGAGACGAACAAGGAGGAGCCCGTAGGGACCCGACCGCTGGGACTTAGGTGGACCTAGAGAGGTCAGGGTATCGGTGCAAAGGCCAACTGGAGCTTCGCCCTGGAAGCCCGCGGTCCCCCCAGGAGGAGCCCGTAGGGACCCGGGCCGCTGGGACTTAGGTGGGCCCTTGGAGATGGTGGTCTTGAAGGAGTCCTAGGTCAAGTGCCAGAGGGTCGACGCTCACCAGTCTGAAGTCGTGTACCAGAGAATCACCGCTTGCCAATCCGAAATCAGGAACCAGAGAATCACCGTAAGCCAATCCGAAATCAGGAACCAGGAACACCAAGACGAAACAGGAACCAGAGTCCAAGCACAAGGAGCTCACCAAAGCAAGCAGACTAGACAGCGTGGGAGGACGTTGCCAAGTCGAGGAATGAGCAGAGGATGCCTCCTTAAATACTTCCTCTGCTCTGGATCATTGGAAGCAGGTGAGTATCATTAAAGGGATCAGGTCCCTTTAAATCCAGCAGGGGGGGCGTGGCTTCACTCCTAAAGATGGCGGCGTCCATCTTGGATTTCCTCCAAGGAGGAAAGCCAGCAGAACTCCGTGAGGGAGGAGCAGGGACGGCTCCCCAGTGGGCGGCCAGACTGTGGACCATCCCCGGGGTGATGGGCACTGGCCCCGGGGAGCATTTCAAGAGTTGCCACGGCGGGTTGCCGCCATGGTGGAGGAAGGGGGCCGTGCCCGTGGATGGCCACGGGTGCGGAACACAACAGTACCCCCTCTTTAGGGCGCCTTCCCGGAGGCCTGGGCTTAGATGGGTGGTCTCTGTGAAACTGGTCCAATAGGCTCCGATCCAGGATGTTAGCCATGGGCTCCCAGGAGTTCTCTTCGGGACCGAAGCCCTCCCATGCCAACAGATACTCCCATTTCTTGTGAAGTTTTCTCACATTTAACACCTCCCGGACCTGGTAGGTGAGGACATCTTCAGAGGCGACAGGTTGAGGAGTAGGAGGCGTGCTGGAGGGCCATGACAATTTGATTCAAATGAGGTTGTAAGCCCCTCTGAGGTCTAGCTTAGAAAAGATCCTCGCCCCCTGTAATCGGTCAAAGAACTCAGAGATGAGAGGCAGGGGGTAACGGTCCTCGACCGTTATGGCATTCAAGCCCCGGTAGTCAATACAAGGGAGAAGTGTCCTGTCCTTCTTACCGACAAAGAAGAACCCCGCCCCTGAGGGTGACTTCGACTTCCGAATGAAGCCCTTTTCCAGGTTCTCTCTGATGTATTCATTCATGGCCTGCGTCTCAGCAGGCTAGAGGGCATAGGTACGGCCCCGGGGAGGCTCAGTACCAGGGAGGAGATTGATGGTGCAATCGAAGGGACGATTGGGTGGAAGTACCTCGGCCTTCTTTTTCGAGAACACATCTGCAAACAAGACATAGGGGGCCGGCAGGCCAGGAAGGCTGGTGGAAGCCACGGGACAGGGGATGGGAACCATGGTTTGGAGGCAGTTGCCATGGCACTTCGGCCCCCAGCGGGACAACTGCAGAGTTTTCCAGTTAAACTGAGGCTCGTGCTCCTGCAGCCAGGGAAGGCCCAGGACAATTGGGTGTATGGAATACTCCAAAACGTACAATGGCATGTGTTCTTGATGAAGGATTCCAACCCTCAGCGGGACAGGGACCGTGGTGTGTGTCACGCGTTCCGGGAGGGGTTTCCCTTGAATGGAGGAGATGACCAAGGGCGCTGAAAGATGAGCTTGTGGGATCCCCAAGTGTTCCACCAGGTTCTTCATAATGAAATTACCACCGGCATCTGAGTCCACCAAGGCTAAAGTGTGGAACTCTCCGCCGGCAAATGTTAACGTCACAGGCAGCATTAGTGGAGGTGCGGGAGAAGCACGGCCCAGGATGAGACCTCCTTCCGGTCCTAGGCCCGAGTGTTTCCCCGACTGGGTCGGGCATGTCGCTATCTGGTGGCCCGCTGCTCCGCAGTAAAAACAGAGGCCTTCCCTCAACCATCTCTGACGCTCCTGTGGGGAGACTCTTCCGCAATCCAACTCCATGGGTTCCTCGGCAGGTGCTCTAGGGGTTTCAGATGCACACTTGGAAGGAGGGGAGGGCCTCCTCACCGCCTTGAATACTGGAGGATGAAGCATCATCCGCCGATCCACTCGATTGGCCAGCTCTATGATGCCAATGAGGTCTTCTGGATGTTCTTTCGCGGCTAGCTCATTCTGGAGGCGAGAGGCTAGTCCTTCCGGGAAGATTCCATGGAGGTAATCGTCTCTCCAATTCAGTTCTGCGGCCAGGGTACGGAATTCAGTTGCGTTTTCGGCCACTGTCTGAGAACCCTGCCGCAACCGGAGCAATTCTGAGACCGCAGTGGACTTGCGGACGGGCTCATCAAAAATCTGCCGGAAGGCAGACAAAAACTGACTCAAATCCTCGAAGACAGGGTCCCTTCTTTCCCACAGATGAGAGGCCCAGATCAGAGGTTTCCCATCGAGCAGGGACATAATGTAGCTGGTTTTCACCAGGTCGCTGGGAAACTACGCCGGCAGCAAGGAAAAACGGACCTGGCACTGACTGAGGAATCCTCGACACAACTTTGCATCTCCAGTGTATCGAGAGGGTGCCGGAAGTTGAGTGCGGGTTCCGTGCCCCAGGTCGCCCCTGGGTGCCCGGACGGTATGCGGTTGAGTAGGACGGCCTCCTTGGGCCCCAGACGGAGACAGTAGCGTAGGATTCATGGGTCCTAATGCCTCGAGGCGCTGGGTCAGGCCCTGTACCGCAGAGACCAGGGCATCGAGGGTCTGTTGTTGCTCCTTCAGGCGCTGGGCCATTCCAGGAATGGCCTGGCGGGCAGATGCCTCTGCTGGGTCCATGGACTTGGCAATCTGTTATGCTCAGGCTTGTGGACCCTTGGGCTGACGAGGATCCATAGGTTCTCTCATCGGGTGGCGAGGCAGGACAGAGGAGGAGAGCAGCTGACCCTTGGCACTGAAGACAGAAGCTACTGTGGAGACGAACAAGGAGATGACCGGATGAGCAGTCTTCACCACTGGTGGTCTGCGGTCCCCCCGGGAGGAGCCCGTAGGGACCCGACTGCTGGGACTTAGGTGGACCGAGAGAGGTCAGGGTATCGGTGCAAAGGCCAACTGAAGCTTTGCCCTGGAAGCCCACGGTCCCCCCAAGAGGAGCCCGTAGGGACCCAGGCCGCTGGAACTTAGGTGGGCCCTTGGAGACGGTGGTCTTGAAGGAGTCCTAGGTCAAGTGCTAGAGGGTCAATGCTCACCAGTCCGAAGTCGTGTACCAGAGAATCACCGCTTGCCAATCCGAAGTCAGGAATCAGAGAATCACCGTAAGCCAATCCAAAGTCAGAAACCAGGAACACCAAGACGAAACATGAACCAGAGTCCGAGCACAAGGAACTCACCGAAGCAAGCAGACTAGACAGCGTGGGAGGACATTGCCAAGTCGAGGAATGAGCAGAGGAAGCCTCCTTTAATACTTCCTCTGCTCTGGATCATTGGAAGCAGGTAAATATCATTAAAGGGATCAGGTCCCTTTAAATCCAGCAGGGGGGCACGGCCTCGCACCTAAAGATATTGGTGGCCATCTTGGATTTCCGAGGAGGAGGAAAGCCAGCAGAACTCCGTGAGGGAGGAGCAGGGATGGCTCCCAGCGGGCAGCCAGACCACGGACCATCCCCGTGGTGATGGGCACCGGCCCCGGGGAGCGTTTCAGGAGTTGCCACGGTGGGTCGCTGCCGTGGTGGAGGTAGGGGGCTGCGCCCGTGGATGGCCATGGGCGCGGAACACAAGAAGACTAGTGAGCCAGTTAAGTATTTTTTTTTGCCATAATCTACTCTGTTACTATATTACTATCAACACGTTTCTTTTGTGGCTGATTTTAATATGGTGCTGGTAATGGGTGGAAATGAAGGATGCTTCTCAAGTATAGTCTACTGATAGCTATTTCTGAGGGGGAGATCCCATCCTTCCTGTCATGAATCTCAGCTTGAGCCTACTCCTGACTCTTCTAGGAGATGATGTGATGGGAAATCTGGCTCCTTCCCTTCCCCATATTATTGTCTCTGTTGCAATTTCTGGAAAGGCAGATGACCCTGGTCCTTTCATCTTGTCCATGGCCTAAGCCATCATTGCTGGTGGGAGGGGGAGGGTACACCTCCTTCCCACTGGTAAGACATAGGAAGAAAATAGAAAATGATATGGAGACAAGATGACAGATTGTATGAGGGTAGTTAGTTTTTCCTTGGTTAGTGTTTTGGAAAAAAGAACAAAAAACTGAACAGGGAAAAATGAAACGGGCCCAAAAAACGACGTGGGAAAACAAAGCTCAAAAAAACCCACCCCAAGCATTAAAATTTACAATAATACATTAAATACAACCCCCCACATCCCGATCCCTCCCCAAGACTTACTAACATCCCTGGTGGTCCAGCGGGGGTCCTGCGAGAGATTTGTCCTCCTTGCCATTGGGCTGTGTGGCCTGCCTCGCATCAGAATGGCGCCGATAGCCTTTGACCTACTATGTCACAGGGGCTACCGGTGCCATTGGTCAGCCCCTGTCACATGGCCATCGGCGCCATCTTGTGCTCCTACCATGTGACAGGGGCTGACCAATGGCACTGGTAGCCCCTGTGACATAGTATGGGCAGAGGCTATCGGCGCCATTTTGATTACTGGCAGCCAACGGCCCGAGTGCAGGAGATCACTCCTGGACCCCCGCTGGACCACCAGGGACTTTGGCAAGTCTTGGGGGACCCTCCTGTCCCAAACAAGATTTGCCAAAAGTCCCTGGTGGTCTAGCGAGGGTCCAGGAGCGATCTCGCCGATGGCTGCCAGTAATCAAAATGGTGCCGATAACCTTTGCCCATACTATGTGACGGGGGCTACCGGTGCCATTGGTCAGCCCCTGTCACATGGTAGGAGCACAAGATGGCGCCAATGGCCATGTGACAGGGGCTGACCAATGGTACTGGTAGCCCCTGTGACATAGTAGGTCAAAGGCTATCGGCCCATTTTGATGCGAGGCAGGCCACACAGCCCAATGGCACGGAGGGAAAAATCACTCGCGGGACCCCGATGGACCACTAGGGATGTTAGTAAGTCTTGGGAGGGATCGGGATGGTGGGGCGGGTTGTATTATACTAAATTTTAATTCTTGGGGTGGTTTTTTATTTAAAAAAATAAAATGTGGGCCCTCCCCCGTACAAACCTGAAAAACAAAATTTTCTCGTAGTTCATGGAAAATCTGTTTCAGGGAAACCACGATGAATTAGGCAATTTCGTTGAAATTGCCTAATTCGTCATAAACGAATGCACATCTCTAATGCACATATGTCCTGTTCACATGTAAGTTTATTTAAAGTGAGTGGTGATATTACCAGCAGTCAGAGTTGGGAAAGGATTTTGCACAAACATGTATGCTTTTATATTTCCAAAGGATGCACATACATTTTCTCAAATATTTTCCCATGCACATATTAGCAGGTATATTAATTTGGTGGGATAATTTTCAAAGCTAGATAATGAACATGTTTGCTTTGAAAATTGATGTATCTTACATGCATTTTTTGCTGGCTTGCTTATGTGGGCTGTTTGAAAATTAATCCCAAATTGAATAGTAATGAAAAGGAATATCAGCAGACAGACAATATCTGAAAAGAGATTAAAAACAATATGGCAAAGAAAAATAAAAGAAAAAAATAGAAGAAATATTTTATTTTGAATTTACATATTAGATTGTGACTTTTAAAGTTTATAATTTTTATACTTTGCAGATATTTATCATGCAGTACAGTATTATGGGTGTTACCTCCTTAGAAGCAGTTATGTAGTTTAGCAGCTTTCCTATGTGTTATTGGTTTCTCTTTTAAACAGGAAACTTGCAGACTAAGAGGAGTCTTTGTGGGGATCATAAGTGCATGCTGTATCATTCCCTACTCAGACAAACTGAAGTCGATTTTTTTTTTTTTGCCGCAGCCTTAGGTGACAGAGAAGAAAAAGATGGAAGTGTTGCAGAGCATATACTAGAAGGTGCTGATATGGAGTGGGTACTGAGTAGAGTGACACAATGGCTAGCAAGGGGAATGTAGAAAGTAGAGTGAAGGCATAGAGAAGGAAATGTCTATGTAGCAATTTCTTGTCTTTGTAGTTGGTAAATATATGGAAGGACATCATGAACTACTGAATAAATGCAACTCCTTAGAATTATCTCAGTTGCCAAAAGTTAACTTAATCTTAATCTATTCACAAATTTATTTTACTTAATATCCTGCTTTCCCCTTTAAACTCAGTTTATAATAAATTGTAATCACATCAAAATAGAGCATCAAGCAAACAGCATTATAAAATAGAAGACCATATAATTTCCCTCAGTAATACAACCCCCCCCCCCCACACACACACACAACCATCTACTTTATCTGCTTAACTCTCACAAAATAAATTTTACTACTAACCCAATATACAAGTTACCAGCACAATATCACAATCTAATGTTCTAATCACTTATCCACTCAAATCTTCGAAGTCATCCTGTCAACTCAACTACCCGATTCCTGATCAAATGTTATCTCAAACAACTATGATATAACTCTTTTCCAGATTTTCAAATAAGTTGGCCTCTATCCAAGCCTAATAGGGTAAACTGGTCCAAAGTATGGGTGCAAACCAATTAAGTGGACAGTGACAGGTGACTGTTTATTGAGCAAATACCAGGGGAGGAGTAGCCAAAAGGGCCTTGTGGGATTACCTAAGGGATCTCTTGGATTTATAAGGCTTCAAGAAGTTTGTCAGATATTTAGGCATGCCCATCTGCGGGCATTTAAAAATGTATGACAAACCTTACGTTTTATTGTGTATTTCACTGGAAGCCAAATCATCTCCTCCAAAATTGCTGCAACATGGTCATACCAACTCAAATCAGTCAGTAGACCAGCTGCTGTATTTTGGAGGAGCAATTAGATATAACATCTAGGTACAACAAATTGCAGTAATCCAAAAGGTTTGTTATCAAGGCATGGATAATCATGACCAGATTTTTCTTCTCCAAAAATGATCAAAGTTTTCAAATTTGATGAAATTAAGAAATACACTCTCAGTCACAGAGGAAACCTGGTTCTGCATAGTTAGTTCAGTATATAGCTCAGGAGCAGGGAACTCTGGTCAATGAGTGCTGCAAACTGGTTTTCATAAGAACATGAGAACTAAAGTTTTGCCACACTGGGTCAAAACCAAAGGTCATTCAAGCCAAGAATCCTGTAGCAATGGCCAATCCAGGTTACACGAACCTGTCAGCATCCCAAAAGGTTTACAGATTCCAAGCTGCTTATCCCAGGGATAAGCAGTGGATTTCCACAAGTCCACTTTAATAATGGTTTTAAGGACTCTTCTTCCAAGAACTTATCTAAACTTTTTTAAACCCAGCTACACTAGCATCTTTTACCACATTCTCCGGCAACATATTCCAGATTTTAATTATGTGTGAATAAAAAAATATTTTCTTATATTTGTCTTAAACACATGGGGGTAGATTTAAAAAATTTGCGGGATCGCGTACTTTTGTTCGCGCACCAGGCGCGAACAAAAGTACGCTGGATTTTATAAGATACGCGCCCTCCCCCCACCTTCTCCTCCCTTCCCCTACCTAACCCACCCCCCGGCCCTAATCTACCCCCCTCTTACCTTTGTTGGCAGATTTACGCCTGCTAAAAGCAGGCCCTATCTACACCCCCCCCCTTACCTTTGTTGGCAGATTTATGCCTGGACCCAGGTAATTAAGACATTTGGGGGGGGGGGGTCGGGAGGGTGGGGGATTTATTTTAAAAGGGTCGAGGTGGGTTTTAGGGTTGTTTTAGTGTGCCGGTTTTCCCGCCCTCCCCCTTCCCCCGATTTACGATTTTTGACGATACATCGGGGGAATTCCTATTGTATCGTGCCTCTAACGATTTTTGACGATTTAAAATATATCGGAAGATATTTTAAATCGTCAAAAAATGATTCACATCCCTAATGCTTAGATCCTTTTCCTGGGTGGGGACTCCCAATGAGGAGCATTGCATCGTGCAACTATAATTTGTTTTGCTCTACCTGAATGCATCCATTTGCACTTGTCTATATTAATGTCATCCACCATTTGGATGTCCAGACTTGCAATGTCCTCCTGCAATTTCTCAAAATCCTTTCAGATTTAACAACTTTGAAAAATATTGTATCATCAGCCATTTTGATCACCTCGCTCATTGTTGCCATCTCTAGGTCATTTATAAATATGACAAAAAGCAGCAGTCTCAGTACAAATTTCTGAGGCATGCCACTATTTACCTTTCTCCATTTGACAAATTGACATTAGTCCTACTCTCTGTTTTCTGTCTTTTAATCAGTTCTTAATCCATAATAGAACAATGCCTCCTATCCCATTACTTTTTAATTTCCTCAAGAGTATATCATGAGGTACTATGTCAAATATTTTCTGAAAATCAGATGCACTATATCAACTGACTTATCTTTATATATGTTTATTCATGCCTTTAAAACAAATGTAGCAAATTGGTGAGGTAAGTCATTCTTTGACTAAATCCAGATTCAGTAATTTTGTTATTTATAATAGTTTCAAACTTTTTTTTACCTGCTACTGACATTGTGGTCTACAGTTTCCCAGATCAACCCTGGAAAACTTTTTAAAAAATGGGGTTATGTTGGCTACCCTCCAATCTTCAGGTACCATAGCTACTTTTAATGATAATTTATCGATTACTAATAATAGGTCTACATGTTCATTTTTCAGATCTTTCAGCACTCTCATCCATGCATTGAAATTCTGGCGCTCAGTCTGCATCAGGTGTCTTGCTTGTAGAAAGGGAGCATGTCTGAAAATGCAGTCTTGTTGATTCTGGATTTTCTACTTAAGATCCTAAATTTAGCCTTCAGAACTTCCCTCCTATACCTTTCTATGTCTTCGGTACTCACATATACCTAAACAAATGGATCCTCAGGCAAGTTAACAAGTGATCCACTGCTCAAAAGCAGCTCAGCTATGTACATTTCTAATGATTGAATCACCCACGTTCATCATCATCCTAACTCTTCTCTCCTGGGCATATGGTATAGATTCACATCCTCTGTGCAAGAGGATAAGGCATCACCTTGAGGGCAAGTTCTAGAGGATTACTTCATGCTACACTAAGTTGATGGTCTCCTGCCAGGTAAATTTGATCCTCCAAAGCAGCACAAGGGCTGCTGGATTGACGTTGGGACTGATCTACTATGTCCCTGAAGGTCTCCTCTATATACCTCTCTGTCTGCCACAGAGCTCTTTGCACTGAATACACATGCATATCATCTCACCAGCAGGCAGATAATCATAATAAGTGCAATGAATATTGATGAGATACATTGCTTGCCACGCTTCCCATTGCATGCAAATGCATCTCATGCATATTCATTGTGGTTATGCTGAACACCTGCCCAGTTCATGGCTCTCAAGGACCAGGGGTGCTTTCCCCTAATTTAGTTTAACTCTGAGGCTGGAGACAAACATTTTTGACACTAAACTGATCCCAGCCACCACAGGGACACTTAGGGGATTATTTTTCTAAGGGCTTATTGCATGTGATAAGCCTCTATCGCATGCGAAAAGGCCCTTTTTCGCATGCGATAGCACGCAAATTAGATTAGGGACGGAGTCAGGAGGGCTGGAGTCGTGGCAGAGAGGGGGCAGAGTCAGCGGAGGATTTGCTGTTGGCGATAATGTTACTAACATTATCGTCGCCAGTAGTGCTCAATAGCACCACCTTTCATGGTGGCGCTCTACAGTGCAAACGGCGGCAGCTGGCACACTGCAGCCGCCGAAATCGCACCACCATGGTGCGAAGGCTGTAGGCTTTCGCAGGCCCACCTCCCCTTCGACCCCCGCTCCCCGTTTTCACAGGATTCATCATTCTGCGAAGAATGATGAATCCAGGCCTTAGTGAGTACTCTCCTCCCCCGTCATCTATTCACACATCTGCTGAGGTCAAAGTTATTCCTAATAGGATAATTTTAAAATTTGGCAGTGCCATTGCCATTTTAATCCACTTAACTACATATAGGTCAATACAAGTTTGCAGGTGATTACTTTTGTACTGGACAAACAATGGATTTGTACTATCTTTCTAGAGTTATACCTTCTTTATCATGCAAAAGCTAAATGGTGCTTAGTTTACTTTATAAGCAATAACCAGTCCTTTTAGAGAATGGAAAATTAATAACTAATATCACACCCAAAATCCACCCCATAGGTCTCCTCCAAGATGTTTGTATATTCTGATTATGAATCAAGTTATTTTTTAAAAATAAAATATGACGTTCATATATGAGCCAAGATACCAGTGTTTCTTACTGCACACATTTGTTCCTTGATATAATAATTTTTCCCAAATTATACAAAATCCTTAAATCTAGTTTTTCTTTTTTGGATTACTTATAAAATGCAGCAAACTACAGCAGTGCTTATCTTAGCCCTTAATCTTCAGTGAATCCAAATTCAATGGTGAATGGTGAATAAAACGGAAAATGTCATAATGCCTCTGTATCGCTCCATGGTGAGACCACACCTTGAATACTGTGTACAATTCTGGTCGCCACATCTCAAAAAAGATATAATTGCGATGGAGAAGGTACAGAGAAGGGTGACCAAAATGATAAAGGGAATGGAACAGTTCCCCTATGAGGAAAGACTAAAGAGGTTAGGACTTTTCAGCTTGGAGAAGAGATGGCTGAGGGGGGATATGATAGAGGTGTTTAAAATCATGAGAGGTCTAGAAAGGGTAGATGTGAATTGGTTATTTACTCTTTCGGATAATAGAAAGACTAGGGTGCACTCCATGAAGTTAGCATGTGGCACATTTAAAAACTAATCGGAGACAGTTCTTTTCACTCAGCGCACAATTAAAACTCTGGAATTTGTTGCCAGAAGATATGATTAGGGCATTTAAGTAGAGCTGTGTTTAAAAATGATTAGATAAGTTCTTGGAGGAGAAGTCCATTACCTGCTATTAATTAAGTTGACTTAGGTTAATAACCACCACTATTACTAGCAATGGTAACATGGAATAGACTTAGTTTTTGGGTACTTTGCCAGGTTCTTATGGCCTGGATTGGCCACTGTTGGAAACAGGAGGCTGGGCTTGATGGACCCTTGGTCTGACCCAGTATGGCATTTTCTTATGTTCTTAATTGTCTCCTCTCCCCCAACATAGATCCATGTTTCAATAATATATCTGCTTCAAAGGTATTATTGGCGAATGATCCTGCTTTTGCATCTACTTCAAAAGTATTGCTGGGATCACTGCTGTTTATGGTGGGTTATCTACATGTAGAAACAGATCATTATTAAAAAAAAATCCTATATAATTCTATAACCACCAATATCGTGTTACTGATACTCTCAGAACCAAAAGGAGTAGCTCTGATTAATCTAAATGGAATTCATGCTCAAATATTGTGTACCTTAAATCAGAAAAAGAAATGCATTGATTGCTACTTTTGTGTGTGTGTGCGTGTTTGGGGGGAGGGCAATTTACATGCATGCTTTATAAAATTGAAAAGCTTGTACATCACTACTGGAACATTTCTCCGGATGAGCTTAAAATTTAACACAGGTCTATGTGCATAATTTTACATATATTAGGCAATTTTCAAAAGAGCCATTTCTACTCACAGATGTTCCTTTGAAAATTTCCCTCCCTCTGTTCATAACTGGTAAATAAATGTAAGCAAAAGATAATACATTGATTGGTAGAAAACTTTGTACTTTTATCAATGTATGCATCATTTTTCTCTGAAATGTATTCAAGATTATCATGAGATTAGGATTTTTATACAAATACATGTCTAATATAATATTTGTTCTTATTTAAAGGTTTTTCCAACAGTAGCTGTAGATTGGGTTTCACAGGATCGAACTGTGGTCAAAAAGTGTGTGATGCTTTCTGTCAGAATGGAGGAACATGCAGTGTTACAGCTGGAAATCAGCCCTACTGCCATTGTCTAGCTGAGTACACTGGAGACAGATGTCAGTATTGTAAGTACTGTTGAAAACAACAAATACCATTTATGTTATCTGCACTGACTCACTGTCATTTTGTTTCACTGCTGGTCTCTTTATTCCTTTAAGAACAATGAGGCCAATATTCAGTAGACTGTTTAGTGGATAAGTTTTCTGGCAAAGATTAGCCAGATAACTTGTCCCATATATTCAGAGGGGATAAATATTACTTGCTTAAACACATGTCATTTAACTGGATATATCTTTAGAAGCACTACCTAGCCTGATAAATAAGATAACTAGATAAGACTTGAAATGCTATATATTTATTTTATTTATTTATTTATTTTAACATGTTTTATATACCGTATATTAGTTTTGCCATCATAACGGTTTATAGGACAGGAAAGTTAGGAAAGTAACAATAGAGTTTTAACAAATAATTTCAATGAAAAGTTGAGTAATGTTGGGGGATTGAAGGGGGTAAGTTTATATAGGTAAAAAGGTCTTAGATGTCTATTGTAGAGTTAGAGGTTTTATTGTTCCTCGAGGGTTGATCAGGTGGAATTTCTGTTTTCTTTTAAGTTGTCTATATATATTATATCCAATATCTTACTTATCCTCCTAAGTAGATCTTTTCTTTTACTCATCTGGCTATCTTATATAGCTGGATAAGTCTAAACAGCTTTACTTAGCTGGATAGGTTGCCACAGGACTACTTAGCCAGATATTTGTTGTCGTTTGGCTGGATAAATCAACATTTATGTGGATACTTTTAAAATACATGTCACATACTTTTTTGATACATCAACATGTTGGTTAGACTTAAGCATATTTTATATAGTGTGTGTGCATTTGTATTCACAATATAAAATATGTGTGTGTATGCACATGCATGCATATGTACACACATCCAAATACTTGTGTATATGGGCATACTTGTGTACCTGGGTTTGAAAGAGGTTTGGACAAGTTCCTTGAAGAGAAGTCCAGAAACTGTTATTAAACTAGTAATGAATTTTAGAAGTGTTGCTCATGTTAAAAGGCCTATAAACACAAGAATCTGGGCCAATCACGTGCAACTCATATTTTAAAATGAACCAATTATGAGTATATATGCACATGTGCAAGCAATCCAACACGTGGAAAAGAATCGGAGTTAGCACATGCCAGGAGCATTCTGGGTGAAGTCAACATTTACATGCATACATATGGATCTTAAATCCCACACCTACAACACATATCAGACTATTACCTGTGCTTATTTCCTTCTACTCTTGAGGAGTAAGTCTGAAAAATACTTGTTTGCAGCCTAAATCAAATGTATGAGAGGGTCTGGTTAAACTCGGAGTGCTGGCTGAAGAAGTACAGGGGATCTGGATGACCTAGAAATAGACTGAGCCAACTGGTAGACTAATTGGTCAAACTAGCTATTTGCTTTCATGCGTGCATCTTTTTAAAATATGCTTAGCTGCACTTTATAGCTACACAATGTCTATGATGCGAATAATGTTTGATTATGTCACTCCCTAAAATTAGGAGCAGATATACACCCGCTGTGTATTTTAAATACTACACATGCAATTGTACAGATGATTTTAAAATTTCTGTGTATGTGCGCTCACGTACACATGTGGATGCATGCATGCTTGTTTTAAAGTTATCTTCCTTCAGAATAGCTACTCTCTATCACTGCATGATAAGCAGTATGAGATTTTTTTTAAGATCTTGCCAAGTACTTGTGACCTGGATTGACCACAGTTGGAAGGAAACAGGGATACTAGGTTTGATGGACCCTCATTCTGACCCAGTATGGCAATTCTTATGTTCTTAGTATATTAATCTACTGTTCCACTCACCAATACCACTCCAGTACTGAGTATCTGTCACACTCACAAGCAAGTAAACATACTGAGTGCACTTCAGTTCTTAGCAAATTCTGCCAAGCAGAGTTTACGAGCTTTCCAGTGGCACAAACTATCTGCTAGCTGGCTATACTTCACAACATTTGCAAAAATGTTCCTATTCTCACAGGGGTAGATTTGAAAAGTTACACACAGTTCCTGGCATGTGCACATGGAAGTGCAGATTTTATAACATGCGTGCGTCGGCATGGAATAAAATCCATGGGCCACGTGCGTGTGTGGGTGGCGCGCACAGGGGAGGTGAATTTTAGCAAATTACGCATGGTGATGCAATCCAGCCTTCCTCCAGTTCCATCCCAGTTCACTCCAATTAAGGAGCAGACTGGAGGGAACGTCCCTACCCCCCCCCACCCGCCTAACCTTCTTTTTCTTTTCCCTCTTTACCCTAACCCCTACTCCCTACCTATCTAAAATCTTTGTTTTTTTTTTTCACTTACTGCTCCCCTGGAGCAGAAGTAGTTTGTATGTGCCGGCTGACTGCCGATGTGGGCTTCCCCGAGGACAGTGGCTAATGGCTTGCCCTGCCCCCTCCCCACCCAGACCACACTCCCCGGCCTGCCCCTTTTTTAGGGCCCAGCACTTCTGCACATTTTGGCACTTACGTGCATGGCCGGGCCAGTTTGAAAATGTGTGCGGTGCGTGCAGGGCCTGGCCATAGCGCGTAAGTGCTGGTATTTGCATGTGTGGCCATTTTAAAATTTGGCCGACAGTATATGTGTACTGCTGACTCCTTCTACCTACAGTACACAAAAAGTCTCAAAGAAAAAGAAGCATACAAGGCTCAGAGCTCAGGGCTCTGGTTGATGTCAAATGAGAATGTAGTTCCCTGTAGTGAAAGATAGGCCCTAAAAATCTCCACTCTTTACTTCTTTTCCCCACTACCCTATACCAGTGAATAGTCTGAATGCCAGTACCTTTCTTTGCCTAATTCTTCTATTTTCTTCTTTTCTCTTTTGTTAAACTTTATCTTTCACTTGTAAAGTATTCCAGAAAATATAACCTTCCTTTGTGAAATCCACAGGAGAAATACATTTCAAAATGGAGTTTGCTTATACTGAAACCTTTCATGGGGAGTATGCCAGGATTGATCCATGCTTCATTTGATTGCTCTTCTGTCCCTTGTCTCTTTACCTATTTCTCCGCCTCACCTCCAGCCACACTGTTACCTCATTGGTATTACTTCAGGAGGAAAAACACTGGTCTCCCTGCCCTCAGTTTTTATATGACCACATCAAATAAACAAAATAAATCCACCTTAATAATTCTTTTATACTTATGTGGAACATTTAAATATTTAATGGGTAAGCTGTGGTAGTTTCATATATTCACTACTTAAGGTACCATCCAGGTTACCATATAGTGTACCAAATTATAATCATAAACACACTACTAGCCACCCTATTTTGTATATTTGCAGTGCCTCAACATTTGTTTTTAATTTTAATTTTTTTTTTAATATTAAAATCTTGTGGTAACTTCTTATGTCGCCATTAGCTGTAATCAAAGGAATCCATATAGCGTCTTCTCTCAGTGTTCACTATACCTAGCTTTTTTGTTGTCCCTTAAATTACTCAAAAGAGTTGCACTTAGCTTTTCATTGTCCCCAACATGGACAAGTTTTGGAATAAATCCTTCTTCTGGGCAGCAGTGTGATATAAAATTCTTTCTTATAATAGCGATGCTAAGCAGATCCAACAATATAACCTTAAAAATGACGGACACTGACATTGCAATGTACAATATATGGTTGCTGGTGGTGTGTCTATGATTATAATTTGGAACATTATATGGAAACCTGGATGTACATTAAAATAGTGAATATATGAAAATACTACCGCTTACACATTAAATATTTCAATGTTCCACATAAGTATAAAAGATTATTGAGGTGGGTTTCTTTTGTTTATTGATGTGGTTATATGACTAACCCACATAGGGAGTTTTTTTGGTGTTTTGTTATGTCAGTTTTATATGAAACATAGGGCTGGATTTTAAATGCCCTGTGCGCCAGCGCGCCTATTTTCCATAGGCTGCCGGCGCGCGCAGAGCCCCGGGACGCGCGTAAGTCCCGGGGCTTTGTAAAAGGGGCGTGTCGGGGGCGTGTTGGGGGCGTTCCGTAAATGATGCGGCATTTTGGGGGCGTGATGCGGCGTTTCGAGGGTGGGCCCGGGGGCGTGGTGCCGGCCCGGGGGCGTGGTCGAGGCCTCTGGACCAGCCCCCGGGTCGGGTGATGGCGTGCCAGCAGCCCGCTGGCGCGCACAGATTTACATCTGCTTTCAGCAGGCGTAAATCTGCCAACAAAGGTAAGGGTGGAGTTTAGATAGGGCCGGGGGGGTGGGTTAGTTAGGGGAAGGGAGGGGAAGGTGGGGGAAGGGCGAAGGAAAGTTTCCTCCGAGGCCGCTCTGAAATCGCAGCGGCCTCAGAGGGGAACAGGCAGCGTGCGCTGGGCTCGGCCGCACGCAGGTTGCACAAATGTGCACCCCCTTGCGTGCGCTGACCCCGGATTTTATAAGATATGCGCGGGCTACACGCGTATCTTATAAAATCCAGTGTACTTTTGTTCGCGCTCGCGCAAAATTATAAAATCTATCCCATAGACTTGAATGGAAACATAAATGAATGTAATGAATACTGTTATGTATTTTTTTTTTTTTTTGTGGCCACCCTCCATTTGTTTGAGGGGCCAAGAATGAAGTGATAATGGTCTCATTTGTCAGATTTACCATTCATTTCAAAACAAATGCACATCCCTGGGTTTGGTGGAGCTATGATCTTACCCAGCATGCAAATCATATATTCATATATGTTCTTTTTTTGCTCTAAAATGTATATGTTATCAACAAGAAAAGATGAAATAAATCCAAACTGCTGAAGGAAATTTTGTGTTAATAGTGACAGGTTATCCTATCTGAAATTAATAAAACTGTAAGGATGCCCTGTAAATCATTGCCAGCCTATGAGTAAGCTATGAAACTATTTAGGGCATTAATTAAGCAAAAAACACTGTCAAAGCCAGCAAATAAAATTGCACTTTTTTACATTAACATTTCAGTCTGAAGGAGTTCATAAATTCTTATTTATTAGGTATAATTTTAAGGATAGGATCTGCAGAATCCCTGAAGAAGTGTTCATTATTTTTTTCTAGATTAGATATTTATGTTGTTTGGCATAGATATACATATTTCAGAAATAATGGGACATTATTAAAGTTTTATTAAGCATTTGTCTTCATCTTAGTGGGCTCAAAATGCAGACTCTAGATTGCAGATGCACAGTTATATTCGTATTAGTTGATAGTGAAGTTCTGCTTATTTATTTGGTAGCCTCATTTTTTATATCCCAATAATTAATTGATAAAGCTTTAAAAAATTGTAAATTTTATTTATAAAATCCTATGTCATGTTAAATGTGATTTCTCTCCAGTTTTGTAAGACATTAGTTTTAAATACTTTTCCTTCACCATGTATCAGAACAGTCCATTGTCATTAAACTGCATATTTTGGGGCCTTTTTATTAAGCTGCATTATTGCATAACACACATTATTGCTCAAGTAACCTGTTTAGTATATTGATCTTAATATTCCACCAGTCAAGACTAAATCTAAGCAGTTATAATTAAATTAATAAAAATACATTAAATAAATTACATAGTACAATTACATATAAAACATAATCAATATTGATAAACTATCAACAGTAAAAATCAATAAAAGCAGTTCACAGCCTCCAATAAAATCAGTGTAAAATGCATACAATTAAATACTACAGTTATTCAGCTTATATTAAAAGCCTGTCTAAATAAACAAGCCTTGAAAGCCATTCCTAAATTTTAAATATTTTCTTTTCAGAATGTACATGCATTGGAAGAGCATTGCATAATAATGGCTCTTGAAATGAAAAACATTACTTCCACATGCTTTACAATCTGATTTCAGATGGAGTCAGAGACTTTAGAAGACCTTATGGAGAAGATTACAATGTTCTTGATAAAAACATAGGGGAACAAAAGAATTGCTAGATAAATTGTTTTACCAATTGGATAGACCCTTAAAATGTAAACATAAATTTAAATTTTCATTCTTGCTATGTTAGAGATTGACTTTAAAAGTGCAGTTCATGCAAAAATGCCTACATATGCACCTATACGGGCCAGGTGTGAGCATAGCAGATTTCTAAATATTCAAATTTCTCATGAAATGTACCCGTGCACGTGTGAGGAATAAGGGGGCAGAAAAGGGGCAGAGCATGTGTGGGGCATGGGCAACTGTGAGTGGAGTTAACACTTATATGTGTAACTCCATATTTTAGAACAAGCAAAACTGGAAGCGTGCATACGTGAGATATCTGTGTTACTTTACTGCTGCTCTGGCAGGTCTGTAGACTCGAATTTTAGGGCTCATAGGACAGGGATGAAGTGTCCAAGTCAATTGTGTAGCGTGCATGAGTGAAGAACCATAGGGACAATAAAAGACAATAACGATATTATAAAACTGGTGGACTAAATGAAAAACTGGGAAAGTGGCTTGTATGGGCATGTTTTAAAATCTGCTTACATACACACGTAAAAGCTGATAAAGTCTTATTGAAGATATGCGCACTAGCTGTGCTCAAGTAACCTCTTAAAATTAGAAAGCATACTTGTGTGTAGTAGGTGCACTTTAAAAATATACGTGTGCAAGTGTGCGCACGATTAAAAATTCCAGTGTTTCTTCACTTGTGTGCCAATACTATCTGGAAGTCAATATAATTTTTCCAAAATAGGTATAACATGGACAATCTTTTTTAAACCACAGATCAATTTGGTGGGTATATTATGCAATAATTGCAAGCCCTTAAGGGAAGTGAAAGGCAGACCTTCATATAGCATATATCAGTAGTTAATTCTTGATTAAACTGTGAACAGTTGTATATATGGCATGCATTTTCACAAGTAGTTTAACCTGGCAAAAAAAGCACAGGTAAAATCATTATAGAAGATATCTGGCTAGAAAAGGTAAGCTTATCATCAATCTTAATTCCAAGCACTGAAATGCAATTAGATGGAACAATCTCAGTGTTAACCTCTGTATAGAGATAAGATCCAGCTGGATAAATCAATATGATAAAATCCTAGTACAAAACAGAGATTCTTCCAAAAATACTCTTTTTATATGTTTATTTAATAAATTTATATATTGCTTACCAGAAATGAATTGTTAAAGCTATTTACATACTAGTGTATATAATCATATCTTAAAGAAAATAAGACAAAATAAAATGTAAATCAATGAAAACAAATTAAAAAATCTAACAAACTAAAGACAGAAAAATAATAGTCTATAAATTAAGACAAACAAGACATTGAATAACTACTTCAAAGATTTTGCTTCCATAAAACTGTTAGGAATACTTTATATCTAATTCAGAAAAAGAAAGTTTTTAACCTGCTTGCAAAACTTTATAAGATTAATGCTGCTCTAATCTGCATAGTAGGACATTCCAAAGGCCATCTGCAAAAAAGAGCAAGTGTTATGTTTAGGGAAGGATGTGAACCCCTGGACTGAGATGAGCGATGTCTCCATCCACAAGGAGGAGCCCTGTGAGCCTCACCATCAGCAGGCGTAGTCTCGGTAGCGTGGCACACAGCTAGCAACAGAAATTTTATTAAAATAGGAAGGAAAGTAATGCCCACAGTATTAGCAGAATAGAAGCACAGTCCTGGGCAATGGGAATTACCCAGATGAGACACAGTGGAGAAGATCCTGTAGTGATCCGTGGAGCGGGGTATGCCAGAGATCCCCTGTGGGCAGAGTAGGCACCTCAGGATACAGATCCGGTAGTGGCCCATGGAGCGGGATATGCCGAAGAAGTCTGTACTGTAGATGTTTGGTAGCGATGCCAAATTCGGACATAGTCCAATGCAGATGATGAGCAGGAATACTGTAAAGTAGGAATGTAGATAGGATTTCATTGAAGAAGGGCAGTAGTTGCCCGATTGATCGGGGTATACCGCGTAGGCTCCTCAGTGTTGTCCAGAAAAGATAATGTCTGTAGAAGTACTCACTGTCGGTGGTTCCTAGAGCAAATAGATCAGGGAAGCAGATCAGTAGCAGATAGGCAGGAAGACGTGAACACAGGGGAACCCCCGAGGAGTGGGTACTCAGAGTGTCCAATTGCCAAGGCAGTAGCAGGAACAGGAAGTGCTTGAATGAGCAGAGTACAGCAAGATGGAAACTCCTTGCTAACACGAGGAAGGCAAGGGCTGGCTCCATTAAATATGGTAGTGTGTGATGTCATCAGGTGAGGACGCCCCTGAGGTTCCCACCATGATATATTCAAATAAGGCCCTTGCGCATGCGTGCCCAGGTAGCTCCATGTCCAAGATGGCAGCCGGCAGCGCCCACGCTATCCTGGGGACACCAAGAGGTCGCCATGGAACTGGCAGACACTGTCTTTCTTCCTAGACTAGCTGGAGTGGGGAAAAAAAAGGTGAGCATGAGAGGTCATAAACCATCTGCGACTGACAGGCATAACAGTACCCCCCCTTCTTAGGGCCCCTCCCTGGGGGTTTCGGCTTCCGGGATGTGTCCTGTGAAACTGTTGGATCAAGTCCTTGTCCAGGTGTTACATGTGCTGACTCCCAACTATTTTCCTCCGGACCGAATCCCTCCCAGTAAATGAGATTCCCATCGTCTGCTACGTTTCCTTACATCAAGGATGTCTTCTACTTGATATGTGATATCTTCTTCAGCAGAGAGAGCCTGGGGCTCTGGAGCCTTCCTGGTAAAACTTGGACAGGATGAGAGGCTTCAGAAGGGAGATATGAAAAGCATTATGTATTCAAAGTGCTGGTGGTAGCTTCAAAGCTGTACATAACTGGACCCAGGTGACGGAGGACTGAAAAGGGTCCTATGTACTTAGGCTCAAAACTGGACTGATGGCAGTTTAAGGTGGATGAACCTTAAACTGCCATACCTTATTGCCTGGTCTGTAACTGTGGTGTGGCTCTGTGATGGGTATCATAGAACTTTTGGCTTGTTGTCCAACCTTCTGCAAGAATTCTTTCATGTGTTCCCACAACTGGTGTAATTCTTGCGCTGATGCCTGGGCAGCAGGAGAGGCTACTGATAGTGGCATAGGTAGTGGAGGTAAGGGCTGATGTCTGGTCTGTAGACTCAGTTGAGGCAGACTGGTGGGAGTTCAGAGCGAATTCAGCCCAAGGAAGCAATTCTGACCAGTCACTTTGGAGTTGACGTAGGCATGAAGGAATTGTTTTAACGTGCACTTCGTTCTCTCCGTTTGTCTGTTGGCTTGTGGGTGATACGCTGACGTAAAATCCAATGAGATATTGAATTTCTTGCACAAAGATCTACAGAACCTGACTGTAAACTGAACCCCTCTGTCCGAGAGGATATGTTTCAGCATGCCATGTAGACAGAAGATGTGCCGGATAAACAACTTTGCTAGTTATGGAGAAGACGGTAAGTCGGGCTGTGCCACAAAATGCACCATTTTAGAAAAAACGGTCAATGGTGACTAAGATGGTATTATTACTGTTGGATAAGGGCAAGTCAATGACAAAGTCCGTTGCAATGTGTGTCCATGGTTCACTAGAAGCGGGCAGTGGTGGAGAAGTCCACAGGGATGGGCAGCTGAGAGGTTGGTATGTCTTACGCAGGTACGACATGTCTCAAATGTAAGTCCATACGTCTTCCTTCATAGAAGGCCACTAATAGTATCTCTGTAAGGTGATGAGAGTTCTGGACTGTCCAGAGAGTCATGGGCCCATATGAGATCTCTTCCTGAGAGAGAGAGGTACCACTGTCTTCCCAGCGGGAACATGTGGGTAGTTGCAAGCAGTACTTTTGTAGGGTCAATGATGTGTTGCGGTGTGTCCGGTACATCCTCTGGGGAAAGGAATGGGAGAGTGCATCTGCCCTGATATTCTTGTCTGCAGGACGATACTTCAGTAAGAAATCAATCAGTTATTTACTCTTCAGATAATAGAAGGACTAGGGGGCAATCCATGAAGTGAGAGCAAGTGGCACATTTAAAAACTAATCAAAGAAACTTCTTTTTACTCAGCTCACAATTAAGCTCTGGAATTTAGTGTAGCTGGGTTTAAAAAAGGGTTGGATAAGTTCTTGGAGGAGGAAGTCCTTAAACTGCTATTAATCAATATGACTTAGGGAATAGCCACTGCTATCTGGCATTAGCATGGGATCTACTTAATGTTTTGGGTACATTCCAGGATTGGTCATTGTTGGAAACAGAATGCTGGGCTTCATAATTCTTGGTCTGACTAGTATGGCAATTTCTTATGTTCTTGTCCTGGCTAATGCCATTTGAGCTTTTACCAAAATAATATAGGCCATTAGGGATGTGAATCGTTTTTTGACGATTTAAAAATATCATCCGATATATTTTAAATCGTCAAAAATCATTAGAGCCGCGATACAAGAACATTCCCCCCGATTTATCGTCAAAAAATCGTAAATCGGGGGAAGGGGGAGGGAAGGGGGAGGGCGGGAAAACCGGCACACTAAAACACCCTAAAAACCCACCCGACCCTTTAAAATAAATCCCCCACCCTCCCGAACCCCCCAAAATGCCTTAAATTACCTGGGGTCCAGAGGAAGGGTCCCGGTGTGATCTTTTACTCTCGGACCCTCCGGTGCTTGTAGAAATGGCGCCGGCGCTACCTTTGGTTTTTCTATACGGAAAAAGGATTCGCAGCAGGAGATCGCTCCCGGACCCCCGCTGGACCCCCAGGGACTTTGGCCAGCTTGGGGGGGCCTCCTGACCCCCACAAGACTTGCCAAAAGTCCAGCAGGGGTCCAGAACAACCTCCTGCAGTCAAATCGTGTTGTCTATGGCCGGTGCCATTTTGCGCAAAATGGCGGCGCAAAATGGCGCCGGCCGTAGACAACACAATTCGACTGCAGGAGGTTGTTCCGGACCCCCGCTGGACTTTTGGCAAGTCTTGTGGGGTAAGGAGGCCCCCCAAGCTGGCCAAAAGTCCCTGGGGGTCCAGCGGGGTCCGGGAGCGATCTCCTGCCGCGAATCGTTTTTCCGTACGGAAAAACAATTTGCATGCAGGAAGTCGTTCCCGGACCCCTGCTAGACTTTTGGCAAGTCTTGTGGGGGTCAGGAGGCCCCCCCAAGCTGGCCAAAAGTTCCTGGGGGTCCAGCAGGGGTCCGGGAGCGATCTCCTACGCTCCTGACCTCGGGGGACAAAAAACAAAATGGCACCGGCGCTACCTTCGACCTGTCATATGAAAAGGCAAAGGTAGTGCCGGCGCCATTTCTACAAGCACCGGAGGTCCGAGAGTAAAAGATCACACCGGGACCCTTCCTCTGGACCCCAGGTAATTTAAGGCATTTTGGGGGGGTTCGGGAGGGGGGGGGATTTATTTTAAAGGGTTGGGGGGGGTTTTAGGGTTGTTTTAGTGTGCCGTTTTCCCGCCCTCCCCCCCCACTGGACCCCAGGTAATTTAAAGGCATTTGGGGGGGGGTTCGGGAGGGTGGGGGATTTATTTTAAAGGGTCGGGGTGGGTTTTAGGAATGTTTTAGTGTGCCGGTTTTCGATTTACATGATTTTCACGATTTCACGATATTTAAAAAAACCCAAACGGCGGCGATCCGATTCCCTCCCCATCCCAGCCGAAATCGATCGATAAGATGATCGATCACACGATTCACATCTCTATAGACCATTATCCCTCATAGTCCGAAAAGCTAAAGTTAATAATTTAAACTTGGGTGTATCCACAATGGGAAGCTGTTTGAAGTAGCTGTGGTTGGATCCTTGGACTGGTAGCATATAACCACGCCCCCGGGGGAAGATCCCAACAGGGACCATCGGTCAGGCTCAGAGTATGGAGACAGACACACACTAGTTCTTTTATTAAACAGTATATTGAACCACCAGAGGTGGCAGTAGTGAGCTGAATTGCCCAGTTGGGCTGCAGACCCTCAGATATTGGAACAGTGATCCTGGATACTGAGCTGTAGAGAAACTGAATATTGTGAGTAGGCAGGATATGCAGAGTTCAGGAACAGAACCTTGATGGTAACACTCACACAATAGTTCATGGAAGCAGCCCAGGAGCTGGAATGAAGTAGGCCCTCGAGGAGTGAGTACCTGGTTCCAGGGACCTTTTCGACTTTGAATTCTAAGTCATCTTCTGCATTGATGACAGGTGGATCTTGAGGTTTGGAAGAAAATTCGTTGAGTATAAGCGGTTCCAGTAGTGAAACGTGGAAAGCGTTATGAATATCAGCAGCAGTGGAATGAGCTGCTGGGACGTCACTGATCTTCAGTGGAAGTGACGGTGTTGGGTAACGTCCATAGCCCACTTCAAATGATGACACAATAGTGGATCTTTCAGCTTAATGAGAGGACTCCTTAAGTCATCCACTAGACATCTGAGAATGAAGTTGCCTTCTGCCCCTGAGCTTACCGGGGCAGGAGTCTGAACCGTGACCAGTCCATAAGTCAAAGAGACTGGAAGAGACACCGGAGGAGAGACGTGGTATGGCCTAAGAACAGTCCTCATGCAGGACTTAGGTCTATCCATTTTCCTGACGAATGGAGCATGCAGAGACATTATGATCGGGCTGACCACAATACATGCAAAGGCCGCAAAACGAAGTTTTCAAAAGCAGTTGAGAGGATGAAGAGGATATAGAAGGATCGGAAGGAGAAAGAGAGTATAAGAACAGTATAACTGTTGATATTAAGTGAAGAATGTGATCATTTGGCAGTTATGAAAATTCATTGAAATGAGAATCTTTTTCTGCTTTTTGAAAAATTTGTTTTGGAATGAGAAAAGATATATGAAAATTTTCAATATATAAGAAAAGATGTTGGGAAAACAAGGTTTTTAGAGAATATGTGTGTGTGAAAGGAAGTATGAATGGAGTGTGAGTATAGGTTGGGAATTTTAGGAGGGTATTCCTTGGGTTTGTGTCTTGCAATTTTAAAGAAGGGTCTTTTTTAGAAATATTTTCTTTGTGAACAAATAAAGATTATGATATATTGTATATGTCACTATATGTTTTTTGTGTTTGGATTTTTGTGATATATTATTGATTTACCAGTGTAGTTGTGCAAAATAGGTAGACATTTATGTTAAACTTCCATTTAATGCATTTTTATTTATTTATTTATTTATTTATATTTTCTATTTGTATTTTATATCTGCAGCATTCCACTATGGTAGATACTTATCCTAAATTCCTACTTCAATGCATTTTGATCTGATTTCTACAAGGGTGTGAAGACTTTCCAAAGAACTGTAATATGCTCATGCTCTCTCTCTAATGTATTTTTGGATTTCCTTGTATCATAATATCATGACCAAACTATCCTAAAACCTTTTTACCATGATCATGCTAAGCTTATTGCAATACTCATTAAAAGGTAGATTTTAAACCTCTGTGTCGGCATCCATGTGTACGCGGTTCCCAGCGCACGCACATGGAGGCGCTATAGGCGCCTAATACCCTTGTGCCCCCCTATCGTGCACCCCTCCCATTGTGCCGCCCTGCCTGGGCTCGCTCACTGTCTCCCACTCCTCTGCGTGAGAAGAAGCTATCAGTGCCTGAGAGGGAGAGAGAAGCGCTGGGTCGGGTAGGGATGGATGGGTTGCTCGTCAGTTGTCACTACCGCAGCTGCTGCCCCTGGGACCTTGTGCCCCTAGACCCCCACATAGTTTGCCTAGTGCTTCCGCCGGCCCTGCTAGGTAACTCACCCAGCTAATACTGGTTGTGTCATAGAGCAGTCCTAAAGCCAGTTGCACAAATTTAAGATAGTCTGGTATATTCAGTGGTGCAGTTGTGGCACTGAATATCCAACCAAAGTTAGCCAGATAACTTTATCTGGCTAGCTTTGCTGGCTGGAGATTTGACCCAAAAATGGCTCGCTTTGTTTTTGGATTACCATGTATGAAAATAGCATAGAAAAATTATCTGGAAAATGGTTTACCATGTACACGCTAAGCTTATTGTATAACCCATCAACTGCCATTTTAATTTGAGCCTCACATTTTTAACACACATTTTCTTGCATTATCCTCAAGTTGTCTTAAGTCCTGGATGCAAGAAATGAGTTCACCTACATGATTGGAAATGAAGAAGATTTTCCATTTGTTGTTTCAGGCAGGGCCCTAAATCAGTTTTCCTGTCCCAAACAAAAACTGCTTTTATACCTTATACATTTCAGAGTATAGCCTCAAAATGAACTCTGTAAACATTTAACCTCAGTGCATCTGGTGCTAAGCATCATATTTCTAAGTAGTCTGCAGTTATCAGATTCATTAAGGGCTTAAACAAAATTTTAATAGCAATAGTTTTATTTGTGCTATTTACTGTAAATTGCATTCATAGATTAGTTGTATTATAAAATTCCTAAATATGATCATTACATGAAAGCAATGCCTAAATTGGAACCCTTGATTATTTATAAATGAACTGATGAGGGAAAAATTAATATGACATGATTTGAATAAAGTCATTTTTATTTCTGTTTGGTATCTGTATATTTCCTGCAGATATATGTCACCACTACTGTGTTAACTCTGAGTCCTGCACCATTTCTGAGGATGGAAGTGTAGCGTTGTGTTTGTCCTGTTCGGTATGAGGGACCAAAATGTGAAGTAGACAAGTGTATAAGATGTCATGGAGGACACTGCATCACTGACAAGGACAGCAATGACATAATCTGCAAGTAAGTTTTTTTGTGAGATTATTATTCATGATGAAAATATAATTCATGTTGCAAAAGTGTTTATAGGATAGGGTGCAGAGCTGGGTCAGTAATAGTTGAAGTTAAACTTACTACATATAAAAGATCTGAGGACATTTTTAAGATAAAAAATATTTTAAGAAAATAAATTATACTAGCAGCTATCCCATCACTATCTGTTCATCCTCTCAAAGTCACTCTTTCATATATCCACATAACACGCGATAAAAGCAATACAGTCGTGTTATTGAATATCAATGGTTGCAGCTCTTTTAAAAGGAAGAAATAAGTAAAAATACCCAGGTGTTACAGGGCATTGCTCATTAGGGATGTGCAATCGTTTTTCCCGAATTTTTGAGTTAGTGCGCACTAACCTTAAAATCGGGCCCCCCCCCCAAAAAAAAAACCCCGAACCACAGGAAAAATGAAATTCCCATGGGGGGGACCCAAAAATGAAGCCCGACACAAATTTTTTACCTGAAAGACATCTCTTTTGCTCATTAGGGATGTGCATTAGTTTTAAACAAAATAGACAATGGTAGGGATGTGCGAAGCCTGAACCTATTGGTTCAGGCTGCGTTTTCAGCCTGCCATGGGAAATCTCATATTTCCTGCAGTTTGGGCCTTTAAAATTTGGGGAGACCCGAATTTCGGTTTAGGGCACACTAAGAGGGTTAGTGCACACTAAACCCGAAAAACATTTTTTTTCACAAAATTTCGGGAAAAATTCCTTTGGATTTCAGGCTCCCCGATCCAGGACAAATTAGGCAATTTCATTGCGCACTAACTGTAAATGTTACCAATAAGTTAAAAAATGTCAGTTGGGGGAGCAGTTTGTTAGCTAGAGGCATGGTTCTGCATTCCCACTGGCTGTGTCTTTAGTTATTTGTTTATATTGCCAAGATTGCAAGGTGGTGTTTGTCGGGGGATGGCCAGTGCTTAGTATCAAATGTAAACAAACAAGTGATAGAATAATACCATTAAGTTCTAGTCAGCAAAAGTATATAATGCAAATACAAATTTTGAATTTGCTATTTCTATTATATTTTAGGAAATGTGTCCTAGCATTTTGGGATATGATTATTTTGAATTCCATAGTATGTGTCTGTGTGTTTCGGTTGAGAGTGTGACTGGTGAGAGGGGAGGTGACTTGAGTGAATGTATGGGTGGCAGCTGGGAGAGAGACTGGTTGGGGTGGTGACTGCGAGAGAGTCAGTCTGGTGTGTGTGGATGATAGCGGAGGGGGGAGTGACCGGGATGACTGTATGGTGTGTTGTGGGGCTTATAAACTGGTTGAGGTGGTGACTGGGAAAAAATTGCAGCCTGGTATGTGGGGATTGACTGGTGAGAGGGGGAATGACTGTGGTGACTGTATGGGATGACAGGTGGGGAAACACTGGTTGAGGTGGTGATTGGTGAAAGAGAGGCAGCCTGGTACAGGGGGTTGATTGGTGAGAGGGGGAATGTCTGGGTTGACTGTATGGGGAGACAGGTGGGGGAGAGACTGTTTGAAGAGGTGACTGGTGAAAGAGAGGCAGCCTGGTATGTGGGGGTGAATGGTGAGAGGGGCAGTGACTGGGGTGTCTTTATGGGGTGACAGGTGGGAGAAAGACTGGTTGGGTGGTGACTGGTGTGAGAGAAATGACCTGGTGTGTCAGGGTGATTGGTGAGAGTGGGAGTGATGGGGATGATTGTATGGTGTGTCATGAGTGGATTAGAGACTGGTTGAGGTGGTGACTGGTGAAAAGCGACAGTCTTGTATATGGAGGTTGACAGGTGAGAGGGGGAGTGACTGGCGTGACTGTATGGGGTAACAGGTGGGGGAGAGAGAGACTGGTTATGATGGTGACTAGTGAAAGAGAGGCAGCTTGTTTTGTGTGGGGGAATAACTGGTGGGAGTGGAAGTGACTGGGGTGACAATGGTGCGAAATTGGAGTGAGAGGCAGCCTGGTTTGTGTGGGGGTAACTGGGGTAAATATATGGGGTGACAGGTCATCTGCAACACTCACCAGACTGCCTCTCTCTCACTAGTCACCACCACATCAGTCTCTATCCCACCTGTAACCCCATACATTCACCCCTCTCACAAGTCAACTCCCACCCCCACCCAAACACATAGACACACACCAGGGGAATTCAAAGTATGTATGACCCAAAATTCCAGGCCCCTTTCCTAAAAAACAAAGGGATTGGTGAATTCCAAAAATGCATTTGCATTTCATGCTTTTGCTTTTGTTGACTAGAACTTGATGCTATTATTTATTACATCACTTGTTTGTTTATACTTGTTACCAGGCACTGGCCATCCCCCCACAAATGCCTCCATACAATCTTGGCAGCACAAACAAGTAACTAAGGAGCAGCCAATGGGAATGTAGAACCATATCTCTAGCTAACAAACTGCTCTCCAATTGATACTTTTAAACTTATTGTAACATTTTCAGTTAGGGGTAGATTTTAAAAGGTTGCTCGTGCACGTCCATGTGTGCACAGCACGTTACCCGGCACGCGCACACGGATGCCCAATTTTAGAACATGCATGTGCAGGTGTGCACATGTTCTAAAATTGGGGGTCAGCGCGTGCAAGGGGATGCACAATTTTGTAACTTGCACGCGCTGACGCCCGTGGCCTTCCCCCATTCCCTGCCAGGCTGCTTCAATTTCAAAGCGGCCTCAGAGGGAACTTCCCAACTCCCTAACCTAATCTCCCTTCCCCTTCCCCTAACCCTCCCGCCCTCTAGACCTATCCTAAACCCACCAACCTTTATTTTACCTGTTGCGTCTGCCCCTCCCCGCTCCTTTTTTGAAGCCCCGGGACATTCGCGTATCCCGGTGCTTTACATGCATCGCCGAACCTTTCTAAAATAGGCCTGGCGCGCGTAACCCCATTTACGTGCATAGGCTTTTTTATATCTACCCCTTAGTGTGCACTAACTCCGAAATTAGGGAAACACAAAATAAACACCCCCTGAACCATTTTAAAAGTGAAATCACACAGATAACAATATGAAAAGAAAACAACATGAAAAAACAATCAGTGCACATCCCTATGGCTCTCAGGGATATGCAGAGGGCTGCCATACGTTGCATTCAGGATTCGTATTCGTTGGGGGGCAGATACGTTGCATTCGGCAATGGGGGCCCCCAATACGTTTATACGTTAATTCTTATTCGTTTCCCGGCTAAAATTAAATTGACTACAACCCCCCACCCTCCTAACCCCCCCCAAGACTTACCAAAACTCCCTGGTGGTCCAGCGGGGGGTCCGGGAGCCTTCTCCTGCACTCACACCCTCGGCTGCCGGTATTCAAAATGGCACCGATAGCCTTTGACCTACTATGTCACAGGGGCTACCGGTGCCATTGGTCAGCCCCTGTCACATGGTAGGAGCAATGGATGGCCGGGGCTATCTTGTGCTTAGAGTTTTGGTAAGTCATGGGGGGATCAGGCGGATGGGGGGTTTGTTTAAATTGGCTCCTTTAGACGGCCAAATAATTCGGTGAAGATTCATTGTATTCGTGGGGAATCGCGATACGTTTCGCTTCCCCACAAATACAACGAATATGGCCCTATACGTTGCGGATTACCAATTCATAGGGAACGAATGCACACCCCGAACGAATGCACACCCCTAATGACTCATGCCCTGTCCTGGTCTGCTTTCAGAGCACCAAAAAGTCAATCATACAGCTAGGCACTTGAACTAAAACAATATGTTTTATTCTCACAAATTACTTGTTTCTCTACAGGCAATGACAGAGTCTCTTCCTTAAGATAGTAGCATTCAACACATGTACGACAGGTATTTTTATACAGACTGGCATACAACTCCTTGCCACCACCAAAAAATTCCTTTCTGGCTATAACCATCCAGTCTCTAAGCCAGTGTTACATGCAGAAGTAAGGGTGGTCTGGGGGCAGGGAGAGGCAGGGCTGGAGGCGGCTGATACAGTGTCCATTTGCTGCTGTGCTGAGGAAGCTCACGCTGGCAGTTGGCCAGCGCGTGCAAGTTGCTTCTGATCCAATGGAGCAGTAAGCAATAACATAAAAGGTAGGTGAAAGGGTTTAGCCAGTGGGGAGGAGAGGGGAAGAGGGAGGGAGTATGGATAAGGTGGTAGGAAACTGGGAGAGACCCAATCTCGTTGCTGTGAATACTTTTATAAAATTAGGCCCTCTGCGCGCACTGCCTACACATTTGCGTACGGCCCACTGATTTTATAACATGCACGTGCCGGCGCATGCATGTTATAAAATCAGCGCATCCATGTATGCGCGCCGGGAAGCACGCGATCATGACGTGCATGCACACTATTTAAAATCTACCCCTAAGTCTATTTGATTAATAACAGTTTATGGACTTCTCCTCCAGAACTTGTCCAAACCATTTCTTTAAACCAAGCTACACTAGCTGACTTAACCACATCCTCTGGCAATAAATTCCAGAGCTTAATTGTGCAGAGTGAAAAATAATTTTCTCTAATTTGTTTTGAATGTGCTACTTACTAATATCATGCAGTATCCCTTAGACTTTGCATTTTTTTGAAAGAGTAAATAATCAATTTACATTTACCCATTCTATTTCACTCATTATTATATAGACCTCAATCATATCCCTCTTCAGTCATTTCTTCTCCAAGATGAACAGCCCTAACCTTTTTAGCTTTTCCTCGTATGGGATTCATTCAATCCCCTTCAACGTTTCCAATACAACTATATCTTTTTTGAGATGTGCAACCAGAACTGCACACAATACAGCAGGTGTGGTCTCAACATGGAGTGATATAGAGGCATTATGATATTCTCCATTTTATTCTCCATTCTTTTTCTAATAATTCCTAACATTCTATTCACTTTTTTGAAAGCCGACACACACTGAGCTGAGAATTTCCAGTATGACACCCACATCCTTTTCCTGGGTGGTAACTCCTAATATGCAACCTAAGATTGTGTAATTACAGTGTGGATTATTTTTCCTCATATGCATCACTTTGCACTTGTCCACAATAAATTTTAACTATACACTCCCAGTCCACTGCTTAATTGGAGTGGACTGGGAGGGAACTGGGGAAGGCTGGGATGCGTCGCCACGCGAAACTAGCAAAATTCTACCTCACCTTACAGGTGCCACAAGTACATGCACGCAGATTACAAAATCTGGCACGCATGTGCACGTGGCCAGCCAATTTTATAACATGCATGCACCGGTGGGCGCATGTTATAAAATCAGCACATCTATGTGCGTGTGCCAGTTAACGCACGCACATGGATGCGCGAGTGCACCTATTAAAATTTTTACCTTAGTTTTTTGCAGAATCTTTATCTTGTTGGACTCTATACAATCCCTAAAAATTAGCACCACACTCCCTTGAAGTCGATCCACCTTATTATTGCTATTTCATATGTACCTGGTATAGCACTGACCCATTAGTTATCCTCCTTCCACCAGGTCTCTGAGATGCAAATTCTTAATTTAGTGCGCTACATTCTAGCTCTCCCATCTTACTTTTTAGACCTCTGACATTAGCATACAGACATTTCAAAGTATGTTTTTTGTTTGTATAAACAGTCTGTGTATCAGTTGACAGGAGTAATTTGGAATCTTTTAATTCCAGTGGTTCTTTACTTATAGGCACATGGACTACGTTTGCTTGTATTGGAACCTCTAACTCCTCCTTCAGACTTAAAGATACCTTCCTCTGTTTCATGCACTGCTGAGTGATTGTGGGCTTTCTCCAATGTTCTAGTTTAAAATCTGCTCTATCTCCTTTTTAAAGGTTAGCCCCAGCAGCCTAGATCTACTCTCATTAAGGTGGAGCTCATCCTTTCAGAATAGTCCCCCCTTCCCCAAAATGTTGCTCAGTTCCTAAGAAAATTAAAGCCACTTCCCTGCAAAATTTTTCACCCATGAATTGAGACTCTGGAGCTCTGCCTACCTCTGAGATCCTTCATGTGAAATAGGAAGCATTTCAGAGAATCTAGAGCTCCTAGATTTCAATGTCCCAGCTTAGAACTTAAATTTGGCTTCCAGATTTTCCTTCCTACACCTTCCTAAGTCAGTGTCCACATGTACCATGACAGTTGGCTCCTCCCCAGCATTGTCTAAAATGTTATCTAGGTGATGCATGAGTTCTGCCACTTTTGCATCAGGCAGGCAAGTTACCAAGCCATCTTCATGTCTACCAGACACCCAGCTATCTACATCCTCTTGGTGCAAGAGGATAAAGCATCCTCTAGAGAACAGGTCCTTGTTAAAGGATTGTGTTCTGCTACACCAGGAGGATGCTGTCTAACCAGGTGACCTTTCTTCTCCAAAACAGCACAGAGGATGCCAGACTGAAATTGGGACTTGACCATTATGACCCTGAAGGTCTCCTCTATATACCTTTCTGTCTTCTTCAGCTACTTCAGGTCTGACATTCTAGTCTCTAGAGATTGGACTTGTTTTCTGAGACAAAGGAGTTTTTTGCCCCGGGAGCACAAATACAACCTCTCACTAACTGATAGATGTTAGTATATGTGTCACTCATCGGTGGAAAAGACTAGAAGACCTCCATCTCACTGCTGGACTGCTGTCCTCATCTTGATATTGTTTAGTTCTTAGTTAATTTAGGTTACTGTGGGAGTAGGGATGTGTAAATCAGAGTCTTTTAAATTTATGTGGTATTTAATGTTAATTTGACAATGACCTGCAAGGGGACAATTAAGAGCTAGCTCACTCTCTTGTTTTAGATAAATTCTTGATTGATTTTTGATATGAAAATGTCTCTTGTCATCTTATAGTCTATAAATCAAAGAATGAGCTTAGGGGTGGATGGACGTTGGGGAGGGTGGGAGGGAAAGCAAAACACTAAAATAAATTACCTACCTTTCCTAGGCTTTTTTTTTTTTTTTTTTTAAATCAAGGTGCAATCAAACTAAAAGAAATTTGCTAACTTTCCTAGCCTTTTTTAATCAAGGTGCACACACAAACTCAAAGAAATTAGCTATTCCTAGTCATTTTTTGAATTAAGGCATACTCAAAAACTGAAAGAAATTACCTTCCTTTATGTTGCTGACAGCCTATCCACTCATATCCCTAGGCTGCCGCCAAGTGAGTGGAAACTTGGTTCTGTCACATTGAGCCAATCAAACAATGTGAAATACCCTTTTCCCCTTTTCCCCTTCTTCCTCCCCTTTTCCCCTATGCAGCCTATATGCCACACCCTAGCAAAGTGAGCTACCCACAGCCCAGTCAGAGCTACATGAATCATCCAGTGGAGCACTGCTAGGCCCTAACAACATTCCACATGGGGGTCCCACCAGGGGTGATTACTGACAATCCCCACACCATTGTCATCCAGTGCAACAGACCTGCTATCACATCCATGATTTACCAGGCTCTCCCAAGGTTTATTACTACAAGCTGAGAAAGACAGAGCCACTTTGCCCTGAAGAAGTATTTACTCAAGTATCCTGCTCTGTGTCCAAATTGTGACATAAAAACAAATATAACTATACTGCAAATAATAATATGAGCATGAGTGTTGCTTATCATTGCAGGGGCAACAAAGAATGGGAAACTTTGTGCTTCTCCCTTTTTCCTTGTAGCTGACTCACCCATCCCCTACATGGCAAATTTTCCAACCAGTGGTGAGGAATGTCCTGCTGTCTGGTTTGGACCATGGAGCGGCTCTTGGCCTGATGCACCCATCTTCCTACTGCCAACACAACCCAATGAAGTAGTCAGAAGCCAGCCTCGGTGCTAGCATTAACTGTAACAGCCAGGACCTGGATTGGCTGCTTCACAATAGCATTGCCAACCTGGATTATCTGTGCTTCCTCTCACACCTATGCTCTCAGGATGAGGAACATGCTACTGCATTTAGAATAAATAAGCAGCAAATGCAGAATTAAGAACCAGCACTGGGATTTGATCTCAGCTCTTTGGGTTCTCACATCCAGTACAGGCAGCTACATACATGAGTCTAAAACAAAGCCACAACTAGCAAATCCTAATGGAGACAAACAAGTCAGAGTCAATGGGCTCAAGGTTTGCTACACCAACTTCAGTGTACCTGGAAGGGACCACATGGGGGCAGGCTGAGCTACATATCTCTGTCATTGCTGCGCACCATATCAGAGACCACACTGGTTTACTAATTCCATAATCCCAGATGAATAACTGATCTAAGAACTAAGCAAGAAGAAGCCACAAAAATCACTGATGCCAGGTGCAAGGTAGCCACTGCTGGGGCAAGCACTGGCAAGAGTCCCTGCTGAAAAGGACCAGTCCTCTGAAAGAATGTAAAGAGCACCTCACCAGCTGCTCTGCCAGAGCAAACGTTAGGGAGAGACACTGACCCCCACAAGAGAACAAAATCAACCAAAGAGCAGGTGCTGCTTTTCATAGATACAATTTATCTGTGCCATGGGACAAAAACAGAACTGGCTCAATATGTCCATTATGATATAGTTCCATATAGTTTTTTTTTACTGTAAATGTTAAATAAATGCTATAAAAAAATGTTAAAAATAAAATCAATAAAATAAATGTTAAAAAAAAAAGCTAAATAAATAAATAAATAAATAAATAAATAAATACAGTTTTAATCTCTTTCAATCCTTCTGTATTGGAAACACAGACATACAGCATTTAGCAGTAATATTCTACATTTCCAATACAAAATGTAATTCAGTCAGGTAAACAAAAAAAGTGATATTTCAATAAAAATATGAAATCTATAATTCATTGATAGCATGCATCTTTGAATCTGTAACAAAAAATGAGGGAAAAGGTTAGTTATTTTGCAAGCAATTTGCAAAAGTGAAAAGTACTTTTCACACTATTGAGCTTTAGTATAAAATATTTCTCCCATCTGTTTGTTACTCAAATCATTAAAAAAATCTCAAGTTCACAGAGTAATGACTTTATATATATATTTATCTTTTGTGATAGAAGGCAAGTTGATGCATGTATAATTATCAAACATCATTGTACAATCCAGACAAAGAGATATATTCTTCAGCATTTTGTTACATTATCTGTCTACCAAACCAAGACCTTTTGTTCTTTTAAGAGATCAAAATTATACAAAATTGCTTCATTAAGAAATAACAGAAGAGGATTATAACAGTGAATTAATCTTCTTTTGGGTAATTAAGAAATTATAAACTACACCACAATAGAAAGCCTTTAATTAACTTTTAGTATATTCTTTAAAAGATCCTCTCTGAAACCACTAAATGTCTGGTTTCTGCAGGAACAATGTGTCTAATCAAATGGAGATGGACTATGCATATTGTTTGACAGGCTTATAAATGTTTTACCCATGTTCCCTCATCATATCTTCTGAGCTTGTCTGCACCATTGACTCTGTAACTTTAGAGTCAAAGAACAGTAGATTTAGCCATAAAACACTGAAAGTGATTTATTTAATTAATGTCAAATTCCAGAAACAAAGCAGAGTCAAAGAACAGTAGATTTAGCAATAAAACACTGAAAGTGATTTATTTAATTAATTAATGTTTGAATTTTTAGCCCACCTTTCTAAAAAATACTTAAGGTGCCTTAAAGCAGTATTAGTAGGAAGGTATCATATGTTTCTATTCAAAAAAGCTTAGTGGGTTCAAGAAGCAACGGGAGATAAAGGTACTTGCCCAGTAGTGTAACTTAGTAGATCACAGCAGGTAAGTACCAAAAAGGCCCTTCTAGTGTGCCCAGTAGTGATTTTATGCACGTCTTCCCAAAGTAGATCAGATTTGTGCATCAAACCTACCCCCACGTATCAAGTCAGATTTTGAACCTTGGTTTCTCTCTTTCTCTGCAGCAATCACTTCTCAGCTCTTACCACTATGACACGCCTTTCCTTTACAAATGAATTAATTTCTCCTCCCACACCTTGGCAAGGGGGTCACACTTCAGAGGAAGCAGAGCATTGAGCCAATTGGTGCAGCCCCTTGAAAAAAAAAAAATCAGAAAATGTCTACAGTTCCAAACTAATTGATAATTATATCCAGCTCAAGATTGTTTTCCCACACACCCTTGGCCTTACCAAGCTGTCTCCTCATCTTAGACAAACTGCTGTTGCTGGATGTCTGATCAGGCTCTGGGTTGGCTATTGACCAACCTGGTGTTATGCTAGAAAATTTGAATTTCAATTAAGGACCCTAACTCCAGATCATAATAGTCCTGTATTGTTGCCACCTGGGGTAAGCCAGTGTAAGAATCTGTTTGCTAGCTCAGATAAAACTACTGATTATGAATGCTACATCAAAAGCCTTAGCACTTTGGGCCTCTCAGGCATACTCAGACCACAAACTATTTGGGGATATGGGCTCTGGCTCCTTCATGGGCTCTAATACCTCTTCATATAAATGTTGCAGAGTGTCTCCCTGGCCTGGCTCCCAACTATGGAATTTTCTTTCTCTGGACAGAGACTTAAAGGAGGCTATAACAATTTGCACTTTCTGGCACCCTTACTAAGGGCTTTTGAGTCTTATGGAGGCAGCCTGCTTGGGTCAGGAGATCCTTCCACTCCCCATATCTCTTCCTCCACTATTAGTGGCAGATTGGCCTTCAATGTACTTCTCCCCTCAACAGCAACAGGGTTTTTTTGGAGCTCTGATTGCCCCTTTCCAAGTAATCACCCCACTGCTTAGGCTCACTTCTTCCACTTTCACTGTGCTTTCAGGTCTTCTCCATACTGCTATGCCAGGATAATGTGGGGGACTTTGTTGCTCCCTCTTCACAAGACCTTGCTCCAGCCACCACCTCTGGTACAGTTCCAGGAATATAGGGTAAAGTAACACACAACAGAGATATAGGCCCAAATATCATTGGGGACAAGAGGCCTGCCCATAACTCAAGTTCATACAGAGCATCCTGGCAGCAGGCATCCTGTTGAATCACTGGCCTGGGGTTCTGTACATGATGGCACTTGTGGCATACATCCCAAGCTATAGTCACTACTGATTCTATTGAGGGCCACACTTTCTCCCACATCTGGTAGGTCATACTGGCTGTTTGCTGTAATAGCTGACAAAAAGTAATGTAGTCTTTTGCCTCATACCTGTCAAGTTTGTTAACTACCAATACTCTGTGCAGTGGTCAATTACCACTACACTCCTCACCTGGCTGGGCCCTCTCTCTGCTTCTAGAGACCAGCCACATTTTATTTCTCTCTCCTGAAGTATTCAATCACTCCACTCCAAAATGGCTTTTACATCCAGTCACTCCCATGACATTTTTATGCCTCATTCATTGGCTCATGACTTCCACAAGGAGTTAATATCATTCACAAAATTACATTCCTCTTTCATGAGGATGTGCACTGTCAATCTGATCTTTACCACAGCCCACCAGCAGCAATGATATCCATCTTACAGGGTCATTTATCATTTTATGTTAGAGCCTTAATGCTAGCGTTAAATAGTGCAATGCATGCTAATATGCAAATGTGACATTATTTATACAAGTTGGAGGAGTTTGGGCAGAGTTAATGGTAATAAGCAGCTCTAATATCAAATGTGATAGAGTAACCTGGGTTTTAACACCGGAAATAAGTACATCTTTTTTTTCTGTGCATTGTGCCTGTGTTAGGGCCCAAACATGTTTTTATTGTATATGTAGTTGGGGTGGGGAGGGAGAGAGAGCTAGAGAGAGAGAACCTTTGTAGAGACAAATATGTAACTTCACTATTTATACCACTGTAAGAGGGGGCACTTTTAACTTGGGGTGGGGTTTGGGGGATGGGGTAGGTTGGGGGGGGGGGCAGTTTTACATACACAATCAGAGGTAGGAACAGCAAAGTTGACATTACTGATTTTCAGTCATTTGGAGTGATGAAAGGTAAAATAGGAGCTGATTTCTACAATGTACTCTAGTCTCTACCTAGCTTGATTGAATCTAGGTAGAGAGTGCATCAAACTAGGTAGAGAGTAATGATATGCTTGCTTGCTTATACTTTTCAAGCTTCTCATATTAATAATGTTCTTATTTTTATAATGTTCTTGTACTGTCTAGTATTTTCTAATATTCTAACATTGTCTTATTTGTGGGAATATTCAGATTATAGTATACACAAGTGAATTCTATAAATACCAAACATATTAAATAATGAAAGACATAAAATTGCTAGCAGTGTGGTCATTTTTTTCTAAAAGTATGCCATATTGCCTGGGCAATTTTCAAAGTCCCTGAGCAGCTTGCATTTCTACTCATATTATGTCTGTGGATCTACAAGCTTATTTTCAATGGGAACACCCGATGGAGTTTCTCGTTCAGATTTTGGGGCCAGCAGGGAACATGGGTACATTTGATGCAAAGTATGCTGTTTAAACATTATGTCGGGATTTCAAAATAAAATCCAAGTGCATACTTTTTCTTTTTCTGTTGCAGTTCCACCCCTTTTCTCCATAACTACAAATATGCTGTCATACAGGGTGCATACTTTTAGATTCATAGAATTAGGGAACATAAGAACATGCCATACTGGGTCAGACCAAGGGTCCATCAAGCCCAGCATCCTGTTTCCAACAGTGGCCAATCCAGGCCATAAGAACCTGGCAAGTACCCAAAAACTAAGCGCCTCATTTTCTAAAGTATCGCAGGCCTGCGATACTTTAGAAAATTGCGCTAATGGGGGGCGGAGAGTCGACCTGGCGGGGTGGTCCTGCGCTAGCTGGCAGCGATCGCACTGCCACGGTGTGATCGCTGCCGGTTTCGGACCCAATAGCGCCACTATAGAAGGTGTAGCTATTGGGCATGAAGTAGGACGTGAAAAGGCCCTTACCTTTTCGCCATCCGCGGCCTCTTCGCAGTCAGCCCCGGTGATGCCCCGACTCCTCCTCTTCCGGGGCCGACTCCGCCCTGATTTTGATAAATAAGGCCCTAAGTCTATTCCATGTTACCGTTGCTAGTAATAGCAGTGGCTATTTTCTAAGTCAACTTAATTAATAGCAGGTAATGTACTTCTCCTCCAAGAACTTATCCAATCCTTTTTTAAACACTAACTGCACTAACCACATCCTCTGGCAACAAATTCCAGAGTTTAATTGTACATTGAGTAAAAAAGAAATTTCTCTGATTAGTTTTAAATGTGCCACATGCTAACTTCATGGAGTCCCCCTAGTCTTTCTATTATCTGAAAGAGTAAATAACTGATTCACATCTACCCGTTCTAGACCTCTCATGATTTTAAAGACCTCTCTCATATCCCCCCTCAGCCGTCTCTTCTCCAAGCTGAAAAGTCCTAACCTCTTTAGTCTTTCCTCATAGGGGAGCTGTTCCATTCCCCTTATCATTTTGGTAGCCCTTCTCTGTACCTTCTCCATCGCAATTATATCTTTTTTGAGATTCGGCAACCAGAATTGTACACAGTATTCAAGGTGCGGTCTCACCATGGAGCGATACAGAGGCATTATGACATTTTCCGTTTTATTCACCATTCCCTTTCTAATCATTCCCAACATTCTGTTTGCTTTTTTGACTGCCGCAGCACACTGAACCGACGATTTCAATGTGTTATCCACTATGACGCCTAGATCTCTTTCTTAGGTTGTAGCACCTAATATGGAACCCAGCATTGTGTAATTATAGCATGGGTTATTTTTCCTATATGCATCACCTTGCACTTATCCACATTAAATTTCATCTGCCATTTTGATGCCCAATTTTCCAGTCTCACAAGGTCTTCCTGCAATTTATCACAATCTTTGTATCCCCCTGTTCTTTGTATCGCCCCTGAGCGAATGTTGCAGTTGCATTGTAAACCGATGTGATATGTATCTTTTACAGGAACGTCGGTATAGAAAAGTTAAAAATAAATAAATAATAAAATCTGCTTGTGATTTAACTACTCTGAACAATTTTGTATCATCTGCAAATTTGATTATCTCACTCGTCGTATTTCTTTCCAGATCATTTATAAATATATTGAAAAGTAAGGGTCCCAATACAGATCCCTGAGGCACTCCACTGCCCACTCCCTTCCACTGAGAAAATTGTCCATTTAATCCTACTCTCTGTTTCCTATCTTTTAACCAGTTTGTAATCCACAAAAAGACATCGCCACCTATCCCATGACTTTTTACTTTTCCTAGAAGCCTCTCATGAGGAACTTTGTCAAACGCCTTCTGAAAATCCAAGTATAGTACATCTACTGGTTCACCTTTATCCACATGTTTTTTAACTCCTCCAAAAAAGTGAAGCAGATTTGTGAGGCAAGACTTGCCTTGGGTAAAGCCATGCTGACTTTATTCCATTAAACCATATCTTTCTATATTTTTTGTGATTTTGATGTTTAGAACACTTTCCACTATTTTTCCTGGCACTGAAGTCAGGCTAACCGGTCTGTAGTTTCCCGGATCGCCCCTTCTCTACATAGGTAAACACTTGTTTATCTGCATAACAAGCTTTGAAAATTTGTCATAAAAAGTTTATTCTTGGTCATTTATTATGTTAGTTCTTATAAGTCAGATAGTTGTGCCTTGGATAGCTTCCTTTACCATCTGCAAGCACCAATAGTAATTGCTGGTAATAACTAAATGTCCACTACTTTTTTTTTTCCATTGCAGTTGTTCTAATGGAAAGGTTGCTGCTAGCTGTCAATTATGTGATGGTTTCTGTTACAATGGTGGATCATGTCAGCTGGATCCAAACACAAATATACCTGTCTGTCTGTGAGTATCATTTGTGCCAAAGGAAAAGATATGAAAATGGTGCTATCCTCATGTTAGAGATTTCTTTTTCCAGGGATAATATCAATAAGCCAGGTCAGGGGCCTGCATAGCTGCAAAGTCCAGGGATACTTTGTACCCACATACCTGGCAGCTGATTTTCAACAGGAAGCTGCAAGGGTAATTTCCCTTTGAAAATGTCAGATGTATACAGAGTACTTGCAGACTTTCCACCTGCTGTTTCTGTGGGCACAATTTCACTGGTAAAACATTTAGATTTGAAAATCAAATCTATGCATATTGTTCCCCTCTCTCTGCCCGCTCCTCTCCTCTCCCCTCAGTCTAGATAAAAGTGCATTTGTTAGGGAAGCCTGCAGGTGCTTTCAGCCTTGTGGAATTGAGCAATTTTCAAACAGGCCAATTGACCTTGGTAAATGGTTTAGAAAATTGCCCTCATTGTTTAGGAATTATGAGACCTTGAGTCTGTGAAGCTCAAAAGTGTGCAATAAATGTGGAAAAAAAATGTTTCAGGCCAAATACCACCTGATAGCTAGTGATTTTTGCGATTCCTGAATTTTGCAGAACTCAAACCTACATGTGCAGCATTACCTAGGGTAATTTTGTGAGGATATTCTGAAAACCAAAGTACTGTTTACTTTCCTAGGGTTGTTAATATTATATTGCTGTATATTGTTTGCTATGATTTGCCTACCTCTGTTAATTTATAGCATCCTGTGCATTCTGGTTCTTTGGGATTCTAAATAGTTAAGGACAGTATATAATAGCTGTATAAGTCCACTTGGCAGTTATGAAGGTTCTACATAGAATTGGAGTAACCACTTACCAATAATAATTTGGTGTCTACTGTAGCATTTATATATTTAGAAAAGGGGGAAAATACTTTTAAACTTGCATGTGAATCAAGGAACAATTTGGTAAGATATATAATGCCAGTAGACAGCAAATCAAAACAATGAACTGGTTCATGCAGTCTCATGTACAAGGATAACCTAATGCAGGGAGGATAGCAACTGACAGTTCATGTTCATTAGGAGCGAGAATATTAAGAGTTTCACTTTTTTTCATTAACAAAAGAACACTAAAAGATGCAATATTCAAATGGAATAATTATTTCAAAACATTCACTTGCTCTGTAATAAACAGGAATGGTGAATGGGAAATTATTGTTAGAATACATTGCAGCAAGCTACAGATTATGACAAAGGTTATTTTTGGTTCCCTCTGATACATGCATTTAACAAACCAATTATAGTCTGTTTCACTCAGGAGAAGGATGCAAGATTTCAGATGTCTGCATACATTTTTAAAGATATTTTTTTCATAGTACTACTAAAAACATTTTATTTTAATAAATGTTATCCACTTCAAGTAGATATACATATATACATATATATTTATTTCAATAAGAAATGTTAAAGCCAGATGTATCATCATAAGTTATAAGATATCATCTCCCAGCAACTGAGGCACACAAAATCCCTTTGCTGTTCTTGAGGGTCCTTACAACCAGTTGATTCAAGATGGTACTTCTTATACCATAAAAGACATAATACACAGCATGTAGCAATTTATCCACTAGCTGACCTGTAATTGCAGCACTTCTTATATGAAACACATGTTCTTTATAACATGGAAAGCTGTTCTGTAAATCTATATATGTATAAATAAGCAGAAAAAAAGTCCAAAGGAATGGACAAAAGAGCACTAGTGTTGTTGATATGGTATTAATTAAAACATAAATCTTTATTAATCATTCATAGAAAAAAATACAATTAAAATAAGTGAACACCTTAATGTTAACAAATGTGGCTCAAACAAACAATCATGCAACCCTTACACAAATAAGTATTGATAAGTTAAGCATGGATCAATTGCAGACGGTGCACTCCTAATACATTTGTTGTCAACGCTTGGCCATCATTGGCACAATTACTTTCAAGCAGACCTAAGTATGTTACAACAATAGTGAACACGAAAACCATTTAAACAAGAGATATGCTTTATCTTGACAATAATAATGACAGTGTTAGAAAGTAGAAAAAATAAGTGACCAGTCTATTATCCAAAAAGTGCTTGCAATAAATCAGAAAACAAAGAGGTAAGGTGTTCCTCCTGCGTATTCTCAAACTGCTTGCAGAACCAAAATATGTAAACAAGGAAAACAATGGTTTTGATTTGTTCTATTTCCTGGAAGTCTCTTTATGCCAAAGCTGATATTAAGTCCAGAACCATGCAGTAATAATACTTACCTTATAGGAGGTAATATTATAACTGCCACTTTGGTGCAAAGTCTGCAGGTATATGCACGTGTACTTTCCCTTTGAAAATTATCCCAGAAAAATTACCTGCTCGCATTTACACCTGATAATTTTATGTGGGTAGTTTTTCAGAGACAAATTATGGGCATACTTTTGAAAATTCAAAAATGTATGTGTAAGTATAACGTCCTCAATCCAGCCCCCAGAAATGCCTCACTTTCCTGCAAGTTAATGTATAGAGGGGCGGATTTTCAAAGGGTTACGTGCGTATATTACGCTCGTAACCCCAAAAACCCGCTCCTGCGCTCGCCGAGCTCCCGGGGCTTGAAAAAAGGGGTGGGGAATGGGCGGTCCGGGGAGGGGCAGGGCGTGGCCAGAGGCCTCCGAAGGCCTGCTAGGCTGGGGAATCATGCACTGGCACTTGGCCAGCGCGCACAACCTACACCTGCCCAGAGGCAGGCGCAACTTATATAATAAAGGTGGGGGGGGGATAAAGGTAGGGCTGGGGGGTCGGGTTAGATAGGGGAAGGGAGGGGAAGGTGCAGGGGGGGGGCGAAAGGAAAGTTCCCTCCGAGGCTGCTGCAATTTCGGAGCGGCCTCGGAGGGAACGGGGAAAGCCATCGGGGCTCCCCTAGGAGCAAGGTGCACAAGTGTGCACCCCCTTGCACGTGACAACCCCAGATTTTATAACATGTGGCGGCTGCCGCGCATGTTATAAAATCGGGCATAGATTTGTGCACTCTGGGTTGCGCGCACAAATCTACGCCTGCGCGTAGGTTAGAAAATCTGGTCCAGAGAGCCTACTTGCATACTTTTGCACACATACAGAGCTTGTTGTTTACCATGGAAATATCTTTTTAAATTACCCTCATTAAGAACAATTTTCAAAGGGTTTTCTGTGGGTACACTAATGCTTTACCCACAGAAATGACCCTTTAGAAAATTGTGCAACCTATATGCACATAATATTTTGTGCATACATTTTCTATCCATGTACTCTTATGTGCATATGGGAGAGGCATCTTAGGATGTGAATGGATTCTGGGTGGAGTTGGGACTTATGCACATACTTTTTTATTTTACAAAGTATCAATGTGCGTGAATTCACTTGGCAGAACTATGCGCACCAAATAGCAGGAGTAATTGTGAGTCCATAGTTCTGCCAGGATAATTTTCAAAGTGGATGCATGAGTAAAAGATTGCTTTAAAAATGTGTGTTCACTTATGTGCATACTTGCCAGATAACTTATGTGCAATGTTACAAAATGTCTTCCATTATGACTGGTAATATGCAAAGCCTCTAGTTTTCTGCAATAGCCTATGGGGAGATTTAGCAGCAAGGCATATGGAATTCTGAGACATCTCTATAGTGTAAGATACCCATAAACAACAATAAATCTTTGCACATGGAAGAAAAATGTTTTGTTTACAAATTAATGTTTAAAGTCATATTATTGCTGCAACTTATCTTTATATATAATAATATTAAAATGTAATCAATCTATTTTAACTATTAAACCCATTATAAATGGTAAGGGAATATTGCTTAACACTGTTTAAATGCACACTCCCAAGAAAAGCAGAGTGTCCTGACTTGTCCACCTTCATTCAAGGTTAAATTTAATATATTATTGTTGACTTTTTGAATTCAACAATGTTTAATTTGAAATTCTATTATCCTTTCATGTACTTTGAGTAAGGTATTTCAGTGAAATAACTTTCACACCCTAGTTTTTTTGTGGAAACAAAATTATTTTTGTATCTCAATAAGATAATCATGATTGGTCTGTCTGCTCAATATATATAAGTTTATATCAGCACTAACTAAACCTGCCTGACACAATATCTAAAACTGATTATGCTTCTTCACAAGAAACATTTTGATTTTTAAGACATTTTAATTTTTTTTTCCTTTTCCTTCACTCAGTTCATATAAAAATTAGTGATGCTAATATGAAAATTATTAAAAGCAGAGATTCTGCAGGAGAGAGCAGATTCTATGGCAGTAAGTACAGTAAGTGCTGCTGCCTAAGAAGTGCAGAAAACAAGGGGCCTTGATAAACCTATAGTAAAAGGTTTCTGGTTGGGAAACCACTGCCAGCATAATTCATTTCAATTATAAAAAAGACTGCTTGTGAGAGTTGGTTTGGGATTTGGCTGCAGTATCTTTATGGAGAGGCAGGTAGATCTTACCCCAGTGCATTTCTGCTTCCTTTCTTACCAGCGTTTTCGATGTATTGAGCTTAAAACATGTTGAAGCAAAAGGCAGAATATTTATTGGAGTTGTATTTTACTGAAATTCTGCAGATGCTCTTTGGGGTTTAAAAGTCAGCGCTGTGACCAGAAAGTGAACCCTTGTGATTACTACTGTCAGAATGAGGGAATTTGCACTTTAACTGCGTTTAATGAACCGAAATGCAAGTAGGTTTAACCTTCCATTTAACGCCGCACATTGTCTGACATCATTTCAGACCAAAATTCATTGAACTTTAGTTGAAATCATGCACATTCACGTACATTTCACAATTTATTCTTACTGTGGGGCTCAATTATGTAATACTTGTTCTTTTTAATGGTCCCCTCAGGAAGAGTATTTTAACATCAGACATACACATTTTGAAGAGTGTCTATAGGCATGACATTTAAAGAATATTACAGTTCAAAAATTAATAAATACACATGAGTACAATCCTTAGAAAATTTGGAACTTGGTTGATGTTTGCAACTACATACAATTTCAGATATCCTAAAACTAGTTCTGCACTTCTAATTTTTAAGGGTAATTTCAGAGAAAGCCAAATTGACATTAAAATGTTTAGTTTAGTGATTATTCTTCTGTTAGCTTTATGTAAATTGTTAGCTTTCAGAAAACATTAATACACTTTGCAACAATATAGAACTGGTTGTATTGTTAATTTGGCTATATTCTTTCCTGATGCAATATTACATTTTTTTTTATTCCATTTTCATCTGTTGTAGTTCTTCCAAGGTATTTCTGAACATACTCTGTAAAAGAAAATAATTCTCATCAGTAAAGGCAGTGAGTGCTTTTAAGGTTTATAAATATATAAATGTGCATAAAATTAGGAATGCAGACACAATTCAATGTCAAACTTCAGCCAGGCATATTTCACCCTGATTCAATAAAATCCTTTGCTCTTCCTGAGATCCACTGGGAAAATGATAGTTACTCTGGCAGATCCTGGGAAGACCCAAAGTAAACCTTTTGAAATCTCCGGTGACTTAGTCGATTTGCAAAATAACACAGCAAATTTCCCTCATGAAATTTACTATGGATTTTACAAATTAGCAGATCTGCAGCAGATTCACACACATGAAAAGTGGATTTGTAATTCACAGGAACATTTTTGTAGAAAAGAGATTTGTTGAACTGCTTCAATGCACCTACAAATGTTTGTGAGTTCAGTGAATTGACTTGCAATGGAATTGACTCCTTGAAGAATTTTGCAGTTGTCTATATAAAATATAGATATATCTAAATCAAATTCCTTATCTGTTATTGGATATTATTCATCCATTACAAAAAACTAAAGTATGGAACAAAGAATCAAAGTCCTTAATTTAATTTTCAGGACTTTTAGTAGAATGTATATTTTATATGTTTTATGTAATTGAATTAGTCATCTCCCTATCATTGTATAAACACTTAATATTGTGGGGGGTTTTCTCTGTTACCTGCTAGAACTATTTTCTACAGTCTAGCAGGTTAAAATTTGAAATTAATAAATACATAAAATATTATTTTAAATACAAGCTAGTAAAAGTTTCTTGTTTAGCTTGTGGTATTTAACTGAGTGAACTAGGAAATTGTCTTCTAAAAGTTTTTATTCTGTGAAATATATATTATTACACCTGAAAAATTATTTCCTCACATGTTTTGGAATGTGTACTTACAGTGCAATGTAAAATGTTTTTCAAGGTTTAGTATTCTGAGTTGGCAAAAATAAGATAATAGTCTGGAAAAGAGTCTTGTGCATATTTTTTGATGAACTTAGAAAGTTATCACAGCCTACTCCAGTTTTCTCCAGAACCAACTGCTAGATCTCTGCTCAACATAAGATGAAAGGACGCTTTTGAGTAGTTTAGTAACCTCTGTTAGGGGTTGATTTTCAAAAGGTTTCTGTGAATAAAATTGGCATATATACACATGTAAGCAGCTTGTACATGCATGCATGCTATTTTGGAAACATTTAGGTTTATTTCAAAAGGCTTGCATGCACCAAAACCAGGAGATAATGAGTGTCTCGAAAACATGTGCCACATGGATTTTAAAAGGCCCGTGACAACACATGTATCTCCTGTTATCTACCAAAAAAATGTTTGGGATAAAGGGGGTGGGGTGTGGGTGTAGTCTAGGCAGTGAGTGGGCGGGACATGGGTGGGCCAGGGCTGAGGCATGATTTCTGTGTGTACCTATTTACATACACAAGCACATGCTGGGCTCCCCTACCACTTAACTTTACTTCTGCTATGGAAGGCATGTAAGTCATAAAATTAAAAAAAAATAGGTTACTTAGAAGTGAAATTTAAGACCCACGTGCATGCGCACATCTGCGCGTGTTTGCCAGTGCATGCACCTGCATGCAGCAATTTCATAACAAACGTGCATATATGCATTTATTTTATAAAATCGGCTATCTGCTCACACAAGCATGCATGATTTTATATTGATGCACAAATGTGTGCGTGAATGCCATCTCAAGCACGGAAGAAGGGGGGAATTTTAGTAGGTTCGCGCGATGACGCAGTTGGCCTTTTTCCCAGTTCAATCCCAGTTTTCTCCAGTAAAGTAGAGGACTTCCTAAAACCCCTAGCTAACTTGCCTCCATTTCATGCTATTACCCCCGACCTTTTAAATCCTGCTAACTAAAGTATTTTTTTATCACATGACTCTATAGCACAAGTTACGTAGTAGGGGATTCATGCTACAGACCCGGCCTGCCCATGTCCCGCCCATGCTCCGCCCAGACTACACCCATGCCCTGCCTCTTTTTCGCCAAACCTTTTTTATTGGCATACCGGGAAATATGCGTGTGGCCGCGGGCCTTTTAAAATCTGTGCGGCCCATGCATGTCCAAGTCACGTGGGTATCTCCGGGCTTTGGTGAGAAAATTGCTTTTAAAATTCACCTGTTAGCAAGGTTTAGGGGGTCTGGCCTAACAGGGTAACATTTAGGCAAAGTAACCGGGGGGGGGGGGGGGGGGGGGGGGGGGGGGGGGGGGGTTAGGAAGTCCGATTGATTAACTGGGCAAACTGCAATGGAACTGGGAAAATGGGTTCTAGCGTTGGCTCATGTGTCTAGTAAAATCCCCCTCACTTATGTGAGCAAGGCGGTATTTCTGCACACGTGTGCATCAATATGTAATTGGGTGCACATGTACGTGTGAATAGCTGATTTTAAAACACACGTGTGCATATGCACATATAGGCACGTATGTTTTAAAATTGCCTGGTCCTTGTGCGTGCATCAACAAACAAACATGTGCGCCTGCGCTGTCTCTTAAAATCTACCTCATTGCATGTATTTTTTGTAGTAATGGTGTTGTCCGTACATGTTAACAGGAGAAAAAAAGGGGCTTTTAGGGGTGCTCTAGGGAAGGGTTCAGAAGTGTGTATGCAAGTTGATATTTTGTAAGTGGTTTATATGCACTACACTATGCTTTTTCACCTGCTAATTAATTTGCAAAAGTGAAATTGCACTTGTCTTTTGTCTGCAGTTTTTAGGTGGGAGGTCTGGGTTAAATAGTGGGGTGCTCAGGAAAAAGTGCTGGAGAAACTGTGTAAACTGGTGGAGGTCCTGACAAGCTGGTAGAGATATCGGCAAACTGGTGACTGCAAGTACACACAAGTATTTTCTGAGGCAGAGGATGCTCATTCTTTATATAATAAATGCCTGCACATATAACTCTGGGTTATTGCATGCACATGTTATATATCATTTTCTAAAATGGATAAAGTATACACTTTTCCTGCATTACAAATATACTTGCCTACTTTGGGGGCAGAAACTCCCACCACGCAGTTTATAAAAAAATAGCTAAAATCTCCACAACCACTTACACGTGCATTTGGTGACTTACACTGCCTTTTGAAAATTGGGATCTTATATGTCTTTTTACCAGTTAAAATCAGTTTCAAACTAGTTTCTAAATTTTCAAGTCAAGACAGTATTGTGCCATTAGAAAACTAACTTATTTTGCATATGATATTTTAAATGGTTTAGTCCATTTTCTTTCTATGGGAAACATACTTAGGGGCAGCTTTTCAGGACAGGGCAGAACAATCAGATACCCAGCTATGTAGCTGCCTAGAATTAAGTCTGCAATAGCTGGTTCTGGGTTTGGTTGTCTAAGGGGGTCATTTTCCAAAGCGATCGCACGCGATCACTAAATGGGGGCGGAGTCGGGGTGGCATCAAGACTGGAAAAGGAGGAGTCGGGGCGGCACCGGGGCAGACGCTACGAAGACATTGCGGACAGCGAAAAGGAAAGAACCCTTTTCGCTGCCAATTTCACGCCCAATAGCGCCACCTTTTGATGGCGCTATTGGGTGCGAAAGCCGGCAGCGATCGCACCGCAGAGGTGCAATCGCTGCCGGCTTTCGCAGGCCCGCCACCCTCTTCGCCCCCTGTACTGCGCAATTCAAAGAGCCTGGAGGTATTAGAGAATCCAGACCTAAGTTAGCTGCTTATTGCTGAATATCAGTGAGGTCAGCTAACTTCCTCTCTCCTACCCAACCCATGCCCAAGGTCCATCCACCTTTTGAGCAGCTAAATATAACCACTCAGCACTGGCAGATTTTTAAGGGGGCTAATCTAGGTGGTTAATTCCTTTTATAATTTCCCCCTTAATAAATGGATAGACCTCTAATGGTTTTCCAGTGCTAATATATCTATCCTAAAAATTGTGAATACTTTCTCAGGTACATTTTCAAAACAATTTATGCAGGTAAAAAAGCATTTTACCCTCATCAATGGGCTGAATACAAAACTGTCTGCTTTCTGGAAGTAAATTCGAAAGGAGTTCCATGTATAAAAATAGCAAATACGTGTGTAAGTAGCTTGCACTCACATGCATGCTATTTAGTAAACATGAAAAGTATGCATATACTTTTGGTTTCATGCACACATTTACCTGTGCAGAAAAGGGGCAATCTAGGGATGCTCCTGGATAGAGCCAAGAGGTGTGCACATAAATTGCTATTTTATAAGTGATTTATGTGAAAACATTATCAACTTAGTCCTGCTTAATATCTAATGTAATTGATATAAGGCTCATCTGTTGTCTGCTATTGTTGGGTGGGAGGTCTGGGTGAACTTAGGGAAGTTCAGGGTGAAATACTAGAAGGGTCTCAATAAAGTGGAGATGGATTGGATGAACTGGTGGAGATATCAGCAAACTTGTGATTTCTAGTACATGTGCATATTATAAAATATTAGGGATGTGAATCGTTTTAGGATGATTAAAATTATCGTCCGATAATTTTAATATCGTCTTAAACCGTTATGGAACACAATACAATAGAGATTCTAACGATTTATCGTTATAAATCGTTAGAATCGTGAGCCGGCACACTAAAACCCCCTAAAACCCACCCCCGACCCTTTAAATTAAATCCCCCACCCTCCCGAACCCCCCCCCAATGACTTAAATAACCTGCGGGTCCAGCGGCGGTCCGGAACGGCAGCGGTCCGGAACGGGCTCCTGCTACTGAATCTTGTTGTCTTCAGCCGGCGCCATTTTCCAAAATGGCACCGAAAAATGGCGGCGGCCATAGACGAACACGATTGGACGGCAGGAGGTCCTTCCGGACCCCCGCTGGACTTTTGGCAAGTCTTGTGGGGGTCAGGAGGCCCCCCCCAAGCTGGCCAAAAGTTCCTGGAGGTCCAGCGTGGGTCAGGGAGCGATTTCCCGCCGCGAATCGTTTTCGTACGGAAAATGGCGCCGGCAGGAGATCGACTGCAGGAGGTCGTTCAGCGAGGGTTCCGGCGCCTCGCTGAACGACCTCCTGCAGTCGATCTCCTGCCGGCGCCATTTTCCGTACGAAAACGATTCGCGGCGGGAAATCGCTCCCTGACCCCCGCTGGACCTCCAGGAACTTTTGGCCAGCTTGGGGGGGGCCTCCTGACCCCCACAAGACTTGCCAAAAGTCCAGCGGGGGTCCGGAAGGACCTCCTGCCGTCCAATCGTGTTCGTCTATGGCCGCCGCCATTTTTCGGCGCCATTTTGGAAAATGGCGACGGCTGAAGACAACAAGATTCAGTAGCAGGAGCCCGTTCCGGACCGCTGCCGTTCCGGACCGCCGCTGGACCCGCAGGTTATTTAAGTCATTGGGGGGGGGGTTCGGGAGGGTGGGGGATTTAATTTAAAGGGTCGGGGTGGGTTTTAGGGGGTTTTAATGTGCCGGTTTTGCGATTTTACGTTTTTTTGATTTTTCACGATTTTTCACGATATTTAACCCCCCCAAACTGCAACAATACGATTCCCTCCCCCTCCCAGCCGAAATCAATCGTTAAGACGATCGAGGACACGATTCACATCCCTATAAAATATACCTACTTCCACGTATAAATCAGGACTTTACATGAACAAGTTATATTTTTTCCTATATTCTTCTGTAAGTATATAAAAAAGGTAGAAAAAGTAAGTGTTTCAATGCATTGCTGATATTTGTGAATGCTGAAATCTAGTTACATATGTTAATATTGACTTATTCACATTTTTTATAATCTGTGCAGACCAGATCTTCAGGTATTAGAAATGCAATTAAAGAGGAAAATAAGGGCTCATTATCAATGTTATCATCCATCTGGGGACCAATAACCTTGTTAGAAACAGTATCCAAGCAGTACAGAAAGATTTCTAGAATTTAGGGAAGAAGGTTAGACACATAGCAAAGACTATGGGGCAGATTTTCAAAGCCCTACCTGTGTAAATCCAGGAGGATTTATGCACGTAGGGGGTTACGCGTGCCGGGCCTATTTTCATAAGGCCCAGCGGCTCGCATAAGGACCCGGGACGCCCGGGGCTTTTTTGAATGGGTGGGTGGGGGTGGGATGGGGACGGTCCAGAGACAGGGCAGATAGTCCGGGGGCATGGTGTGGTGGTCCAGGGGCAGTCCGGGAGGTGTGACCGAGGACTCCGGCAGAGTGGCCCTTTGCTGGTGTGCCGGGGGATGATACGCTGGAACTCGGCCGGCACGCGCAAGTTAGGCAGGCGTAACTTCTCCAACAAAGGTACTGGGGGGGTTTCGGGCTGGGAGGCCGCTCTGAGGCCGCTCCGATTTTGGAGCGGCCTCAGAGGGAACGGGGAAAGCCAGCTGGTCTCCCCGAGGGCTTGGCATGCGCAAGGTGCACTAGTGTGCACCCCCTTGCACGCGCCGACCCCTGTTTTTATAACATGCGTATGGCTGTGCGTGCATGTTATAAAATTGGGCGTACATTTGTGCGTGCCAGGTAGTGCGCACAAATGTAGGCCGCGCGCGTAACTTTTAAATCTGCCCCTATTACCTTTTCTGAAGTATTACTTGTTCATAGAAAGGGAAAAGAAAGGCTAAGTTCTATAGATAAATTAAATACATGGCTCAAAACATGGGGTAAGGAAAATGTAGATACATTGTAGGCTGGGGCTCTGTATGGAGAAATAAAAAGGTATTATGGTAAGGATGACATTTGTCAGTGACAGGAAAGAAAGCACTCAGGTATTTCATTATCAGTCATTTAAACTAGAGGGTGGGAGTGGGAGAAGGGTGCTACTAAAACTGGAATATCGCCTCCAATCAATACAGGAAGTGGGAAGAGAAAATAAAATCAATCAGTTCAATATTCCATACTTAAGCAAAAGCTGATTAGGAAAAGCAGCACACCGAGAGAGAAAAGCTGGAAAGCTATGAACACAAATACTTGTAGTCTGAGCACTAAAATCCTAGATTTTTGTCCCTAATGCTGGAGGCAAACTTGGATATTTTTGCTATTACAGAGACATGATTCAATGAGTCTTATGATTGGAATACACTCATACCAGCTAAAACCTGTTAAGGAAGAATGGAGATGACAGAAAAGAGGGAGGATTACCTTTTTATGTCCAAAAACAATATCCAAACAACTGAATGCAATGGGTGTGGAATACAGAAGAAACACTATGGGCTGTCCTAAAAAGGATGTGGGTGCTTCCATTTCTTCTCTTTGAGTGGCCTGCAGCTCAAAGAGAAGAAATGGACAGAAATCTGGTTGAAGAAATCCAAAAAGTGGGAAAGAAAGGAACTTCTACTTCTATCCAGCTTTGACACAGTGAGATGGGGTTTTGACCAAGGCTCCTCGTTCCTCCTAAGTCTACTAGACATTTCCACTGCATTCGACACAGTCAATCACTCCATCCTACTCTCAAGGCTTTGCTCATTTTGGATAACCGGTTCAGTGTTGGCCTGATTCTCTTCTTACCTTAACAACAGAATGCAACAAGTCAAAATTGACTCCATTACGTCCCCCCTGGCACTTCTGACCTCTGGAGTACCCCAAGGGTCTGCTCTCTCCTCCGCATTGTTTAACCTTTATCTAATTCCATTATGCCGCATCCTCAATGACATTAGGGTTCACTAAAAATCTTGGCTGATGACATCCAATTTTTTTTTTCCTCTAAAGGAAACATGTGCTAAGACTGAATCTTTCCTCACCAACTGCCTTTTATCCATTCAAAAATGGCTGTACTGCAACAAACTGATGCTTAACACATCTAAAACCCAAATCATAGTGTTGTCATGCATTCCTACTTCTGTTACACCCAACCATATCTCCTTTGATTCCCATGGCATCTCTATTTTCCAAAGTGTATGAAACTTGGGAGTCAGTATCGACCCCTCACTCTCTGTGTGCAACTATATAAAAACTATCACCAATTCCTCCTTCTGCAAACTGCTCCTACTCCATCACCTCAAACCCCTCCTTGAATTTTCTTATTTCAGGTCGATCCTTCAAGCCCTACTATTCCCTGGGCTAGACGACTGCAACTCTCTTCTGACACGTCTACTGATGAATGCTACATGTCCACTACAAATCATACAAAACTCAGCAGCAAGACTCATCAGCACTCCCATGCACAATCACATCTCACCTGTACTCTGATCTCTTCACTAGCTTCCTAGCTCCTACTGAGTACAATATAAACTAGTGATGATACTTAGAGATGTGAATCATTTTTCTGATGATTAAAACTCGTCAAATATTGGGGGGTCCAATAAAATGTGTGGGGTTCTCTTATAGTTTTTTTTTGGGGGGGAAGAAAGGGCACACAAAAACAACCCCCGAACCCACCCCGACCCTTGAAATCTAATTCTTTAGAATCCCCCACCCTCCCGAACCCCCAAAAATGTTCTTAAAGTACCTGGTAGTCCAGTGGGAGACCCAGGAGTTATTTCCCACTCTCGGGCTGTTGGCTGCCACTAATCAAAATGGCACCAATGGCCCTTTGCCCTTACCATGTGACAGGGGCTATCGGTGCCATTGGCCAGCCCCTGTCTCATGGTAGGAGCAATGGATGTCCCGTGCCATTTTTAAAGATGGCACTGGCTGTCCATTGTTCCTACCATGTGACATGGGCTGGCCAATAGAACCAATAGCCCCTGTCACATTGTAAGGGCAAAAAGCCATTGGCGCCATTTTGTTTACTGGCAGCCTATGGCCCGAGAGCGGGAGATCACTCCCGGGACCCCCATTGGACCACCTGGTACTTTAAGAAAGTTTTTGGGGGCTCGGGAGGGTAGGGGATTCTAAAGAATTAGATTTAAAGGGTCAGGGTGGGTTTTTTGTTTATTGAATTGGGTGCAGCCGATAAAAAAAAAAAAAACATTCGGACCGCGGGAAACAGAATTTCCCGATGGTCCACGAAACCGAAACCGGAACCGATTCTGGTTCCAATTCACATCTCTAATGATACTGCATTCCTCAATACACAACCTAGACTCCCCATGGTTCTCTACAATAAAAATCCACATCCCCTCCTGACTGCTCAGATTGTCTACCAAATGCTACTTGATACTCCTCATCCAAAGCTCACCCATCTTGTGGAAACCAGAATGCATGCTTTCTTCTCTGCAGGACCACTCCTTTGGAACAGTCTATCTCCTGACGTAAGATGTCTCTGTGAAATGACGTTTTTTTTCAAAAAGCCCTAAAAACCTCTCTCTTCAAGAAAGTGTTCCCAAACCTAAATGACAACAGATTACCCCAACATACCCCCCCCTCGAAGGATGCTACTTAATTCTCTCCTCCTTTCACCCCTACCCCTCCACAAATGAACCTCTTCCCCCTTTCCCAAATGACCATAATCCTTAATGCTTGTGCTTTCCTTCCCCTTTATCTTATGAAAGGCGCATTGATCTCTTCCCCCTTTCTTCTTTTGTCTGTGTACATTTGACATTATACCCCACTCTGAACATATGAAGGGCGGGAAATAAATCTGTTTTAAATAAATACATACATTTTATTCTGCAAGCTGTGGATTGGAGTATCCCTATTGCAGAATCTGCAAGAAATAGAGAGATAGTGGATACCCTTTAAGGGGTACTGCTCAAACCAATGGTGATGGAACCCCTGAGGGAGGGAGTGATAGTCAACCTGGTGTTCACAAATGGAAATAATGTCTCTAATGTTTGGATAGGTGCTCAACTGAGCACCAGTGATCATCAGACAGTATGGTATGATATAGCAGTCAGGATGGAGAGAGATCACATGAAGATCTAAGTTTTGGATTTAAAAAATATGGACTTTAGTAAAATGGGTACATAACCTTGAAGAGCAGCTGCAAAACTCAAAGAAGATGGGTGAAGTGGAACAACAGTGGGCCAAATTAAAAGGAACTATCACAAAGGCATCAAGTCTTTCTGTAAGAAAAGTAAACACAGATATGAAGAAAAATAAACAGATCTAGTTCTCATAGGGGCGCATTTTAAAAGCCCTGCGCACGTAAATCCTTCCGGATTTACGTGCGCAGGGCACTTGCGCGTCGGCGCACCTATTTTGCATAGGCCGCCGGCGCGCAGAGCCCCGGGACGCGCGTAAGTCCCGGGGCTTTGTCAAAGGGGCGGGGAGGGGGCATTCCCGAAACGACGCGGCATTTCGGGGGCGTGCCGCAACGTTTCGGGGGTGGACCTGGGGGCGTGGCGCCGGCCAGTGCCCGGGTTCCGGCCAGCGCCCGGCGTCCGGCCGGCAGCGGACCAGCCCCCGGGTCGGGGCTGGTCTGAACAAAAGTACGCGATCGCGCAAATTTAGAAAATCTACCCCATAGAATATAACTGAAAAATTTAAAGCAAAAAGAAATGTCTAAGAACTATAAAGAATTTCAAGAAAAGGAACACAAGGAAGAATATCTAATGAAGCTGAAGAAAATGAAGAATGAAGTCAGGATCGCAAAAGATCAAGTGGAAGAAAGTATCAGCAAAGAGATAAAGCCAGTCAACAAAACATTTTTCAGATATATGAGAGCAAAGAAGAAGGACAGAATTGGTATTTAAAAATTAAAAAGAGACAAGGACCTATGTGTGGGGAAAGATGTAGACATTAGAGATGTGGTTCGTTTTTCGCCCGAGTTAGGAAATTCAATGAAATTTCCTTACTCGTTGTGGTTTCAGAGGCCCCGAAACCCGAAAAGAATTTTCCCCGACTTTCGGGGAAATTTCGTTTTTCGGGTTTGCATGGGGAGAGGAACACTTTTTTTTTTTTTAATTAAAACCCACCCCAAACATTTAAATAAACTATAATACAACACCCCCCCCCCCCGATCCCAATCCCTCCCCAAGACTTACTAAGTACATCCCTGGTGATCCAGCGGGGTCCCGGGTTCCATTTGCCCTCCGTGCCCGTGCTACTTGCAAGCCGTGCTCTTTAAAATGGTGCCGAATAGCCTCTGAACTACCATGTCACAGGGGCTACCGGCGCCATTGGTCAGCCCCTGTCACATGGCCATCGGCGCCATCTTGTGCTCCTGTCATGTGACTGGAGCTGACCAATGGCACCGAAAGCCTCTGTGACATAGTATGGGCAAAAGCTATCGGCGCCATTTTGATTGCTGGCAACCGACAACGAAATCGCTTTTGTACCCCCGCTGGACTCCCAGGGATTATTGGCAAGCCTTGGGGAGGTCAAGAGCCCCATCCTGACCCCCCCCCCAAGGCTTGCCAATAATCCCTGGGGGTCCAGCGGGGGTCCAAAAGCGATTTCGTTGTCGGCTGCCAGTAATCAAAATGGCGCCGATAGCCTTTGCCCATACTATGTCACAGAGGCTTTCGCGCCATTGGTCAGCTCCAGTCACATGACAGGAGCACAAGATGGCGCCGATGGCCATGTGACAGGGGCTGACCAATGGCGCCGGTAACCCCTGTGACATGGTAGTTCAGAGGCTATTCGGCACCATTTTAAGGAGCACGGCTTGCAAGTAGCACGGGCACGGAGGGCAAATGGAACCCGGGACCTCGCTGGATCACCAGGGATGTACTTAGTAAGTCTTGGGGAGGGATCGGGATGGGGGGGTAGTTTGTAAACTTTGTATTTATGTAGAAAACTGATTTTAAATGCTTGAGGTGGGTTTTCTTTAAGCTTCCTTTGCCGTTTTGTTTTTTGGCCTGGTTTCGGGTTTCCTCGTTTCGTTTTTCAAAAAAACGAAACGAGAAAACCCGAAATTTACCACGAGGTATCCGAGTCAAAAAACTACCCGGCAGAAAAAAACGAAGCACATCTCTAGTAGACATAGCAGAAATGTTAAATACTTAGGGGTAGATTTTAAAAATTTGCACGATCGCATACTTTTGTTCGCGCACCAGGCGCGAACAAAAGTACGCTGGATTTTATAAGATACACGCATAGCCGCGCGTATCTTATAAAATCCGGGGTCGGCGCGTGCAAGGGGGCGCACATTTGTGTAACCTGCACGCGCCGAGCCCAGCGCGCGCTGCCTGTTCCCTCCGAGGCCGCTCCGATTTCGGAGCGGCCTCAGAGGGAACTTTCCTTCGCCCTTCCCCCACCTTCCCCTCCCTTCCCCTACCTAACCCACCCCCCCGGCCCTATCTAAACCCCCCCCTACCTTTGTTGGCAAAGTTACGCCTGCACCGGCCGGCAGCCCCGCTCCGTGTTCAGGTCCAGGGGGCTGGTTCGGAGGCCGTGGCCACGCCCCCGGAACACCCCCGGGCCGAAACCATGCCCGTGTCGCCACCCCCGAAACGCCGCATCACGCGCATTGCCGCCCCCTAAACGCCGCGCCACTCCGGCCATGCCCCCGACACGCCCCTTTTAGAAAGCTCCGGGACTTATGCGCGTCCTGGGGCTTTATGCGCGCCGGCGGCCTATGCAAAATAGGTGCGCTGGCGCGCGAGTGCCCTGCACGCATAAATCCGGAAGGATTGACGCGCGCAGGGCTTTTAAAATCCGCCCCTTAATTTTGATGTTCACTAAAGAAAATCTTGGAGGACGGCTATTGGTGGAATATAAATCTAATAAATAAATAAATAAATGCTATTTGACAAAATCATGGATGGAAGTAGGCTAGATGCAACTCTATATACAGAAGAGAATATATGGGAAGAATTAGGAAAACTGAAAGTGGACAAGGCCACGGGGCCAAATAAGGTACATCCTAGAATGCTAAGGGAGCTCAGAGATGTGACAGTGTATATGCTTATGGACCTGTTCAATAGCTCTTTGGAGATGGGAGTGGTGCCACAAGTTTGGAGAAAAGCAAATGTGGTCCTGCTTCACAAAGGTGGTAGCAGAGAGGAGGCTGGAAACTACTGGCCAATTAACCTTACTTCAGTGTTGAGTAAATCAATGGAGACTTTGTTGAAGAAAAGTATAGTGAGTGAGCTATCTATAATCCAGTGGGTTGCTGGACCCAAGGCAACATGGTTTCACCAGAGAAAGGACCTGTCAAAGAAATGTGATTGATTTTTTTGATTGGGTGACTAAAGAATTAGAATAAGGAAGAACCCTTGATGTCATTTACTTGGACTTTAGCAAATCTTTTGATTCAGTCCCACATAGAAGGCTCTTGAACAAAATGAGAAACCTGGGAGTGGTTGCCAAGGTGGTGGAATGGGTTACAAATTGGTTGACCGACAGGAGTCAGTATGTAATGGTAAATGGAACCTACTCCAAAGAGAGAACAGTGTTAAGTGGAGTGCCTCATGGATTGGTTCTGGACCTGTTGTGTTCCAACATCATTTTGAGCAATACAGTTGAGTGGTTAGAAGGTAAGGTTTATCTTTTTGGCAAATGTTACGAAGATCTGCAACAGAGTGGACACACCTGAAGTAGTAAAGAAAATGAAAAGCAATTTAAAAAAGCATGAAGAGAGGTCAAATGATTCAATGCCAAGAAGTGCAGTCAAGCATTTGGGGTGCAGTAATCCAAAAGAGCTATATCTGATGGGGTGTGTAAGACTAATGTCTTCAGAATGGGAAGTAGACCTGGGGTCTGGGCATCTGAAGGCATTGAAGCAATATGATTGCAGATATGCATAGAGAGGGATAACAGAATGAAAAATGTGATATTAAAAAATGTTTTGTTTTGTTTTTTAATCATATTGGGGGTAGTCCATTTCGGGTCTACCCCAGGATCATTTTTTTTTTTGTTTGTTTTCATTTTCTGTAAAAAAAAAAAACAAAACAGAACTAGCCCCAACCTTTCCAATTATTAAAATATTGAGCCCCCAAACAAGCTGAACGCCCTTGTTCCACCTAGCCCATCCTCCTGACTCCCACCCCCGACTCACCATAATTGCCCTGGTGGTTTAGCTGGGGCCTGGGACTGACCTCCGGTCCCATCTTGGCAGTTGCTATTAGTCAAAATGGCACTGGCAGCCTTTTACCCCTATATTGTGACAGATGTTACCAGTGCCATTGGCCAGCCCTTGTCACATGATAGGGTCAATGGGCAGCCTGCATCATTTTTCAAAATATATGCATAGCTGGGACCGTGTAGAGTTCTTTGAATGTTATTCTCTCTGTGTGGCTAAACATTCAGGCATTATTCCATATCTTGTAGCCACATTCAAAGAAGTTTTCTCAGGGCCATGTTTTCATTGGAGGAGGAAAAGTACATACTTACGGCCGGATTTTCAAAGGGTTAAGCACGCCGGTCCTATTTTCAAAAGGCCCAGTGACACGCATAAAGCCCTGGGAAACTTGTAAGTTCCAGGGCTTTACTAAAGGGGTGGGAAGGGGGAGGGAGCGGGATCAGAAGCTCCATGCACAACGGCCATTTGCTGCTGTGCCAGGGATTGCGTGCTGGCAGTCGGCCAGTGCGCGCATCTTACTTCAGCCCCAGATGAAGAAGAAGGTAGGGGGGAAAGGGTAGGGGAAGTAGGGGAAGGGAAGGTGGGGTGGGGGAAGGCAGTGCAGCTCGGAGCGGACTCGGCACACGCAAGGTGCACAATCGTGCACCCCCTTACGGGCGCCGACCCCGGATTTTATGACATGCAATCAAAACATGGCCCTGAGAAAACTTCTTTGAATGTGGCTACAAGATATGGAATAATGCCTGAATGTTTAGTCACATAGAGAGAATAACATTCAAAGAACTCTACACGGTCCCACCGGGGAGGGGAGGGGCGGGGAAAGGGGTGGGCCGGGACAGTGCCATTCGATGCGGCTGGCATGCACAGATTACTTCTGCTCCAGAAGAGTAGTAAGTATTGAAATAAAGAATTTGGGGTAAGTTAGGTTAGGTTTAGGGGGGCAGGGAGGAAAGGGGGAGAGGGAGGCAGGTTAGGCAGAAGGCTAGGGATGTTCCCTCCCATTCTGCTCCATAATTGGAGTGGATTCGGAGGGAACTGGAGAAGGCCCGATTGCATCACCATGCCTATTTACTGAAAATTCCCCCCTTCATGCACACTACCCGTACATGCGCGCTTGTTATAAAATCAGTGCATCCATGTGCACGAGCTGGCCGCACGCTGCTTTTAAAATTGACCCCACTATTCATGTGTGGCAGTTCTTGCAGAAGTGCATTCTTTTCTCTTCATAGGGAGCCTAACTTTCAGAACTAATTGAGTTACTGCATATGTGCCTATAAGTAGATGAGCAGCAATGTATCCTAGTATTTTATAACCTGCGAACTTACTGCATGCTTATGCTCCAAACGTATGCGTGTACATTTCAGGGTATGCATACATATCCAGTGCAATGAAAGTGCTTTTCTATCTCTTTTAAAAACATACATTCAAATATTTTAGGTGAGCATACTTGAAATCACCAGTTTGCCAGTACCTCCGCCAGCTCGCCCAGTCCATATCCAGTTCACCAAGACTCTCTAGCATGTCATCCTGAACCTCCTTCAGTTCACCCAAAAATTCCACCTAAATTCCAAAAGTCCAATTTTAATTGCATTAGACAATTGGCAGGTGTAAAATTGCACAAATAAGCTGGATCATTTTTACACAAATATATCTTATAAAATAGCAAATTCTGTGTGTACCCCTTAAGCCTGCCCCAGAATACCCCTAGACCAGCCTCTTTTTTGTGCTGTTAAATGTGTGTGTAAAACCAAAAATATGTGCTTATTATTGATGTTTACAAAATACCATGTACGCAAATAAAGGCTACTTCGGCATATATATATAAGAATTGTCTCCATAACCCCTTTGATAATTTTCTCAATAGCATTAGTTCAAAGACCCAGTGCAGTCTCTGTAGTGCTATTGATATCAAACTTCTTCATGCTTTCTCAGCTTATGAAGTACTGTTAAGATAGAAATGGAATTAATGACTTAAAAAAGTCTCTCCTATTGTTAAGCACATATGTATGCAAATGAAACATTCATTATAAATACCCTTCTCATCTGCACACTTTTACTAGTAAATATTATATTACTTTAATTACTGATTCAGATTAATTGCTTTCCTAGTTTTCTATTGAATGCCCGGAGGCAGGCACAAAAGGTAAATTAAAAATTTGGGGGGGGGAGGAAAGGTTAGGAGAAGGAGTGAGAAGGTCAGGTTAGGGGGCCTGGGACGGAACGGGAGTAGGCAGATTGGCTCGGCGTGCCAAGGTGCATAATTGTGCACCCCCTTACGCACGCTGACCCTCTGCACATGTAGGCCACATGTACTTATTTTAAAATCTACCCTATAGAGTCTGCTTTCCGGCTCTTGCCAGTGCATCTGGATGACTTCCCTATACTAGGGTTTTGCTTCGAAGGCAACTACTACTTTGATAAATTCATGCCCATGGGGAGCTTGGTTTCATGTGCGCACTTTGAGACTTTCAGCATCTTACTACACTGGGAGTTGTCCCATCACACCGGCTTGACAGGAATCTTTTACTACTTGAATGACTTTCTGTTCATCAGACCTCATGGCTCAGAGGTGTGTAGCAATCTATTCAATGGCTTTCAAATCATGGCCAAAGATTTTGGCATTCCCTGGCAGTGAACAAGCTGGAACTGCCAGCTCAGGTGCTAACTGTCCTCGGCATCGAGCTCAACACCATTCAAATGTTGTCCAGGCTCCCAGCTGGCAAAATACAGAACCTGTTTGAATGGATCTGAGGCATTCATATGGCCCACAAAGTGACCTTGGCCATCATCCAATCCCTAATAGGGAGCCTGGCCTTTGCCTCCAGGATCATCCCAATGGGGAGGGCATTCCTATGCCAATTCATGAATGCTTCCTTGGCAGTAATGAAGAAGTACCACTCCTTGCGGGTTACCTGCACCTTGTGTGAGGATTTAGAAGTATGGGAGAAAATCCTGATCCAATTCAATGGCACAATAATGTGGTTATCCCCACCCGTATCCAGTTTTGACTTACAGCTATTCTCAGGCACCTCTGGAGGCATCGGTTTTGGCCTATAATTTCAGGGGAGCTGGTGCACTGAGACTTGGCCTTCCAATTTGGTAGACTTAGGGATCACGGCTAATATCACCTTCCAGTAACTCTTCCCGATAGTAGTAGCACTCCTCCTTTGGCAAGGGTGGCTAGCAAATAGAAAGGTGATATTTTTTTTGACAACCAAGAAGTCGTACACATAATCAATAGGCAGTCCACTAGACTTATTCCCATTGTGGATGGTTGCTGATGCTTTTAAAGTGCTTACAGTTAAACATGTTGGTGATGGTGAGACACATCCACGGCCTTTTCAATGAAATTGCTGACTGTCTTTCTCATTCTAAGTTGTTATACCCAGGAGGGTCGTGAACCCTTGGACTGACAGGAGATTGGTATGACCTTTAGGAGATGGCTCCTGAGATTCCCCCGTCAGGTGGCGAAGCGGAAGAGAAGTTGGGACTGGCTGGATCTTCGCTGGTGGAGACTCAGATGGGCCCCCGAGAGGGCGAAGAGGCATGGAGGCGGAGTAAGGACCAACTGGATCTTCGCCACTGGAAGTCCACGGCCACCTCGGGAGGAGCCCGTAGGGACCCGGACCGTTGGGACTTAGGTGGACTTTTGAGAGTTCAAAGAGGCGTGAGGTCAGTGCAAGGGCCAACTGGATCTTCACAACTGGAAGCCCGCGGCCCCCCCCGGGAGGAGCCCATAGGGACCCGGGCCACTGGGACTTAGGTGAGCCCTTGAAGACGGATGGTCCAGAAGAAGTCCAAGGTTGAGTGCCAGAGGGTTGTCGCTTCCCAGTCCGAAGTCACACACCGAGGAATTGTCTGAAAAGAAGCAGGAGCCAGGAGTCAGGACTCAGACACATTCCTACTCCCATAGCAACCTAAAACGTAACTAGGAACTGATCAAAATTGAGATGAAGGCAGCAGTCCAGCAGCAAGAGGGGGGCTTCCCAGTCTTTTGCATCGAGTGTTACATGTATGATATTTTACCCACCAGTGAGAAGTTGTACATGTGCATGCAATGCAAAGAGCTCCTGGCTCTCAGAGAACGGGTCCGATCTCTGGAGGCTAGAGTGGCAGACCTGGAGGAGCTGAGGCAGACAGAGAGGTATATAGATGAGACCTTCAGGGACAAAGTAGTCAAGTCCCAACTTCAGACTGGCAGCCCTTGTGCTGCCTTGGAGGAAGAAGGTCTCATGATGGGAGAGCACCAACCAGGTGCAGCAGGAAAGGATCCTGTAGCAAGGACCTGTTCTCCAGGTGGTGCATTGTCCTTTCGCACTGAGGATATCTCCCCAAGGCCAACTGCCCAGGAGGGAAGGATTAGGTCGGCTGTCATAGTTGGTGATTCGATTATTAGGAATGTAGATAGCTGGGTGGCTGGTGGGCTTGAGGATCGCCTGGTAACATGCTTACCTGGTGCAAAGGTGGGTGACCTCACGCGTCACCTAGATAGGATTTTAGACAGTGCTGGGGAGGAGCCGGCTGTCGTGGTACATGTGGGTACCAACGACATAGGAAAATGTGGGAGGGAGGTTCTGGAAGCCAAATTTAGGCTCTTAGGTACAAAGCTTAAATCCAGAACCTCCAGGGTAGCATTATCTGAAATGCTCCCTGTTCCACGCGCAGGTCACCAGAGGCAGGCAGAGCTCCAGAGTCTCAATGCGTGGATGAGACGAGGGTGCAAGGAAGAGGGATTCAGTTTTGTTAGGAACTGGGGAACCTTTTGGGGAAGGGGGAGTCTCTTCCGAAGGGATGGGCTCCACCTTAACCAGGGTGGAACCAGACTGCTGGCACTAACCTTTAAAAAGGAGATAGAGCAGCTTTTAAACTAGAACAAAGGGGAAAGCCGACAGTCGCTCAGCAGCACATGGTTCGGAGAGAGGTATCTTTAAAGGATACTAATGATGCATTAGAATTAGGGCATCCTGACAGTGAGGTTCCAATAATTAGAAAAGTAGTCCAAGTGCCTGTAACTAAAAACTCACCTGAGCTAAAAAATTCTAACTTATCCTTATCAATTAAAAAGCAGAATGAAAATACAAACAAAAAACAAACTTTGAAATGTTTGTATGCTAATGCCAGAAGTCTAAGAAGTAAGATGGGTGAATTAGAATGTATAGCAGTGAATGATGACATAGACTTAATTGGCATCTCAGAGACATGGTGGAAGGAGGATAACCAATGGGACAGTGCTATACCAGGGTACAAATTATATTGCAATGACAGAGAGGAGCACTCGGGAGGAGGTATGGTGCTTTATGTCTGGGATGGCATAGAGTCCAACAGGATAAATATCCTGCATGAGACTAAATACAAAATTGAATCTTTATGGGTAGAAATCCCTTGTGTGTCAGGGAAGACTATAGTGATAGGGGTATACTACCGTCCACCTGGTCAAGATGGTGAGACAGACAGTGAAATGCTAAGAGAAATTAGGGAAGCTAACCAAATTGGTAGTGCAAATAATGGAGAAGGGTTGCAGCCCTTTGTGGGCAAGAGCCCATGAGACTGAAGCACTGAGTATTCTGATACTGATTCCTGGGATTTTAAGAGTTTAAGAGCATAATTAACACTGTATTGTACAATTTCCCTCAAATAATAAAAAAAAATGTTTTAGTATTGAAAATTGAGGGGTATAGCCATTGATTTTTAATAGTTATATGTCCCTGAAATTACAAAGGAATATAATTGCTGAGCAAATGCATTCAGCCTTTGTTTTAGTTTTGTTTTTCATTAAATCATTTACAAAGATCCTTGCAGAAATCATTGCAGAGAATATGGGGTAGATTTTCAGACGAGCGCGAACAGCCTACTTTTGTTTGCGCTCCAGGCGCAAACAAAAGTACGCTGGATTTTAGTAGATACGCGCGTAGTCGCGCGTATCGGCTAAAATCCTGGATCGGCGCGCGCAAGGCTATCGATTTTGTATAGCCTGCGCGCGCCCAGCCGCGCTGCCTCCCCCCGTTCCCTCCAAGGCCGCTCCGAAATCGGAGCGGCCTCGGAGGGAACTTTCCTTTGCCCTCCCCTCACCTTACCCTCCCTTCCCCTACCTAACCCACCCACCCGGTCCTGTCTACACCCCCCCCTTACCGTTGTCGGGGGATTTACGCCTCCCGGAGGGAGACGTAAATCCCCGCGCGCCAGCGGGCCTGCTGCGCGCCGGGCCGCGACCTGGGGGCGGGTACGGAGGGCGCGGCCACGCCCCCGGGCCGTAGCCACGCCCCGTACCCGCCCCCAAAACGCGGCCGACACGCCCCCGAAACGCCGCGTCGACCGGGCCCGCCCCCGACACGCCCCCGACACGCCCCCCTCCGAAAACCCCGGGACGTACGCGAGTCCCGGGGTCTGCGCGCGCCGGTAGGCCTATGTAAAATAGGCTTACCGGCGCGCAGGGCCCTGCTCGCCTAAATCCGCCCGGTTTTGGGCGGATTTAGGCGAGCAGGGCGCTGAAAATCCGCCCCAATGTGTGAGTGCATGGTGGATTCAAAAATGATTTTGCTAGTACATAATGTTCTATTTGTGCGGTCAGGAAGTACAAAATGCCTTGAATTCATCATTTTTAGCCATGTCTTAGGTTCAGATGGAAAAAAGTATAAACATGTTTTGGGTTTTTTTTTATTTTAAGGCTGTGTTGTTTGGTTGTCTACCTTTCAGATCTCTGAGTTTCAGAGAAATAAGCCAAATATGAACAGTGATTTTCCAGTATATACAATTTAGTAGGAATCTGTGTGCTATTAAATACATAGGAGCCAAACCATCCCAGGCAGGGTCGGTAACTTTCAAACCGTCACACGGATGCATATATGTGTGCACATGCCGGCATGTGCTGAGATACACAGTCATTTTATAACACGCGTGTGCATCTGTGCACATATAAAATATCCTGGCTGCATGCCCATGCTCACCAAATTTTAAGTAGACTCGCATAGGCATGTAAATCCCACTTCTTCCACATAATTTATTTATTTATTTATTTATTTTTAATTTTTATATACCGGAATTCCTGTATACAATACAAATCAGTCCGGTTTACATGGAACGAAAAGATTGCCCTGGTCTGGGAGGTCAGACCGGGGTTTTTTTACAAAGAACATTGAACAATAACATATAATACATTCATAACATGAACATTTTTTTTACAAAGAACATTGAACAATGACAATAAATCCTTAAATATTTTCATAAATTAACTTAAAATTAGGCCAATTAGCATGTTGAACTTAAATTAAACGTAAGATTAAATTGAAATTTAATTTTGCATGGAATTGAATATTATTAACTGTAATACAGAGTATTCCCAAGTTCAATCAGGATAAGGCGCTTAGTTACATTCTGGAGATTGGAACGCTTGCCTGAAGAGCCAGGTTTTTAACTTTTTTTTGAACTCTGGTAGACTGGGTTCGAGGCGTAGGTCTGGGGGGAGAGCGTTCCAATGGTTTGGTCCTGCAGTTGAGAGTGCTCTTTTTCTTAGTAATGATGTTGCTGGCATCAGGGGAGTCATAAGTCAGGGATTTTAAAAGGGGAGTCATAAGTCAGGGATTTTAAAAGGGGCACGTGCCCTCGCCATTGCCACTTTACCAGTACATCTGCCAATTTCCCCAGTTAACAGCTGGTTTGATAGACTACATTCCCCTCAGTTCCCCAGACCCTTTAAACCCCTCAGAAGTAGCTCAATCCTTTTATTTTATTACTTTCACGTCCTCCATAGCAGAAGTAAAGTTATGCATCAGGGAACCTTGGCGCGTGCTGCACATGTAAGTATTTACATACATATCTCTTCAGGGGAGCTCAAGGCAATGTGACGCCTGATGCGGGGACCACATGCCGCCGCTCCCCCACCCCCTGCACCCCCCCAAATTTAAATAAAATAACTCCCTCACTGTCCTAACCCCACCAAGACTCACAAAGACCCTGGTGGTCCAATGGGAGGCCTGGGAGTGATCTACCATTCCCAGGCTGTTGGCTGCCACTAACCAAAATGGTGCGGTGCCTTTAACCCCTACCATGTGACAGGGGCTGGCCAATGACCTTGGTATCCCCTTTTACATGGTAGGGGCTAAAGGCCACTGGCGCCAATTTGGTTAGTGGCAGCTGATGGTTCGAGAGTGGAAGATCACTCCCGGGCCCCCCACTGGACCACTAGGGGTTTTTGTGTGTTTTGGAGGGGTCAGGATGGTGGCACAATGGGGGAAAGGCAGGGTGAGACAGGGACTGGCAGAATTTTGAAGGGGTACTTTTTGCTGCTTCAAAATTATGTCGCCTAAAGCGGCTGCCTCACCCTGCTTCATTATAGAACTGCCCCTGCACCTCTTGGCCAGCACCCAAAATGCCAATGCCCTTCCAGACTACACTCACTCCCTGCCCCTTTCTGGTAATTTTTCAGATGTGCAAGCAGCAGGTTTTGTGTACGTATCTGGGCGCTTTTTAAACTAGAGTTGCGCACATAAGCCCAACTTGTGTGCATATCCCCTGATTGATGCATGCTCCATATTTTTTAATTTTACATTTTAGTGGGGGAGGCCACAACTCGGGAGGTGCCCTACCTCCAAAGCAAGGAAGGAGGCAGAGGCTGGGTTTGGGATAGGTGGGCTGGCGAGCACAATATAAGGGTGGTGAGTGGGGGAGGGTGTGGGTAATTATTAGTAGGTGAGAGGAGGCAGTCGCATCTGAGACAGTTATGAATGTGTTAGCATCTAGTGTAGTAGCCACATCTCTGTCAAACCCATGCTACAGCACTGCGCTTCAGAGACTAGTATTGGTATTTTTACCATCTTATAACCATTCCTCTTTTCCACACTGTGATTCCATTATCATAAGTAAAGCCATTTTTATTCTCTACTCAGTGTGGTGTGGCAGTCAAAAAGGCAAACAGGATGTTAAGAATTATTAAGAAGGGAATGGAAATAAAACAGAGGATATCATAATGCCTCTGTATTGAACAATGTTTAGACAATACCTTGAATACTGTATGCAATTCTGATTGCTGTTTCTCAAAAAAATATATAGTTGAACTGGAGAAAGTACAGGGAAGGGCGACCAAAATGATAAAGAACTCCCCTATGAGAAAAGGCTAAAGAGGTTAGGGCTGTTCAACTTGTAGTAGAGCCAGCTGAGGGGGAATATGATACAAGTCTACAAAATCATGAACGCACTTGAATGTGTAAATATGAAGCGGTTATTTACTCTTTCAGATAATACAAGGACTAGGGGGCATTCCAAGATGTTAGCAAGTAGCACATTTAAAACAAATTGGAGAAAATTCTTTTTCACTCAATGCACAAAATAAGCTCTGGAATTTGTTGCCAGAGGAATTGTTTCAGGCCATTAGTTTAGCTGGGTTTAAAAAAGGTTTGCATAAATTCCTGGAGAAGTCCATAATCTGCTGTTAATTAGTAGAGAATAGCCATTGCTTGTTACTGGCATTGGTAGCATGGGATTTATTTAATTTTTGGAGATTTGCCACATACTTGTGACTTGGATTGGCCACTATTGGAGACAGAATACTGGGCTTGATTGACTCTTGGTCCGACCTAATATGACATATCTTATGTTCTTATATAAAGTCAATGCTGTATTTGCAAATTAATGAGAATATTTATTTCTATTACCTAAAGCTCTCGTGTTAGGTTAGGCATTAATTAAATTATACAACCTACAAAGATGACTGCCTGCCTTTATTTTGAGACATACACAAAGACATACACACATGTATTCCAGATTGTCACTATCCCCTATTACACATGCTGTACTAATTTAGCTTTTCATTTTACAAGTATTAAGTGATTCTAGTTTTACCTGTCCGATAGGTTTCCTCAAGTGAAGTTTAGTGATATGCTATCCAAAGAGTAAGTGGCTCTAAAATGTGAGACTGGATCCATTTCAGGTCAATTATTTTCTATTTTAGATACTGACATTAAGGTTTACAGTGACATTGGATTTATGTTGATCATGCATATTAACTAACAAAACAATAGTCCATAGGCAGAGCATATTATATTTATGACAATGCCTTTTCTTGATACTGCTTCATCTTGACTGCCAATATTTCTGGTGATAGATGCCCCCTTACCCTGATTGCAGACATCTCTCATTGCACATATTGACTTTAATCTGCAGTACATAACCTGATGACTTTTATGCTCATAGATGCTTTATATTTTTTAATGAAGTGTTCTTTTTTCATCAGCATCCTCCTCTGAGTAAGATGGAATTTTCTTTATCATTTGAATGGACTGTGTGTTAATTTGCATTGTGAGGAAATTGTTATTACAAATGTTAATCCATCATTATAAATTAAAATTATATTCAAAATCACATATGGAATTTCCCATCCATTTTCTTCTAAGTCAGATACATAAGCACACTGGTCCCTTCAATAATGTGATACGTAAAGTATTTTCCAGCTCTGTGGATTGGCGGGGCTATAAGTTTTATAAATAATAAATAAATGCAATGTATAGGTTGGGGTATTTACTTTAAGTCATTGGAGGCTGCAAACTAATCTAGTTATTTAGAATTGATATCAATGAGATCTATTTGAATATATTTGATCTAATAAATAGATTGATTTACATAGTTTAGTTATTGTAAAAAACAGACCAGGTTGAAGTCCATAGTGAGCATGGGGGTAAATGGGGGTAACTTGCTTGGTAGGGGTAACTTCCTTGATGCGGCAGTTACTACCATTAACCAAAATCCTGATACTACACTTCTGATGCAACTACAACACTGCACATTACTTTCTGATTCAGCTGCAGGGGGGAGGGAAATTGGTCTCAAACAGTAACCAACAATAGCCCTGACCTTGGCAGTCCAAGAAACTGATAAGTCTGGGAAACTGATAACTGTGAGAGCTTGCTGGGCAGACTGGATGGGCCATAGGGTCCTTTTCTGCCATCGCTTTCTATATTTCTATGTCTCTAATATCTCTGGCATAGGAACATACTAAACTATCTTTTAACAGAAGGCTATTATCAACCAGCCTGTAAAATTAATTACATTATATCTTAGATACAGCGACTTATAATTGATTAGGATTACTTGGAATATCTATTCAACTTTTATGTAAACATAATCAAATATTACAAACTATGTAACAAGCTTTATGCTAAACTGAAGCTTAGTATGACTGGGTAGAGACTTATAAAAAGGAAATTAGCAACAAATTTAAAGGAGATATCATTCTGCTTTTAGCTCAGATATAGATGTTATTTCTTAATTCAGATGCAGAGTTTGAGGTCAAAATTCAGACATGGCTGGCTAAGTAAGGTTTTCACCTGCCGTGGTTGCAGCCATGGCACACACTATCGCTCCCATAGCTCCCCTGCAAAAATTTAGCCAGCTATAAAAAGAGGTGCTTCGGCGGCATTCTGGGGTGCGGCAAAGTTATCCAGCTAAGGGCTGGATTCATCATTCTTCTTCGCAGAATGAAGAATCCCGTGAAAAGGGGGGCGGGGGAGCAAAGGGGGCAGACCTGCAAAATGTAGCAGCCGTTAGCATGGTGGCGGTGCGATTTCACCAGCTGCAGTGCGGCCAGCTGCAGCCTTTCTTGCGAATAGCACCACCGTAAAAGGTGGTGCTATTCACCGCGCTACTGCCGGCGAGAATGTTCCTAACATTATCGTCAGCAGCAGTGCCGCAGCTGACTCTTCCTCCTCCCCGCCGTGACTCCTCCCCTCCAGCTAATTAACATCCTATCGCATGTGAAAAGGCCTTTAGTAAATAGTCCCCTAATAGGGTCATTCACTAAAGCTTTATCACGTGTATTAGGGACTTTTCGCATGTGATATAATTCTAATTAGGGGGAGGAGAGGAGTCGGGGTGGGGAAGGGAAGAATTGGGGCGGGGGAGGGAGGAGTCGGTGGTGTCTTCGCTGCCGTCGAAAAAGTTACCAATGTTATCATCAGCAGTAGCGCGCCAAATAGCACCACCTTTCACGGTGGCGTTATTCGGTACAAAAGCTGGCAGTGAAGAGACCGCAGTGGTGCGAAGGCTGCGGGCTTTCACAGGCCCACCCCCTCATTCACCCCCCCGTCCCCCATTTTTGCTGGATTCATCAGGTCTAAGTTAGGGCCAGATTCATTAAAACTTTTCTCCCATTTTGTATCTATGGGAAAAAATGCTAGGGACAGATTTTAAAAGATTATGCGCGTTGAGCCTATTTTGCATAGGCACGATGACGCGCACAAGCCCCGGGATGCGTGTAAGTCCTGGGGCTTTGTAAAAGTGGGTGGACCGAGGTCTCCAGCACAGCGGCCGTGCCAGGGGATCACGAGCCGGCACTCGGCCGGCACGCACAACCTACGCCTGCCTGGAGGCAGGCACAACTTATGGAGCAAAGGTTAGGGGGGGTTAGGTAGGGCTGGAGGGAGGCGGGTTAGGGAGGGGAAGGTGGGGGGGCAGAAGGAAAGTTCCCTCCGTGACTGCTCCGATTTCGGAGCTGCCTCGGAGTGAACAGGAAAAGCCATTGGGGCTCCCCTAGGGCTTGGCGTGCACCCCCTTGCATGCACCAACCCTGGATTTTATAAAATGCGCGCATGTTATAAAATCTGGCGTAGATTTGTGCACGCCGGGTTGTGCGCACAAATCTACGCCCGCATGTAGGTATTAAAATCCAGCCAGGTATTAAAGTCAGTCAGATACTTAGCCAGATAACACTAGGACTGCTTCAGAACAGTTGTAAAATAATCCAGCTGCATGTGGTTAGATAACTTGCTACTTAGGCTGTATTCAAAAACAATAGAGCTGTTTAAGTCGCCACAGCCAAAAAAAAGAAAAAAAAAACAAAACAGAATTGGCTGGCTATCCAGTCGCCTACCACCCATCCAAGGGAAGCCTTGCTTGAACTCTCTTCCTTCCAAGCATTCACAAAGAAAATTTTAAAAAGAAAGTCCTGCCAGATGTCCTGAACCCTTTCCTCCCACTCACCACTCTCCAGGTTGTTAAAAATTCCATACCTCCAACCGCTCCACCTGCCCATCACTCGCTCGCCTCTCCAGTAAGCCTAGCCTACCCCTTCTGCCCCAGCCAGATCTGTCTATACCCCAATTGTGACCAGGAGTTTGGAATTATCATTCAACTGCTGGTGCAAACCGTGTTGCTCTGACAGCAAAGCTGGTAGCTTATATGACTAGCATTGCTCAAAGCAATGCAGATGCATTAGCAACAGATGCTAGTTCCAAGTTACTGGTCACATTTAAAGGTTTAGAACAATCTGGCTGGGGTAGGAGGAGTAATCTAGGCTTCATGAGGTGGCAAGGGGAGTGGGGGGCATGTGGAGGGACCAAAATAAGTAATAACCTCAGAGATATGGTAGGTGGGAGGAAGTATTGTGAATTGGCTAGCAGATAACTATTTACAACTTTTTTTAGGGGACTTAGAGCGAATTCTCACTTGCATTTGGGGTGGCGATTAGGGAAACAGGCCCTCTCTGTTTTTCTTTATTATTTCTTTTTTTAAAACAATGTTTTTTGGCTGCAGCCAAAAATAGCCAGATAAGTAGCAAGTTATCTGGATGCACATGACCAGATAGCTCTAAAACTGCCTATATTCAAACATAGTCAATTAGATTTAAAATTTATCTGGCTAAAGTTAGCCAATAACTTAGTCAATATTCGGCAGAGCATTTATCTCACCAAATATCCTGGATAACTTAACCAGTTAAATTTACCAGAAAAGGTTAGCCATTTTAGGACTTATGAATATAAACCTTGTTATATTAACTTCATGCTCTGCACATGCTTGGTAGTGCATTAAACTTATAACATTTTTGGATGAAAGAAGGGTGCTATAGGTGCAGGAGAAAATGTTATAATGATACTCTCATGTGATAAATGTATATCTTGAAAGTCTTTCCTGGTTTAATGCATAAATCAAAAGGGAATCTGTGAATTTAAGTCACATATTTTACTCCTTGCTCCACCATTTCATTTGTGTTCATGTGTGACTGGGGTTTGTTACTTTAACTTCTTGTTCTTGCTATCATCCAGCTATAATTGGATAATAAGAAGAGCAAAGGGATAAAAATATAGAGAAATCATATATATAATTGTCAAAAATAGTAATATTTTGAATGCTGTGAAAACTATAGTACACATAGGCACCAAACCTGGGAGTCAGGCCAAGCCAGAGCATCTGCATGCATGCCTTTGAATCCTCTCTGGGTAAAAGGAATTATATAAATTCAAATTAAGATTTTTATTAGCATTGTATAAACCCATGTTTGCTTTTGAAAAGCCAATTGACTTTTTCATTTCTTTTATCAAAGTAATACCATTTTAAGGCAGCAGTTCACTTTCCTATATTTAATTAATCATTAACCAGAACATGGAATGTCACAAATGTTTCTTTTATTTGGCTGTTCTCATGAAAACTGTGTGTGTTGCATCATGTTTTCATAATGTGACTGTTTCATAACCGCTGGCTAGGCTGGCACATCTGGCTGTATACTAGCACACTTCAAAAGATGCTATCCTTTGTGAAAAAAATAAGAAGTAAAATGGAAACATTAAAAAAAATGCAAATTATGAATGAGAACATTTATTTTTTACTCTTTCTGATATGGTATGGTATAGTGAGCATATGGAGGGCTTTCTGTAGAAGAGCTTATCTGTATTGTATGGTTAGTTATTTCTTGTGTTTAGTTCTGAGGGAATTATCATCTGTGTCTTTAGCAGCTTAGGTTGTCAACAGCTGGCATCTATTAATTTAGCATCTTAATTGGATCCTTTTAGATGTTCAGCCAATTGGTCAGGCACGCAGTGTGAGAGGCCGGCTCCCAAGAGCAGCAAGTCTGACAATACCAGCACAAGTAAGTGTTTGAAATGATCATTTGCAATTGCTGAGAACATATTGTTGAACCTAAACTATGAACTAGTGATATTTTAATGGGATCACGTTCTCTGAATTAAAGACAAAGTCTCACACTTTTTTCTTAAATTATATTTCTCACTCTGAACTCCGTAAAGCAGTTTTGAAATCCTTTTAAAGTATATAAAATCATAATTCAAATTTCCCCACCATGGTCCATCCTCTTCAAAGGAGAGCAGGCAGAGATAACTTACCACTTCAGGACCTATGTTCTAAACATGCACCAAGAAACAGTTGAGCTAATGTTAGTGCAGATATTTTAGTATATGTGCTAAAAATGAAAAATAAAGGATATGCTGAGCCTGTACATAATCAGATAACTGCATTAAAGTGAGCACAGGCCTTTGAATGCACACCTGCTCAGTAAATCAATATATCTTTGTCTTTTCTAACCAGACAAAAATAAAAGAGAAAGGAGCTTAGGGAACCCTCCCCACCCAGTCTGATCCCTGATCAAAATTCCCTCCCTTCTAATCCTCTTCCCAGAACTCATCTACATTCACATTGACCTCTCCCAAGCCTCTAAGCCTTCTTTCCTTGCTGACAAGAGGATCCCCTCTTATCTCTGCTGATTCCAAATCAGATATTGCCAATTGACATCGCTGTGCATTATGACCAATGTGAGGGTTATGGGGTAAATATTTAAAGCCATCTAGCCTCCTAATTTCAGGGTTAGTCAGCTAAATGTGCTCCTTTGAAAAGCAACCAAATTTAGCCACCTTGTTTTTCAAGGGGGATAAAGTTAACTGCTTAAAATCTGAGCAGTCCTGAGTTGAGCATTAGGTTGGGGGATGAAAGTTAAGCAAGTGGCACTGATTTTCAGTATTAGCTGCTTAACTTTCTTGGTCTAAACTAGGTGCTATAATCGAAGACATAAATCAAGCCGTGCACACAGATCCAGCCCCTACATGCCAAGAAATGGTGCCTTGCAGCTGCTGCTGAGGCCCCTCCCACCCCAAAGCCATGAGCTGTAAAAAGCCCAAAACTCTACTAGCCAGACATCTCTGCCTGTACTCCCTGGAGCGCCAAATGTCTAACAATGCCCACAGTCCTACCTCTCATCCTCAGTGCAGAGGAAAGCTTTCCACACCCCCGACTCCCTCTTATATATACAAAACCCCTTCTCCTACCAGTCTCTCCCTAGATTGAATCTTCTTACCCCCCCCCCCCCCCAACAGCCCACATTGTACTGTCAACAGCTCCTGATACTTTGGTATTTCCCTCGTACCCATTCCTTACACTTTGTAGATCTTTCCGGAAGGACTGATGGAAGGCGTGACAGTATTCATAATGGTGCAGGGTGACCCAATGCTATGCTATGCTTTGCATGTGTGTACAGAGGAGCCTGTTGATTGTGGCTGATTGGGAATTCAGTGGTGAGAAGGATGACTTGATGAGGGATCAAGGAATGAGAAGGATTCTCATGACAGAAAACCGATGGTAGGAGAGCGATTTGATTTTAAATCAGGCCAAATAGGAAGAAACCTGAGGGAGGGGAAGTTCAGGGCACTGCCTCCCCCTTCTTCTAGTTACAGGATAGGGCACCAATTTTAGCATTAACTACAACTTCGAAGGAGGCAGTAAATTTACCTAAGCTATGTGTCCATAATTAAATTTACAGCAGATTGGTAATTATTATAGCAATGAGCTCTTTGCTTAGAAATTTACTTAATTAGCATGCAGGATCACACTAAATTTAATGCACCAATGTTATTTTTAGGAAACCTCATTTACTGGGGGTATAATACAGAGTAGCCCACTCAGTATAAAGGTATTAGAGTAGATGTTAAGCTTCAAAGAATAGGTTTTGGACTGTGTTTGAGTACATTTTCAATGGACCTATGCATGGAAAAATAGGCTATCTGAGCAGATTACAGGCAAATATTCACAATAAAACGAATAGAAACCCATATGTGTAAAAGTACCATGTAATCATGTTCATGCTATTTCTATAAACCTTGAAAATACATGCATATTTTGGGTTTCATGTGCACATTTAGTAGCAGATAAAAGAGGCATTCTGGGGCAGGATCAAGAAGTATGTACAGAAATTGCTATTATCTAAAAGATTTATATATATATAAATGATCTAACTCAATCATACAATTTTATACCTGCTAATTGACTAAGGCAAGTGAAATCAGATTTGTCTGTTGACTGCAGTTTTTGGGTGGGAAGTCTTGGTGAACTGGAGACAGACTAGGTAGGCTGGGGGAGGTATTGGAAAACTGGAGATTCCAAGTATGTATTTTCAAAATGGTAACTGCACATACTTTAAAATATATGTGCCTCCATATATAAATCAGGGTTTTTATGCATATGTTATTTTTTGTATCACAAAAAAATATGCTCATCTATTTAGAAAATTGGTAGAGAAAGTAAGTGCTTTCATTATATTGCACATTTAAGACTAATTGGAGAAAATTCTTTTTCACTCAAAGCACAATAATGCTCTGGAATTTGTTGCCAGAGGATGTGGTTAGTGCAGTTAGTGTAGCTGGGTTAAAAAAAGGTTTGGATAAGTTCTTGGAGGAGAAGTCCATTAACTGCTATTAATCAAGTTTACTTAGGGAATAGCCACTCCTATTAATTGCATCAGTAGCATGGGATCTTCTTAGTGTTTGGGTAATTGCCAGGTTCTTGTGGCCTGGTTTGGCCTTTGTTGGAAATAGGATGCTGGGCTTGATGGAGCCTTGGTCTGACCCAGCATGGCAATTTCTTATGTTCTTAAGTATTTTCATATAATGAAACATATATACATACATTCAGAGTGGAACTATGCTGTATTTTATAAACAGTGTAACAACACACTGCACAGATAATAAAACTCTAGGCTAAATCACCATGTATCCACTTTCATATGCAAATCCAATACCGCAAATAAGTTGAAAGTTTCCTTTACTAGCTACAAGCAAATTCTCAGCAAAATACCTTTATCAAGTTTATGTACCTCTCCACAATTAACTTTATTAGTCAAATCCAAATTATCAGCAAAATACCATTGCAATTTAGAGGCATTCTTGGCTCTTAACCATTACAAGGCCTTAATCTTTTTACAAGGATGCTATACAATAGAATACCAGGACATCATTCATCATTTATATTAATATTCACCACTTTATACTTTGGCAAATAAAAGCTTAACAGCTGTTAGTAAAAGATATTGCTATTTACATTTGGCAATTTCTATTAGTTCTAGAAATGCTTAGGGGACAGATCATGATTATCCCTCATCTTTTTTTCTTGCAGGAAGCATTGCAATCATTGTACCACTTGTCCTCCTGGTGACTTTGATCACTACTTTAGTAATTGGGCTACTACTATGTAAACGAAAGCGAAGGTAAGAAAGTCAGTATATCACTGAATAATGTGTAATATGATTATGGTGGATAACTTATTAAAAGTAGTAAAATAACTGAAAATACTTCTTGTAATTCAGAATGTTTGCAGGCCGATTAACAACTTTTATGGACCTTCACCTTATTTGTAAGCTTGTATTCAGCAAAGCATATTAGTTAACTGTTACCAGATATTTGACTGTGAACACCTCTTTTAAAAATAGTTTTTAGCTTATTATTTTTTAACATGCCTGGGATATTACATTACATTTATGCAATGCTGTGTGTCACAATATAGTATACATAATTTAATATCAGAATGTAAACAAACACATTATAGAATTACATTACTATCACCAGTTAGTTTTTTATCTGAAAATCTGAAGTGGATGTCCAAAAATATACAGAAGACCTACTAATCTAAAGAAATCTGAAGTGGATTTCCTTGAATCTACTGTCAGCTTTTGCAGATCTACTTCAGAATTTCCTGCAGATATGACTTATCCTATGAAAGAAGTCTATCAAATGAACCATTGAATGTTTTGCTTGATTAGTTGAACCAAGTTGCAAACTTTTTTAAAATAGACTCATGGATCCCTACAATTATAAATTCAAAAAATGGAGCAGAAGAAATTGCACTCCAAAAATTTAATATATACACAACCAAAGAAGTGCAAGAAATTAAGCAAGGTCCAATTCAATTCATAAGTCCAGTAGTTTTATTTAAGGTTTTTTCAAAAACCAGAAACTCCATTGCTCATCTTGTCAAAATACAGTTCTCATTAGGGTCCCCCAACACAAACCCCGTGTTTTGCCGAACAGGCTGCGTCGGCAGGGATAACAATTTCAGTAACTAAAAATAAAGTAAAAAAACAAATAACCTCAGTATAGTAATGCTCACTTGCTAAGATTTTAGCTTATAATAGTTATGGGTATAATTGTAGGGACATCCAAGGAAGTGCAGGAAATTAAGCAAGGTCCAATTCAATTCGTAAGTCCAGTAGTTTTATTTAAGGTTTTTTCAAAAACTGGCAACTCCATTGCTCATCTTGTCAAAATACAGTTCTCATTAGGGTCCCCCAACAAGAACCCCATGTTTTGCCGAACAGGCTGTGTCGGGAGGGATAACAATTTCAGTAACTAAAAATAAAGTAAAAAAAACAAATAACCTCAGTATTACTATGGAGTTGCCGGTTTTTAAAAAACCTTAAATAAAACTACTGTACTGACAAATTGAATTGGACCTTGCTTAATTTCTTGCACTTCCTTGGATATCCCTACAATTATATCCATAACTATTATAAGCTAAAATCTTAGCAAGTGAGCAATTTAAATAACATGCACAGCCTGGTTTATCACCTTTTCCCTCACACAAAGTAATTGTGGGGCAAAGGGCCACCAGTGCCATTTTGATTCCTGGCAAGCCCGATGGCCCGAGAGTGGAAAATTGCTCCCAGGAATCCTGCTGTACCAACAGGGTTTTCACTAAGTCTTGGGGGGATCGGGATGGTGGGGGTGTTGTCATTAAGTAAATTTGAAGGGTTGGGGTGGTTTTTTTTTTAAATAAATGTGCCCCTCCCCCCCACGCTAACCCGAAAAATAATTTTTCCCTGAAATTTCGGGGAAAGCCCAATCGTTTATCAGGCCTCCGATCCATGCTGAATTGGACAATTTCGTTGAAATTTTCCAATTCGGCAAAAATGAATGCACATCTCTAATATATTCAGAGGCATGGCTTTGCCACTGAATATATCCAGATAACTTTAGGACAGGTCTATGGGATGACTAGATTTAGATGGATAACTTATCCAGCTCACTAGTCTGAATATTGAAGTTATTTGGATAAATTATCCAGGTATCTCAGCTTCTTCCAGTTATATCTACAGAATGCCCCTGACTTATCAGGCTATAATTTAGCTGGATAAGGGGTCCATATTCCGCTCCTATGGAGTTAATTTATCCTATTCAGTGGTGCAGTAATGCCACTGAATATAACCAGCCATCATAAAGTTAACCAGATAAGTTTATCCTTTTAACCTTAGGACAGGTATATGGGCTGACCATAGTTAGCCGGAAAAGTTATCTGTCTAACTCTGAATATCGGAGTTAGCTGGCTAACTCAGCTTTTGCAGGTAAACCCTTGGAATGCCCCTGACTTATCCAGCCAAATTTTAGTTGATTAAAAAATATCTAGCTAGAATTTAGCTGGATAAATGCCCACGTATTCATTTAGCTGGACAACTTTTGAGTTATCCAGCTAAATGCTTCTGAATATGGACCTCTGTATGTATATCTAATAGGGATGTGCAGACCAAAAGTTTAAGTTCATAAGTCCATAAGTCGAAAGGGGGTCCCATTTGCGGTCAATATGGACATATGGAGAATTCCATAAGTTGAGTCTATGTCCATAAGTGCAAATAAAAATTTAAACCCCTCACCCGCCTTAATCCCCCCCCCCCAAGACTTACCAAAACTCCCTGGTGGTCCAGCGGGGCAGGACACCATTCCTGAACTCCTTTGCAAGGAGCATGTGACGTCGGCGTCACGTCGGAGTGACGCGGCGTCACGTGATTCCCCTCGGGTTCGCTCCCGGACCCCTCGTTGGGCCCAAAAGGAACTTTTGGCCAGCTTGGGGGGGCCTCCTGACCCCCCCCAAGCTGGCCAAAAGTGCCTTTTGGGCCCAACGAGGGGTCCGGGAGCGAACCCGAGGGGAATCACGTGACGTCAGCGCCACGTCAGAGTGACGCGGAGTCACGTGATTCCCCTTGGGTTCGCTCCGGGACCCCTCATTGGGCTCAAAAGGAACTTTTGGCCAACTTGGGGGGGCCTCCTGACCCCCCCAAGCTGGCCAAAAGTGCCTTTTGGGCCCAACGAGGGGTCCGGGAGCGAACCTGAGGGGAATCACGTGACGTCAGTGCCACGTCAGAGTGACGCGGAGTCACGTGATTCCCCTCGGGTTCGCTCCGGGACCCCTCGTTGGGCTCAAAAGGAACTTTTGGCCAGCTTGGGGAGTTTTGGTAAGTCGTGGGGGGGGGGATTAAGGAGGGTGAGGGGTTTAAATTTTTATTTAGATCAACAATCGCGATTTCCAACATATTCAACATAGCTATGTTGAATAAGTTGGAAATCCGATCGTTTACGCCTCATCATTTTTTTAAGTTAAAAAAAAAAATAAGTTGTGTTTTCCATTTAAGTTCAAAACGAATGCACACCCCTAATATCTAATCTACTTTGCTTATTCCTCTATAGTATGGGCCAGATTCAAACATTTTTACGTGGCTGTGTAACCTGGCTATATATTAGGGCAATTTATGTGCTTCAGACATTTCACAACCAGGGATAGTAACTTTCAAACATATATGTGCGAGTGCACATATATGCATGTGTGTGTTTGTGCATCCAGAGACAAAGCAATATTATAACATGCTCCACATATACATACATGTTATAAAATAGCCTAGGCATGCATATCTGCGTGCCTAATTTTAAGCTTGTGCATGCTCAGCAACGTAAGTCGGCTTATGGAGAGCATCTGAGGGTATTTTATAATAGACACGCATCCAGCCAATGACCAGTTTCACTAATTCATCCACCAGTTTGCCCAGTGTTCACCTAGGTCCTCCCAACACCCTTTGTTCTTTAGCCTGCACACCTCTGAGTTAGTTACCCCCAGACCCTTCAAAGACTTCACATATACCTGTAAGTTGTTTTGTTTTGTTTTTTTACTTACACTTCCTTCATAGCCTCCTTCATAGCAGAAGTAAAGTTACCCGGCACTGGACTTGTGTGTGCACCCAGTTGTATAGGCACGTGTATGCACATCTCTTCACCCTGCCTCAGAATGCTCATGCTGCACCCATATGATGCCCACACTCCGCCCCTTTTTACTCCAATGCAAGATATGTGTGCATCATGACTTGTGCGCACGTGAGTGGCTTTTAAAATTGGGTGGACGCATGCATGTCCTACATGTGTGCACATCTCTCGATTTTGATGTGCGCTCAGCTTCTAAAATTCACCTTTAAAAGTCTCATTTGTGAATTTACAAAGGAGTTACACGTAAAATTAGCATGTACACACATAAGTACGGTAACGTATACTCACATATATGCTATTTTATAAACATTAAAAATATGCACATATGTTCACTTATGTATGCACCTTACATGCACAAAAAAGGGGCAGTCTAGGGGCATTCTTGACCAGTATAAAGAGGTACACATGTAAGTTGCTATTTTATAAGAGAGACTTACACAAATACATGTGGTAAGTTATTCATGCAACTTTACATCTGCTAATTTTCTTGCACAATTGATTTCAGACTGGTCTGTTTTCAAGTGGTCTGGGTGAAATGGGGGAGTTTAGGTTCAAGAACTCAGAGGGTCTCAATGGCCTGCAGAAGGACTGGGTGAATTGATATAGGAATTGCAAAAACTGGTGATTTCAATTATGCACACACATTTTAAAATATAAAAACATACAGGTAGATTTTTAAGGTACGTGTAGATGATCTAATCAGAGAAAGTTCTTTTTCACTCAATGCACAATTAAACTCTCAAATTTGTTGCCAGGAGATGTGGTTAGTGCAGTTAGTATAGCTGTGTTTAAACAAGGATTGGATAAGTTCTTGGAGGAGAAGTCCACTACCTGCTATTAATCAAGTTGACTTAGAAAATAGGGATGTGCAATCATTTTTCCCAAATTAGGCAATTTCAACAGCAGTGGGAAAAGTGGAGTTGGATTCATACAGCAACCAATAAGGGCCCCAACTTTTATGGTTTGGGGAACAAATAAACATGGGGGTAACTTGCTGATGCAGCTTTTACTACCCTTAATCACTAAGGGGCGGATTTTAAAACAATACGTGTACCGGTACTTTTGTTCGTGCCACCGGCGCGAACAAAAGTACACCAGATTTTATAAGATACGCGCGTAGCCGCGCATATCTTATAAAATCCGGGGTCGGCGCGCGCAAGGGGGTGCACATTTGTGCAACCTGCGCGCACCGAGCCCAGCACGGCCTGCCTGTTCCATCCGAGGCCGCTCCGGTTTCGGTGCGGCCTCGGAGGGAACTTTTCTTCGCCCTCCCCCCACCTTCCCCTCCCTTCCCCTACCTAACCCACCCCCCCCCCGGCCCTATCTAAACCCCCCCTTAACTTTGCGCATGTCGCCGGCAGCCCCTCTCCGTCCTCCGGTCCCGGGGGTTGTGGTCAGGAGGCCTCGACCACGCCCCTGAGCCGGTGCCACGCCCCCGGGCCCGCCCCCGAAATGCCGCAGCACGCCCCCGAAACGCCGCGTCATTTCGGGAACGCCCCGGACACACCCCTCCCTCCCCGTTTCGAAAGCCCCGGGACTTACGCGCATCCCGGAGCTTTACGCGCGCCGGTGGCCTATGCAAAATAGGTGCGCCGGCGCGCAGGGGTTCTAAAATCCGCCCCTAAGCCTGATACTTTTGATGCAGCTCCATCATTGTTCTCTGCTTCCATGGCAATGGTTAATGGAAATTGAATTCAAACAGCATCCGAGGTCTCGGAAACTGATAGGCATGAATGTAACCTGCACAGTGCAGCAAATACTGGCGGATGCTTGCTGGGCAGACTGGCTGGATCATTGGTTCTTTTCTGCCATCATTTCTATGCTTCTATGATTCAGGATGAGTTTTCAGGAGGTGGGTCGGGGTTTGGTGGGGTGGTATTACAGTTACATTCAGAGGTGTCCATTATAAAATTGACATCAGTAAAGAATTTTTGATGAAAAGGACTTGATTTGTTCGATGTAGCTGGCATAGACTGCAGTGTACAAATCAATTCCTCTTCTTAGAATTGTCATTACTTATAAGGTAAAAAATTATTTACTGATATCTGTGACAACACCCCCCTAACCCCAACCCACCTCCTGAAAACTCACCTTGAATCAAAGTGCCCCCTTACAATGGTCCATATATAGAGTATCAGACTGAGCCTTATAAAGAGGTTTTTTCTCTCTCTCTCTCCCTCTCCCCCCTCCCCCTCCTACAGTAAAGCAATGTATACCAGCTGAGGAAAATTAGGTGTTATGTGCCCTTTTTCTGGGTACACACACCCTTCCTGCATTAGAGATATTCAAACATAACCATAAATATATGCTAACTTACCATTTGTGGCCAAAATCATGGAGAAAGTAGTGAACAAACAACTTTCGGAATACCTAGAATAAAATAAGATTCTAGCCCCAGCACAATTTGGCTTCCGTAAATCCCTCAACATGGAATCCCTTCTGATATCACTGACAGACAGAATCTACACAGGCCTTGATAAAAAGACCCCCTACTTGCTGGCCCTCCTTGACATATCAGTGGCCTTTGACATGGTGAAGCATTCCATACTTATCAACCGTCTATCAGATATCGGTATATCAGGAACGGCCCTGGACTGGTTCAAGTCATTCCTCATCAACAGAATATTCAAGGTTAGAATAAATAATAAAGAGTTGCACCCTGTCAAAGCCACTCTCGGAGTCCCTCAAGGCTCCTCCTTATCCCCTACTCTATTTAACATCTATCTTCTACCCCTCAGTCAACTTCTCACTAATCTAAACGTTACGCATTTTATCTACGCCGATGACGTCCAAATTCTGCTACCAGTCTCAGAATCAATAACAAAAACTTTGAATTTTTGGAACAACTGCCTACAATCCATAAACACACTTCTCACCAGTCTGAATCTAGTGCTCAACACTTCAAAAACTGAACTTTTGCTCATCACTCAGGATGAAAACTCCCCTTCAACTCAAATGACCTTAACCACATATGTAAGAGATCTTGGATCTCTTACATGTGTGAAACCTCTCCTCCATCTCCATGACTTCTGCACAGTGCTTCAAGCTGTATTATTTTCCAAAATTGATTACTGCAATTCCATGCTAATCGGTCTTCCAGCGGTCACCACAAAGCCACTACAAATGCTACAGAATTCAGCAGCCAGGATCCTAACCAAGACCAGTAGAAGTAAACACATCACTTCTATACTTAAGAGCCTACACTGGCTCCCCATCAAGTCTAGAATTCTATACAAAGTGTTAACCATAATACACAAAACCATCCACTCACAAACTACACTCGAATTAAACTGCCCTCTCCGATTTCACTCAGCATCCAGACCTTTTAGAACAATGTACCAAGGTACCCTTTATGTACCCCTGACCAAGGCCCCAATGAAAAAACGCGCCTTCTCAATAGCTGGACCTACTCACTGGAACAATCTACCATCGGACCTTTGCCTTGAACCTTGCTTACGGACTTTCAAGAAAAAGTTGAAGACTTGGCTATTCACGGAGGCCTTCACCTAAAGTTTCCCAAGCAAAAAAATAAAGTTATACGCTACCTTAACTGTAACATACATTTAATGTTCTCCATGCATAATTCTTCAATGCACCACATACTCAATATCTACCCTGTTTGTTGCATACTCACAGATTATTGATTTTATTTTATTTTATTATTATTATTATTATTATTATTACTAACATTATTACTATTACTATTATTATATAATTTATATTTGTATTATTTGTTTTAATGTTTATTGTTCCATGTACACCATGCCCATGGTATTTCTAATTCTGGTTTTATGTAAACCGAAGCAATATGTACTTGTACATGATCTTCGGTATATAAAAGCTTTTAAATAAATAAATAAATAAAATATGTTAGGAAGAAGACATGCACATATTTTATAATCTGCTCATACCCGATATGCACAAGTTATAAAATACTTTTAATTTGAATGTTATCCTCCTATGAATAATAATAATTGCAAAATGTACCCATTATATATTCATGTGTACTAGGACAAAAACAATCAGAAGACAGCCCATAATAAATGGAGGGATGAATGTAGAGATTGGTAATCCTTCATATAACATGTATGAAGTAGACCATGATCATAATGAGAGAGGCCTTCTTGATTCAAATTTTATAGCAGATCCAGACAAGGTAAATATCACAGTGATAAAAATGGTTTCATATTGATAGTTTGAGAAAAAAATGCTTTAGAATTTTTAATTATGCTGAATACATATAGTTTTCTTAATTTTCTTTCTAATGCTACATTCTGTATCTCTTTTGAAAGACTTTATCACCAAAGTATTTGTTAGTTTTGAGGAATTCTGATCTTCCAGAGGCAACATGCTGAAGTAGGGGTTAGCTTTTTGCTCAGGTTTATCCTCTTACTTCTAGTGATGATGTATCAACATGCTAGATAAATCTGATTATTAGGATGCTGCATGATTAACTGATAATTCATGAGATGATGTGTCTGAAAATATTGATGTACACAATCAAACTGCTTAGTTTTATTAATATAGTAACATTTGCAAATTTAAAATTTTACACTTGTATAGACTTAATTTACTGTAATTTGTTTTGTCTGTTGCATGAACTTGTTGCATTCATAAAGTAAAATACAGAGTATTAAAAGGTATGATTTATATTATAAAATGTGGCAAGTTGGATTAAACAGATCTCGCTGTACATATTTCAATGATAATTTTTCTTATATGAAGTTCACTTTATCTTAGGCAGTAACATTTTCTATCCCATACAATAGGAATTTAGATTTTAGAAATACATTTGGATACCAAAAATATTTTTTGATATAAGGGAATCACTATTCATTTCCTCTGATGAGTGAACTTTATGCATTGCATAATATGTAGTAAACAGGTGTCAACTTCCAGTACTAGAGGACCTTAGATGGATCTGGTTTTTAGAATAAGCAAAATGAATAAATCAATTAAAATAGTCACTGTAAATAAATTTATTTAGTATTCATTGTGGATATCCTGAAACAATATCACATACTGCTTATTAGGGATGTGCAGACCAAAAGTTTAAGTTCATAAGTCCATAAGTCGAAAGGGGGTCCCATTTGCGGTCAATATGGACATATGGAGAATTCCATAAGTTGAGTCTATGTCCATATGTGCAAATAAAAATTTAAACCCCTCACCCACCTTAATCCCACCCCCCCCCCCCAAGACTTACCAAAACTCCCTGGTGGTCCAGCGGGGTAAGGACGCCATTCCTGAACTCCTTTGCAAGGAGCACGTGACGTCGGCGTCACGTCGGAGTGACGCGGCATCACGTGATTCCCCTCGGGTTCGCTCCCGGACCCCTCGTTGGGCCCAAAAGGCACTTTTGGCCAGCTTGGAGGGGCCTCCTGACCCCCCCAAGCTGGCCAAAAGTGCCTTTTGGGCCCAACGAGGGGTCCGGGAGCGAACCCGAGGGGAATCATGTGACGCCATGGCCCCCCCAAGCTGGCCAAAAGTTCCTTTTGGGCCCAACGAGGGGTCCGGGAGCGAACCCAAGGGGAATCACGTGACGTCGGCGTGACGTCGGAGTGACGCGGCGTCACGTGATTCCCCTTGGGTTCGCTCCGGGACCCCTCGTTGGGCCCAAAAGGCACTTTTGGCCAGCTTGGAGGGGCCTCCTGACCCCCCCAAGCTGGCCAAAAGTGCCTTTTGGGCCCAACGAGGGGTCCGTGAGCGAACCCGAGGGGAATCACGTGACGTCGGCGTCACATCGGAGTGACGCCGGCGTCACGTGATTCCCCTCGGGTTCGCTCCGGGACCCCTCGTTGGGCTCAAAAGGAACTTTTGGCCAGCTTGGGGGGGCCAGGCATCACGTGATTCCCCTCGGGTTCGCTCCCAAGCTGGCCAAAAGTGCCGTTTGGGTCCAACGAGGGGTCCCGGAGCGGAACCGCAATGGACCACGTGACGTCGGCGTCACGTGATTCCCCACGCGTCTGCTCCCGGACCCTCACGGAACTTTTGGCCAGCTTGGGGAGTTTTGGTAAGTCTTGGGGGGGGGGGATTAAGGAGGGTGAGGGGTTTAAATTTTTATTTAGATCAACAATCGCGATTTCCAACGTATTCAACATAGCTATGTTGAATACGTTGGAAATCCGATCGTTTACGCCTCATCATTTTTTTAAGTTAAAAAAAAAAAATAAGTTGCGTTTTCCATTTAAGTTCAAAACGAATGCACACCCCTACTGCTTATCTCCCAGTGTCTTAATGAGATATACACATTTAAAAGCTCACTGGTAGTGGTCTTCTGGAAAAAAAATGTTTTGATATTTTTTCAAGGAGATCAATACCAGTGGGCATTTGGATGTGTGTATAATCCTGAAAACAGACATTTTGGTGGCACTAAAAGACCAGTGTTTGATTGGTAAACCCAATATAGTAAGTATATCATGCTATCGGAACCATAATTGATGAGGATCCAATAATTACTTTATATTTTTTCATGCAAAATATAGTGCTGTTGCTTGAGTACAGAGATGAGAATAACAGAATAAACATACAACAGCGACATACATTGCATTCTAATTTGTCATATTTTGCGACAAGGTTGCTCACGCATATCATAATTTACTGTCACCATAAGCTGTTGTTCTTAAGGTTATGTTTTCTTATATGATAAAATATTGAAAGACTATTGAAATCCTTTGAAACCTTAGGTAATTGCTTACTTTGTTGATTTAATAGCATTAACAATATAAAGAAGCCAGCTTTCAATAGAGCTTTGTATCAACACATAATGGAAGAAAACCTTTTGTAAATAGAGTTCACAATATTCTATGCTTTTCTATTTACTATCTCATCTTGTACATTGGAAAGGTCAGAAAATAATTAACACAGTGATATTTGATAGATATTTGATATTATTTTCTAATCATTAAGGCACCAAGCTTTAAAATCTGAAAACCATATAACTCTTATCATAGCATCTAACTCATGGCTGACACTAGCAAGTAATTTAATATCCCTGTGGCTTAGCTCATTCTAGATATGCTTGCCTTATTTTTTTCTATTTTTATCTTATAAGTGTGTGTTTAACTGCTGCTGTGATAAATCCTGACTTATGAAGCGCTTTGGGATATGAGTTGTATAAAAGAACAACAAAAGTCCAAATTAAATCTGATATTGTTGTTTACTTTGAAAGTGCAAATATAGTGGACCTCTCTTACAGGAACCCTATACAGTAAATCCTTTAGTACTGTGAATGTTTTCTAAGGTCCTGATTCTCTCTATCATGGGTCAGCAGAGAAAAATATATTATAGTGAACATGCTTTATGCATAATATGATTAACTGGTGTAAAAGTTTATTTACAAAGTTATAAAAGTATAAAAAGTTCCATTCAGAATTGAGAAATACTGAGCATAATAGTAAAAGCAATGTATGTCCAATACATTAAGGATATAGAGTTTTTTCATATTTCTGGCACAAACAAGCAGACTATACTAATAGTGTCCGTTGTTTTAATTGGTGTCTATGAGCAATGAGATTTATTGTGGCAAAAAAATGAATTTTCCTATGAGAGGTTCCACTATAATATATATTATAATCTCAATTAAAGATTCAAGTCTAGAAGAATGTCACATCATTAAATGCAATTAAATACAGTTTTAATATGCAGATGTAAAGTTCACTAATTACTAAAGAAATCTAAAACTCTCTTTATATTTAGCCCAGATATATAGGGGGAGGGCCTGCTGTTTTCAAGCTTCCTCACACAGCACCGCCTATCTACCTAAACTCTGACTTGAAAGGACCACTAACTCCAGGGGTGAGAGAGACTTCATTTCCCATGATCACCACATTATTAGTCCCTTTGTTTTTTGTTCCAAGGATTTCATACTGGTCTATAGCAGAGATGTTTGTTGCTGTGCTATTGTTTACAATGAATGTAAATATGGCTGCCAGCTGCATTATGAATAACATATATCATATACCTGTATATATGAATATTAATAAGATTTATTTGTTTCAAACTTTATAGCAAACAATTTGTTAAAAAGGTTTCTAATATGTTCACCACAATCCAATGTAAAACATATACATATTTAACATAAATTCACTCACACTTCACACTCATACAATACATACAGTACAATACAATATACATTTTTCTACAATTTGTCTCTAACCATAGAATATTGTAATCAAAAATGTATAAAAACACTCCCACGAATACCAAATTATCCTTTACACATAATTCCTCCACATTCCTAGTGGTAAAGTCATTGTATTCTTCTTTCTATTTCCAAATGATTCCTCATATCATTCTTCTCTTCCCAACAAGAGACTCCTGTTTCACCCATGGTTTCATCAGGGGATTCAAAACTTATAATCTAAATGGATCACCACTTATTTAACTTTAGTAGCTGTGACAAGGAGAATAATAATTGGTCCTGGAATTGAAGATCAAATTTGTTGTGCTTCATGATTTATGGTGGTGAGGTGTTATAATTGATTTCTCAGGTAAGTGTCTGTATTGCATATGTTTGTTTTGGAAAAGGAGAGTGGTTTCTTGTATATATTTCTTGTAATAGTGTGACCAGGTAATTTATGTTTTGAATGGTTAGTAAGCTATTCAAATTTGTTGAAAATGAGTTGAGTATGTTTGAGACGACACTGTAGCAGTGATTTATAATAAAGATTGTGTTTGTTTTTATAAAAGATATTAAAGAATGGTGAAATATTCAAGCAGAGTTTAATAAGGATGGCTCCCAGTTAAATAAGTGGTGATCCGTTTAGATGATAAGTTTTGAATCCCCTGACGAAACTGTGAGTGAAACATGAGTCTCTTGTCGGGAAGAGAAGAACGATATGAGGAATCATTTGGAAAAAGAAAGAAGAATACAGGGTTTATACCACTAGGAATGTGGAGGAATTGTGTGTAAAGGATAATTTGGCATTTGTGGGAATGTTTTTATACATTTTTGATAAATGTTTAAAATATATTATGGTTGAGACAAATTGTAGAAAAATGTATATTGTACTGTACTGTATGTATTGTATGAGTGTGAAGTGTGAGCGGATTTATGTTAAATATGTATATGTTTTACATTGGATTGTGGTGAACATATTAGAAAACTTTTTAACAAATTGTTTGATATAAAGTTTGATGCAAATAAATCTTATTAATATTCATATATATAGGTATATGATATATGTATTCATGAATGAGTATACCTGTGGTTGAACCCATTGATATATATGTATGCCAGCTGCATTAGCAAGATAGACCAGATCCATTGTTTTAAAGTATTTCTTTTATTTGCTATACCTAATGCTTTTCTATAAAATATATTTTGTTTCAAAAAACTGACTATATGACTCAAAACTATATTAATCAAACTTCTTTAACCAGTGATACACTACTTCATCATCATTTGTTCAATTATTTGCTCAAATTAAATCAATCAAAAAACTGGTGATCATGTATTGCAGGATAAGATAAATATATATGGCACTGCATTTCATTACTTTAGGGGAACATTTTAATATAAAAAATACATTTATTTTGGTTTAGAATCAGTTTTTTTCAATTGTTATATGTAACCAAACTATAACCTGATCCATCACAATTCATTAACTTACTGAAACCTACCCCCTGACACTGATGTGTAGGAATGCCTTTCCCATAACCTAGTGACAGACACCTCCAACCCAGCAATGCTTCAGGCACTTCTGGCAGTTGCTTGCCATAATAAGTGATCCCCAGTGGGATATGCCAGCATTCAAGGGTTCCCACTACAGTACAAATCTGTCAAACATCTCAGCCGTACCCAAAAAGCATCTCCCTTATCCATCGTCTAACCAACTTCCTTATCCAACATAACCAACCCCTAAAATGTATTACTATTATAAGGCCCCAATTTGGCTAGGGTTAATAGTTCCCTGCACATTGAGACAAAGCTTCATCTTTACAACTCTCAATATGAGTGGATTGGTGGGAATCTCATTTCCTGTCAACTAAAAGTACCCTGTGACTTCTTAATGCTAATTTTATTTACCCCTCCCCTTCCCACCCCTCCCCATATCTTTCATCCAATTATAGTACCACTGAACTTGTATATTTTTAACTTCGGGGATAGGAAAAGGGCACCCTCTACATTTGGGCCTACTCCCTCTTTTAATAGAGGCTATGCTCACTCAGTTTCCAGATCACAGGGCCATATTATCAGCAGAAATCAGGTACTTCATACGCCCGCCTCCTCTTAACTTGATCATCCAGCGCTACTTTTGCCCTCACTATGTCATACGGGTCGTATGACATACGGCGTGAGTGCAGAAGGTCACTCCCAGACCCCCGCTGGACTTTTGGCGAGTCTTGTGGGGGTCAGGAGGCCCCCCCAAGCTGGCCAAAAGTCCTTGGGGGTCCAGCGGGGGTCCGGGAGCGATTCTCCTGCACTCAGTGACGTCAGGTGACAGGAACCAAAATGGCGCCGGCGCTACCTTTGCCCTGTCATATGGTAAGGTCAAAGGGCCACCGGTTCCATTTCTATTAACGCAGCCATGGCCCGAGAGCAGGAGATCATGGGAGATCGCGCCGGGACCCCCCCACTGGACCCCAGGTAATTTAAAACATTTTGGGGGGGGGGGTTGGGAGGGTGGGGGATTTGTTTTAAAGGGTCGGGTGGGTTTTAGGGTTGTTTTGGTGTGCCGGTTTTCCCACCCTCCCCCCTCCCCTGATTTACGATTTTTTGACCATAAATCGGGGGAATTGTTATGGTATTGCGGCTCTAATGATTTTTGACGATTTAAAATACATCTGTCGATTGTTTTAAATCGTCAAAAAACGATTCACATCCCTACTACTTACCAAGCTTTAGGATATATGGCCTAACAGGGTAAAAGGTAGGCAAAGTAACAGGAAGGAATAGGAAGACTGATTGGTTAACTGAGCAAACTGGGAATTAACTGGGAAAATGGGCTCTAGTGTCTGCACGTGTCTAGTAAAATGCCTCCCCCCCCCCCCCCCCACTTATGCAAGCAAGGTGGCATTTGTGTGCCTATGCTTGCATCAGTATGAAATTGTACGCACATGTATGCATAAATAGCTGATTTTAAAACATACACATGTATATGAGCATATACTGCATATGTTTTAAAATAACAATGTTCATGTGTGTGCACCAGCAAATGCGTGTATATGTACACCCATACATAGCTCTTAAAATGTACCTCATTCTGGTAAATTTTAAAAGCCTTATATGCACGAAGCTGGGAGATAAATGTGTGACTTGGCATAGTGCACACCATGTGGATTTTAAAACCCCATGGGTACGCACACAAACTTTTTTTTTGACAAAAAGGGCAGGGCTTGTGCATGGTCTGGGTGGGGCATGAGTGTGGCATGGGTGGGCCAGGGCTGAGGCAAGATTTCTGCATGTACTATTCATGCATGCAAGCATGAGCCAGGGTCATGTACCTTTACTTCAACTATGGATGACATGTAAGTCATAAAATTTAGAAAAATATAGGTTACTTAGCGAGGTTTAGGGGTCTGGCCTAACAGGGTATAAGGTAGGCAAAGTAACAGGGGTGGTTAGGAAGGCCAATTTGTAAACTGGGTGAACTGGGAATGAACTGGGAAAATGGGTTCTAATGACTTGTAAAATCCCCCCCTCCCCACACACTTACATGAGCAAGGTGGCATCTGCGTGAATAGCCAATTTAAAATGCACGCAAGTATGTTTTAAAATCACTGCATCCATGTGTGCGCACCTGTGCATGGATCTTAAAATGTACCTCATAAGTTTGCTTTTAAAATTATCCCTCCAAATTTACCTACCCACAAATGCAATAAAATTTAGGTGCATATTTTTGAAAATGCAAAAATGTGTGCATAAGTGCAAATCCTTCCTCATCCCCAGGCATGCCTCCAAATAGACTGGGATATATGTACATACATTTATCAGCATTTCATCTGAGGACATTTTATAATAAGTAGGGATGTGAATCGTTTTTTGACGATTTAAAATATCGTCCGATATATTTAAAATCGTCAAAAAATCGTTAGGGCCACGATACAATACCAATTCCCCCGATTTATCGTTAAAAAATCGTAAATCGGGGGAAGGGGGAGGGCAGGAAAACCGGCACACTAAAACCCCCTAAAACCCACCCCCGACCCTTTAAATTAAATCCCCCACCCTCCCGAACCCCCCCCCCAAATGCTTCAAATTACCTGGGGATCCGGCGGTGGTCCAGAACTGCGGCGGTCCGGAATGGTCCCCTCAATAGAATCGTGTTGTCTTCAGCCGGCGCCATTTTTCAAAATGGCCGCCGCAAAATGGCGGCGGCCATAGACAAAAACGATTCGACAGGAGGAGGTCGTTCCGGACCCCCACTGGACTTTTGGCAAGTCTTGTGGGGGTCAGGAGGCCCCCCCAAGCTGGCCAAAAGTTTCCTGGGAGTCCAGCGGGGTTCCGGGAGTGATTTCTTGCCGCAAATCGTTTTCGTACGGAAAATGGCGCCGGCAGGAGATCGAGTGCAGGAGGTCGTTCAGCGGGGGTTCTGGACCGCCGCTGAACGACCTCCTGCACTCGATCTCCTGCCAGCGCCATTTTCCGTACGAAAACGATTCGCGGCAAGAAATCGCTCCCGGAACCCCGCTGGACTCCCAGGAAACTTTTGGCCAGCTTGGGGGGGCCTCCTGACCCCCACAAGACTTGCCAAAAGTCCAGCGGGGGTCCGGAACGACCTCCTCCGTAGAATCATTTTTGTCTATGGCTGCCGCCATTTTGCGGCGGCCATTTTGAAAAATGGCACCGGCTGAAGACAACACGATTCTATTGAGGGGACCGTTCCGGACCGCCGCCGTTCTGGACCACCGCCGGATCCCCAGGTAATTTAAAGCATTTGGGGGGGGGGGGTTCGGGAGGGTGGGGGATTTAATTTAAAGGGTCGGGGTGGGTTTTAGGGGGGTTTAGTGTGCCGGCTCACGATTTTAACGATTTTTCACGATAGTTTACACACCCAAACGGCAACAATACGATTCCCTCCCCCTCCCAGCCGAAATCGATCGTTAAGACGATCGAGGACACGATTCACATCTCTAATAATAAGCTCTTTTTTTTACCTTAAGCTTTGTAAATGCCTTTAAAAGTTACCATCCTTATGTTGCCATTTGGATAAAAGCCAATCAATGTAACACCAGGGGGAATTTTCAAAAAATTTAGACAGCTAACTTCAGAAGTTAGCCATCTAAACCTCTCCTTATGAAAATGTACCCCAATGGAATATATGATCACCTTTACATCATTACCAAATTTACAGTTTATCCTAATTGTCTTTATAGACCTATGTCAATTATCTTATTTATTATTAATTTGCTATAATTAAATTATGTCATCAGTTACCATAAAACAGAAACAATATAAACTAAAAGCTTTAAAAATATTTTTTCACTGGAAGAAGTTCTTTTGAATAAAGCCCAAAATGTTCATGTATCTAAATCTTAAACTGTTGAGTATTTATACAGACATGTTTTTCAAAATATTTTTATGAACACCATTGTTTTCATTGTGTATACTATTCCTTGCTTTAAGAGTAAATAATCACAATTTTCTTTGAAAAACTTCTGTTTTTCTTTTAACCTGTTCTATTTATACATTTTCTATATTTTCATATTGCTGTTAACCTTTATCATGTGCTCATTTTTCAGCCAACAAATTACTCCAATCCAGTGTATGCAAAATTATTTGTGGAGGGACAAAATTGTCGAAACTCCTTAGCAAGTGTTGATGAACGCAAAGAACTCCTTCCAAAGAAAATAGAAACTGGAATACGAGAGACAATGGCATAATCTTCGGTTACCTTTTATACTCTGTATAAATGTATAAAATATGAGGATTACTTTTCTATGTACCAACAGTATTATAATTGTTTTGGTATCAGCATTACCTCCTTTTTGTTGTTGTTTTTTCGTTCTGCTGATGACTTTTGACTGACCATTTGTATGGTATTTTTATGAAAAATAAACTGCACTACAGTACAATTTAAAATACTGCTGCTGTTACGATATACCCTTGAATTTGTTAAAATTAAAGGTAACACATTTCTTTGTAGTGTGAAAATGAGCAACCCATTTTGTACAAATGTTTTCAATTCCACTCAATGAACAGATTCTATCTACACTTCTTTTCCTGAGATAATCGGAAAGATGTAGTATGTAATTTTAGTTCTGTTTGAATGGTGAAAGAATGGTTGAATGCCTTATCTTTGTGCCCAGTAGTATTCCTCTTCTCGCTGACTGCTAATCATGATAAAAAGAATACACTATAAAACAGTTAACTTTGTTCACAATTTATTTTACATGCCCATTTATTTTAAAACTAACAAGGTGCCAAAAAGTTAACAAGATTATGGATTCAAAACATTCAGTTATCTATATGAAGATGTGTGGTTATATTCTAGGAGTATAATAATTATTTATTATGTTCTAGAAAAGTAAATTATACAGACCTCTTTGCCTACTGAATATTGATAAAACAAATATAGAGAAACTGAAATGTCAAGGATGTTGCTCCTTCTGGGACATAGTCTATGAACACCATAAGTTCTGAAACAGCTATCCAAGAGCACAAGAGGGTGTTTCCTGCACATTTATTACTTATTTCTTTTTCTCAATGATGCTGTTGATTTATGGGTGAAGTCTCCCACAACCTAAAATGCATGTTCACACATCAAAACATTTAGTGTCAACTACTGCTCCTATAATTACATCTTCTCCTGGTTAATCACAGGAAAAAGCTTAAATAACAGTTCTAACTTTCATGGAAATGGAGTGCCATTACTAGTAATGCCCACTATGATCAATATTGAACTATATATGTCTTACTTCCCTATTCAATACCCACTATCAGACCAGTTGTTACAAGCTTTTAAATAAACTTTGAGACTTTTCAATGTGGAGAGTGATGATGATGTTATTGATTTGCAATAATTATTATATTTTCAGCTTCTTTAACAATGTATGTCACTATTAAGATGGCCACAAATCTAATCTCTTTTTTCTCATATTTTTGCATATGTTATAATATCTTGACTAAAATATTCTTTTCATACAGTTAAAGGCACAAAAGACTATCACACATAATGGAGGATTTTTGGAACCTCAGCTAGACTCAACTGCCTTTTCTTTATCATAATGTATTAACCAGATGGAATAAGTATGTGTTTGCGCTCTATTCCCTGTATAAAATTATTATAAAAGAAAACAACTACTGTTTTATAAAAGATTTTTTGTTGTACTATGTGCATGCATACTACCTATTTCTAAACTTTGCCATCTTGAGGCCTTTATAAACTATTGATTTATGTACTCGTGCAGTTTTGCTTGACTGGTGTTCTGCTTATCATAAACTTTTTCAGGTTCTTGTTTAAGTACATTTTTAAAACTGAATAGTATTTTTCATTTTGGTTATAACAGTCATTTTGCCTATGTTTCTATAATGAAGTGTTCAATTCTTTATAAATAATATATTGTTGACTGATTTATTTAAATGAAATGGTAAACATTTTATTGTCAATTTATTTTCAGTGAAGGAAAATGATATAAAATTATTTTAAAATAATATAATTGCATATTATTACTCATAAAATCTGAAGTAATTCTAAAAGATTAATTTTATGATTTAATTGTGTTCCATTGAGATTATAGAGACTCACAGACAGATCTAGATTATAGTCAGATGCAGGATAATTATCAATAACTTTATTGTTAAGGCTATGAATGAAAATATAGTGTTTCTCTAGAATTAAGGCCATACTGCCATTATGTAGAATGTATTTATTTTATTTATTAATCATACTTATAACCCACCTATAATAACATTGTTAAGCTAAGGAGCTAAAATAAAACTTAAAAGCATCAATAAAAATAGATAACATAATATACAAACAGCATATGATAAAGGCTGAATAGTTCATGTGTAAAAAGTAATGAAATTGATATTGAAATAGTACCATAATTTCAAATTTGACATATAATAGTAAACTCATCTAAAACCAATCATATGCATTGAGAAAGGATATGCCAACAAAGACAAACTCAATTTCTGGTCTGTGTATTTCCAGTTTATTTTAGCAGTGTCACTGGAATCTTCCAGTATTTCCGTGTAAAAATGTTCATGAGTGGTTCAGAAAAAGTATGTAGTATTTTAGGAAAAATTCAGCAAAATTGACTTGTCTCAGCAATTACTTTATCAAGATAACTTGTTTGCAGAGAAAATGTCCTCTTTTGATCCACTAATACATCACATCATAGGACACATGAATTAGTAATTGACAGGATACTCCATCCCTCAACTACAGAATGAATGAATATTACAGGCAGTCCTTAGCATAAGGCAATTGGAAGTTATAGCTATATCAAATTGACACTAGGGATGTGCATTTGTTTTGAATGAATGGGCAATCCACAATGTATAGGTCCCTATTCGTTGCATTTGTGGGATTCTGAAACATATGGCAAACCCCACAAATGCAACATATCATTAACGAATAAACCCCCCCACCCTCCTGACCCTCCCAAGACTTGCCAAAAGTCCCTGGTGGTCCAGCTGGGGTCCTGGAGTGATCTCCTGAACTTAGGGCCGTCGGCTGCCGGTATTCAAAATTGCACTGATAGCCTTTGCCCTTACAATGTCACAGGGGCTACCGGTGCCATTGGTTGGCCCCTGTCACATAGTAGGAGCAATGGACCACCAGGGACCTTTGGAAAGTCTTGTAGGGGTCAGGAGTCTCCCCCAAGACTTGCCAAAAGTCCCTGGTGGTCCAGCGGTGGTCTTGGAGTGATCTCTTGCACTCGGGCCGTCGTCTACCAGTATTCAAAATGGCGCCAATAGCCTTTGCCCTTACTATGTCACAGGGACTACTGGTGCCATTGGTTGGCCCCTGTCACATAGTAGGAGCACAAGATGGTGCCGGCTGTCCATTGCTCCTACCATGTGACAGGGACCGACCAATGGCACCGGTAGCCCCTGTGACATAGTAAGGGCAAAGGCTATCGGCGCCATTTTGAATACTGGCACCTGACAGCCTGAGTGCAGGAGAATGCTCCAGGACCCCCGCTGGACCACCAGGGACTTTTGGCAAACCTTGGGGGGGGGGGGCGGTCAGGATGGTGGGGGGTTGTAGTTAATTAAGTTTAAAGGGTTGGGATGGGTTTTTTAAAACCTTAATGGGAAATGAATCCCATATGTAACTAATGGACGAATTGGGGTTCCCCAAAAACAGATGTAACGGATTTGGGTCCTGACGGATATGAATACTGAATCAAACGTATCCGTCCCTGCTGCACATCCCTAATTGACACCCATTATCCAACTTACAAAGTTTGTTTCAACTTTAAGACAATTGAATATTTCCTGACAGGCAAGTGTTGGCAATCTAGTGATTATGAGGCCCAGGGAGGTTAGCAGATAATAATAACAGTGACTTCCTTTCCTTAGACAATGTTGTTAGAACAGCAAAGAATCTGTGGGGGATTCATTTTGTCTGCTAGATGACTGAGGGGTAAAAGTGATTCTGAGAGAGGACAAGGAAATAGCAGAAAAACAGAATGAATACTTTGCCTCAATCTTTAATGAAAACAATACTGTCAACATTCCACCACCTGCAATATTCTTTAATGATGGTATTCTGAGCAACTAAAACAAATATCTGTGAAAATGGAGGATATAACAAATCAGATTGACAAACAAAGAGTAATAAATCACCAGGAACAGATAGCATCCATCTCAGAATTTCAAAACAACTAAGACATGAAATTGCAAACTTGTTACTAGTAATCTGTAACCTATCATTTAAAACAATCATGATACCCAAAGACTGGAAGGTGTCTAATGTGATGCCAATTTTCAAAAAGGGCTCCAGGGGTAATCCTGGATACTATAGAACAGTGAGCCTGATGTTATTGCCTTGAAAAATGGTAGAAGCCATTCTTAAACTCAAAATCAGTGGCTATATATATATATATAGGCATAGATTAATGGGAAAAATCAACATGGTTTTAGCAAAAGGAAATCTTGCCTTATCAAGCTTTTAGATTTTTTTGAAGGTGCAAAAGAATATGTAGATAAAGGTGATCCAGTTAATGTAGTGTTATAAATTTTAAAAACACATTTGACAAAGTTCAACATAAGAACATAAGAACATAAGAAAATGCCATACTGGGTCAGACCAAGGGTCCATCAAGCCCAGCATCCTGTTTCCAACAGTGGCCAATCCAGGCCATAAGAACCTGGCAAGTACCCAAAAACTAAGTCTATTCCATGTAACCATTGCTAATGGCAGTGGCTATTCTCTAAGTGAACTTAATAGCAGGTAATGGACTTCTCCTCCAAGAACTTATCCAATCCTTTTTTAAACACAGCTATACTAACTGCACTAACCACATTCTCTGGCAACAAATTCCAGAGTTTAATTGTGCGTTGAGTAAAAAAGAACTTTCTCCGATTAGTTTTAAATGTGCCCCATGCTAACTTCATGGAGTGCCCCCTAGTCTTTCTACTATCCGAAAGAGTAAATAACCAATTCACATCTACCCGTTCTAGACCTCTCATGATTTTAAACACCTCTATCATATCCCCCCTCAGTCGTCTCTTCTCCAAGCTGAAAAGTCCTAACCTCTTTAGTCTTTCCTCATAGGGGAGTTGTTCCATTCCCCTTATCATTTTGGTAGCCCTTCTCTGTACCTTCTCCATCGCAATTATATCTTTTTTGAGATGCGGCGACCAGAATTGTACACAGTATTCAAGGTGCGGTCTCACCATGGAGCGATACAGAGGCATTATGACATTTTCCGTTTTATTCATCATTCCTTTTCTAATAATTCCCAACATTAACATTAACATTAACATTAACATGGCAGGTTCCTTAGGAAATTATAAAGTCATGGGGTAGGAGGCATTGTCTTACAATGAAATAGGAACTTGTTAAATGACAATAAGTAGAGGGTAAGACAAAATGGATAGTTTTCCTTATTAGTGGAGTACTTCTGGGATCAGTACTGGGACCTATGCTTCTTTTATAAATGATCTGGAAAAGGGAACAATTGAAATGATCTCATTTGCAAATAACACAAAATTATTCAAAGTTGTTAAAACAGCAGTGGATTGTGGGCAACTGCAGAAGGACCTTGTGAAATTAGGAGACTAGGCATCTGAATGGCAGATTAAATTTAATGTGGAAAAGTACAAAGTGATACACATAGAGAAAAATAATGCCAACTATAGCTTAACAATGCTGTGTTCTATATTCGGAGTTACCACCTAGGAAAAGGACTTTGGAGTCTTTGTTGACAATATATTGAAATCCATTTGCCTGACCTGCTGACAGCCACCTCTCCTGGGTGCCACTCAAAGGAGGCACTAGGAGCACACATTTCTACCTAGCACCTCCTTGGCAGTGAGACCCCTCATTTAAATATTATATTGCACACCCAGGAGAGGTGCCTGGGCATGCATTAGGAAAGCGGGCGCTCAACATTGAGTGCCCGCTTTCCACCCTCATTTATTGCATCAGCTCCTTGGTCTTTCTGCAATGCCTTTATTTTCCCTAAGAGCCCCTTTAACTCCTCGATCATTTAATGGTCCAGCTGACTCCCTTGCAGACTTCCTGCATCAGATATATTTAAAAATCTTTTAATTATGAGTTTCTGCCTCTATGGCCAGTTTCTTTTCAAATTCTCTCTTAGCCTGTCTTATCAGTGTTTTAAATTTAACTTACCTATGCTTATGTGCTTTCTTATTTTCTTCAGATGGATTCATCTTACAATATTTGAAGGAAGATCTTTTGGCTAAAATAGCCTCTTTCACCTCACATTTTAACCATACTGGCAGTTATTTGGCCTTCCTTCCACCTTTCATAATATGTGGAATACATCTGGAATGTGCTTCTAACATGGTATTTTTAAACAATGTCCATGTCTTTTGTAGACATTTAACATTTGTAGCTGCACCTTTCAGTTTTTTTCTATCTTTCTCATTTTTTCAAAATCTCCCTTTTGAAAGTTTAATGCTAGAGTTGTAATTTACTTACTGTCCCCTTCCTGTCATTAATTCAAATCTGATTATATTATGATCAATATTGCCAAACAGCCCCAGCACCTTTTCTTCTCTTACCAAATCCTCCCTTTCATGTTGATTTCTGAATCAATTTCTCCATGAAGGAGTCATTTATTCCATCCAGGAAATTTATCTCTCTAGCATGTCCTGATGTTACATTTATACAGTCAATATTAGGGTAATTAAAATCTCCCATTATTACTGCATTGGCAAATTGGTAAGCTTCCCTTATTTCTCTTAACATTTCATCATTTATCTTATCATTTTGGCCAGGTAATCCAGTTCCCGGCACACACACACACGGACCCACTGATTTTATAAAATGCGTGCGTTGCCACGTACATTTATAAAATTCGATACCCACACACACATGCATGCCCGATTTTCCCACTCATGTGCGCAAGGGGGATATTTTGTTTAAAAGTATGGTGATGCATTCAGACCTTCCCCAGTTCCCTCCCAGTCTGCTCCAAATAAAAAGCAGACTTAGAGGGAACTTCCCTTCCTCCCTTTTCCCCCTCTCCTCTCCAACCCCTAAACCCCACGTACCTACCCAAATGTTTTTATTTCAGAACTTACCTGCTCAATGGAGCAGCAGTAACATCTGCACACTAGCCGGCTGCCGACATGTGTTTCACCGGGACAGCGCCTAATGGCACTGTTCTGGCCAGCACATGCCCCACCCCCAACCCATCCCTTTTCCAAAACCTGACTCTTTCATGTGTGCCTGGAGATATGTACCTGGCCAGGCTCTTTCGGGTATTCCAGGAGATACATGCGTGGCCAGGCCATTTTGAAAATGCGATTGGTGCATGCTCTGGCCAGCAACACACAAATCTCATGGTATTTGCACATGCCGGGAATTTAAAATCCCCCCATTAATCTCTCACATAATCTTTTTTCCTGTTGGACTCAATAAATTCCATCCTGAATATAAAGTGCCACCAAGTTCATCCATCCTGTCATTGCAGTATAATTTGTACCCTGGTCCCTTTGTTTATCCTCCTTCCACCAGGTCCCTCAGATGCCAATTATATCTACCTCTTTTTTCAGTGCTATATAGTTTAGCTCTCCCATCTTAGTTCTTAGACTTCTGGCATTGGCATACAGACATTTCAAAGTATGCTTTTTGTTTGTATTAACAACATGAATTTCGGTTGATAGGGATAATTTGGAATCTTTTAATTCAGATGGTTCTTTACTTTAGGTGCATTAATTAATTTTGCTTTTATTGGAACTTTCTGTTGGTATTCCTTAACTCTCCTGTTTCATTACTATCCATCAAAGATACCTCTCTCCAAACAATGCACCACTGAATGACTATCAATTTCCCCCCTTGTTTTAGTTTAAAAACTATTCTATCAACTTTTTAAATGTTAATTCCAGCAGACTGGTTACACTCTGGTTAAAGTGGATCCCATCTTTTTGGAAAAGACTCCCTCTACATCAAAAGGTTGACCATTTCATTACAAAACTGAATCCATCTTCTCTGCACCATCATCTCATTACTTTATGGTGACATCAGTGGAGCAAGGGTCTGCTGTCTGAAGAAAAATGATTTGCACATGGAAGCTGGCAGGAGAAGGTAGGAGATTTTTGAATAAGATAGAAGTGCTGATCATCAGCTCTATCTGACTCCAAAGAAATTGTAGTGAAGCCAGCCTGCACAAAAGGGGAACAGCCACAGGAACCAGTAACACTTCTCTTACTGGGAGACTAAAGAGTTTGAAAGTAGAAAGAGAGAAAAAAGGAGTTTAATTCCAAGTGCCTCCTGTGCCTAACTGAAGGTAAAAATGGGAAATAATATTAATCAGTATATAAGTGAACATGGATGTGGTCTATTTGAACTTATTCTAGTTAGAGTGGAGTGAAAAGATGAGAAAGTGAATGTTATTTCCCTGAGAAATTCAAGATAGGGAATTTTTGATTATCTGATTTTTTTCTTTAGCTAGATAATCACTTTTGCCAAACTGTCGGACACCCTCAGAAAGGAAATCTTAGCTGCGGGAAGATACTCAGTACAAGAGAGGCAATCTCTGTTATTGATTTGTTATAGCCAGGTAGTAGGTACCCCCTGGAGGTGGACACAGATGGAGGAAGGCCCACATCAGGACCCATCACCAGGAGATATTGGCCATGCCAGAGGCCATCACCTCAGAGTTTGCACTACAATGGTTGGAGCTTGGACCAAGATGTAGAGATCCCAGATAAATGTGCACATAGATCTGCAAAATCACATACCTTAGATCTGGCCATACTAGCATTCTAGTAAAATTTATTGAGCTCAATAGAGAAGCTATAAAAAATACAAACAATGCGAAAAGAATAACAAACACATACAGAGAAGAAAAGAGGGTATTTACCGTAAAAGGGACTTTCTAGTTCAAAGAGCCTGTAAAAGAAAAATTACAAAAACAAATTTATTAAGGTACAAATTTGGAAATTGAACTGAGTTAAAGTTAAAAAAGTATTTTTTTTTACTCTGATTTGAATTCCTGCAAGAAACAGAATAGAATTATTAATATTGTTTAGTATTACTGCATAAAAAAAAGTTTGAAAGCATTTACATTTCAAATCATTGTTTAATGTAAAAGAAAAGAAAAATATTTTTAAAACATTGTTCCAAAATACAAGTTGAAAGGACTTGAATACTTATTATATTATTTAATGCAAGATCTTTTTCTTTTTAGAAAAATAAAATTTGTTAAAACTTTTACTTAAGGAGTTATTTATTTCAGAGATTCTCAGGATGATTATCCTAAATGTATCCTTGCTTCTCCTCCCTGCCCTCAGGAGACTGATGGGTGGGTTCTGAACCCCATTTTTCTGCACAGGAGACGCAGTTAGAAAGAGAGCATCAAACAGAGCTAATTGTGAGGTTCCAACTAGATACCTTGCAACACAGAAACACTGACATATCAGTGGGGAAAGATCTCTGCCACAGAGAAGCACTGTGGGATTTACTCCTGTAAGTCCTGTTATATGAGTGTGTAAGTCAGACAAGTTTAAAACATTCACACCTAAATCAAATCTACCAGTTTACCAATTAATCCAGCAGTTTACCCACTCCTTCCCCAAGTCATCAAGACCTTCCTGTTTCTTAAGCCTGAACTTCCCCCAGTTCACTCAGACCTCCAACCAGTTCTACACAATAAATGAATATAATATTACTTACAAGATCTGTTAATGCTGAAGTTGTTAGTGGGTTTCACCTAACTTTGGCAGACTTACATTTCTTTTGTTGACACGTTTATTTGAATGGCAACATCTGGCACATTTGTTAGATCATTCAGTATCTTGGAGTGCTTGCCAGAGGATGTGGTTAGTGCAGTTAGTATTGCTGTGTTTAAAAAAGGATTGGATAAGTTCTTGGAGAAGTCCATTACCTGCTATTAATTAAGTTGACTTAGATAATAACCACCGCTATTACTAGCAATGGTAACATGGAATAGACTGTATTTTTGGGTACTTGCCAGGTTCTTATGGCCTGGATTGGCCACTGTTGGAAACAGGATGCTGGGCTTGATGGACCCTTGGTCTGACCCAGTATGGCATGTTCTCATGTTCTAAAATACTAGCCTTTTCTTATAAACCACGTCGTCCACTACCTACAGGATCTGTTCATTAATGGCAATCATTTTCACAATGTTCCTCATTACTGTTTTAGAGGCTATATGACTCTTATCCTGGATCAGTGCTATTGAACACCACACCTTTTCTTCTGTGGTGGTTTGCTCCTTTGGATGCGTGGCAGAGGACTGCTGGCCTATCACATCACTGAAAGCTAAGATGCTACTAACTAATTTTACCAAAGTCTTTTTCACTACTTGCTTTCAATATCTTCAGACTCAGACTAGATTCTTGCCCTGCTACTGTCAGTCTTGGATGACATAAAAACATAAGAACATAATACATTGCCATGCTGGGTCAGACCAAGGGTCCATCAAGCCCAGCATCCTGTTTCTAACAGAGGCCAAACCAGGCTACAAGAACCTGGAAATTACCCAAACACTAAGAAGATTACATGCTACTGATGCAATTAATAGCAGTGGATATTCCCTAAGTAAACTTGATTAATAGAAGTTAATGGACTTCTCCTCCAAGAACATATCCAAACCTTTTTTGAACCCAGCTATACTAACTGCACTAACCACATCCTCTGGCAACAAATTCCAGAGTTTTATTATGCACTGAGTGAAAAATAATTTTATCCAATTAGTCTTAAATGTGCTACTTGTTAACTTCATGGAATGCCCACTAGTCCTTCTATTATCTGAAAGTGTAAACAACAGATTCACATCTATTCGTTCAAGGCATCGTTTAAAGACCTCTATCATATCCCCCCTCAGCCATCTCTTCTCCAAGCTGAAAAGCCCTAACCTCTTCAGCCTTTCCCCATAGAGGAGCTGTTCCATCCACTTTATCATTTTGGTTGCCCTTATCTGTAACTTCTCCATCGCAACTATATCTTTTTTGAGATGCGGCGACCAGAATTGTACACAGAATTCAAGGTGCGGTCTCACCATGGAGCGATATAGAGACATTATGACATTTTCCATTTTACTCACCATTCCCTTCCTAATAATTCCTAACATTCTGTTTGCTTTTTTAACTGTTACAGCACCCTGAGCCGACAAATTTAAAGTTTTATCCACTATGATGCCTAGATCTTTTTCCTGGGTGGTAGCTCCTAATATGGAACCTAACATCGTGTAACTACAGCAAGGGTTATTTTTCCCAATATGCAACACCTTGCACTTGTCCACACTAAATTTCATCTGCCATTTGGATGCCCAATCTTCCAGTCTTGAAAGGTCCTCCTGTAATGTATCACAATCTGCTTGTGATTTACTACTCTGAATAATTTTGTATCATCCGCATATTTGATAACCTCACTCATTGTATTCCTTTCCAGATCATTTATATATATATATATATATATATATTGAAAAGCACTGGTCCAACTATATATCCCTGAGACACTCCACTGTTTACCCTTTTCCACTGAGAAAATTGACCATTTAATCCTACTCTCTGTTTCCTGTCTTTTAACCAGTTTGTAATCCACGAAAGGACATCGCCTCTTATCCCATGACTTTTTAATTTTCTTAGAAGCCTCTCATGAGGGACTTTGTCAAATGTCTTCTGAAAATCCAAATACACTACATCTACTGTTTCACCTTTATCCACATGTTTACTAACCTTTTCAAAAGCAGATTTGTTAGGCAAGACTTTCCTTGGTTAAATCCATGTTGACTGTATTCCATTAAACCATGTCTTTCTATATGCTCTACGATTTTAATCTTGAGAATAGTTTCCAATATTTTTCCTGGCACTGAAGTCAGGCTCACTCCTCTATAGTTACCCGGATTGCCCCTGGAGCTTTTTTTAAATATAGGAGTTACATTGGCCACCGTCCAGTCTTCAGGTACAATGGATGATTTTAATGATAGGTTACAAATTTTAATTAATGGATCAGAAATTTCATTTTTTAGTTCCTTCAGTACCATAGGATGCATACCATCTGGTCCAGGTGATTTGCTACTCTTTAGTTTGTCAATCTGGCTTACTACACCTTCCAGATTCACAGTGATTTTGTTCAGTTCGTCTGACTCATCACCCCTGAAAACCTTCTCCGGAACTGGTATCTCCCCAATATCCTCATTAGTAAACACGAAAGCAAAGAATTAATTTAGTCTTTCTGCATTTGCCTTATCTTCCCTAAGAGCCCCTTTAACCTCTAGGTCATCTAATGGTCCAACCAACTCCCTCACAGGTTTCTTGCTTTGGGTATATTTAAAAACGTTTTTATTATGAGTTTTTGCCTCTATGGCCAACTTCATTTCAAATTCTCTCTTCGCCTGTCTTATCAATGTTTTACACATAACTTGACAATGCTTATGTTTTTTCCTATTTTCTTCAGATGGATCCTTCTTCCAATTTTAGAAGGATTTTTTTTGGTTAAAATAGCCTCTTTCACCTCATGTTTTAACCATTATGTTTATCTTTTGCCTTCCTTCCACATTTCATAATGTGTGGAATACATAAGGACTGCACCTCTAGGATTGTATTTTTAAAAAATGTCCATGCCTGTTGAACACTTTTAACCTTTGCAGCTGCACCTTTCAGTTTTTTTCTATTTTCCTCATTTTATCAAAGTTTCCCTTTTGAAAGTTTAGTGTTAGAGCTGCACATTTACTTATTGTCCCGATTCCAGTTATTAGTTTAAATTTGATCATGTTATGATCACTGTTGCCAAGTGGCCCCACCACCGTTACCTCTCTCACCAAATCCTGCATTCCACTAAGAATTAAATCTAAAATAGCTCCCTCTCTTGTTGGTTCCTTAACCAATTGCTCCATGAAGCAGTCATTTATTACATCCAGGAACTTTATATCTCTAGCAGGTCCTGTTACATTTAGCCAGTCAATATTGGGGTAATTGAAATCTCCCATTATTATTGCACTGCCAAATTGGTTAGCTTCCCTGATTTCTCTTAGCATTTCATCATCTGTTTGACCACTTTGTCCAGGTGGATGGTTGTATACTCCTATCACTATACTCTTACCCAACACACATGGGATTTCTACCCATACAGATTCTACTGAGCATTTAAAGGCCGATTTTGAATTTTGAGCACGTGGAGTATATTTGTGCACATTACCCAGCGTGCACAAATGTACACCCGATTTTAAAACATGCACGCGCTACCATGCGCATGTAATAAAATCCGGGGTCAGCGCGCACAAGGGGGTGCAGACTTGTGCACCTTGCATGTGCCGAGCCCTAGGGGAGGCCCGATGGCTTTCCATGTTCCCTCCAAGGCCGCTCTGAAATCGGACTGGCCTTGGAGGGAGCTTTTTTTTGGTCCCCCCCCCACTTTTCCCTCCCTTCCCCTATCTAACCCACCCCCCAGCCCTGCCTAAATCACCCCCCACCCACCTTGTTTTGTAGAGTTACGCCTGCCTCTGGCAGGCATCACTTGCGCGTGCCGGCTCGCTAGGCCCCGACACAGGCCGCTGTGTCGGGGCACTCGGCCACGGTCTGGACCGCCCCCGGACCACCGCCATACCCCTGGACATGCCCCTGACCGCAGCTCTGCCCACGGCCTCGCGCCACACCCCTGGACATGCCCCTGACCGCAGCTCTGCCCACGGCCTCGCGCCACACCATCCGTTTTTCAAAGCCCCAGGACATATGCGCATTCTGGGGCTTGCGTGCACCGCCGAGCCTATGCAAAACAGGCTTGGCACTTGCAGGGGTAGGTTTTTGGGGGTTACGCGCATAACCCTTTGAAAATCTACCCATTACTCTCTTGTATGATCTTTATCCTGTTGGACTCTATACCCTCCCAGACATAAAGTGCCACATCCCACCAAGCTGATCCTCCCTATCATTGCAATATAATTTGTACCCTGATATAGCACTGTCCCATTGGTTATCCTCCTTCCACTAAGTCTCTGTCATGCCAATTATGTCAATCTCTTCATTTGCTGCTATACACTCTAACTCTCCCATCTTACTTCTTAGTCTTCTGGCATTGGCATACAGACATTTCAAAATGTGTTTTTTGTTTGTGTTAACAACCTGCTTTTCAGTTGTTAGGGATAATTTGGAAATGATTAGCTTTGGTGATTTTTTTACAAATAGGCACATGGACCATGTTTGCTTTCATTGGAACCTCTCTGTTGGGATGCCCTAACTCTCCTGTTTCATTAGTATCCTTCAAGGATACATTTCTCTGAACCATGCACTGCTGAGTGACTGTCGGCTTTCCCCCTTGTTCTCCCACCTTTTTATCTGCTCCAAAAGAAGAGGGAGAGGAACAAGTGTCAGTGGCACATGATTTCCAAATTTAAATCTTTTCTTTATTGAGCTGCTTTCCTCTCTTGCATTCTGGATCTAAAAAGCTCCCTCTTCAATTTAGGTGCAGAACTGCATTTTTTTATTGTTGCCATTGCCAAAGCTTCCAACCCTGAATATCTCTTCCTCTATTTTTCTTGACATGATATAATTTGTTGAATGCACTGTCTACTGGGGGTTTTGATATTACAAATGAATGTATTAATACTGTACTATATCTCCATTCACCATACTACTCACTGTATGGAGAATTGCAATCATTTACAAACACATATGCCATGTAAATGTGCTGTGCTATGTACACTAGTGCTGATTGACTCCACAAAAAAAAAAAAAAAAGACTGGAAGACTGGTAGCCTGATATGACTTTTCTCTTCCATCTCTGAGCTTGTGCTGCTCACCTCACTGGTATATAGCATCAAAAAAATCACAAGTACTGCTTCACACTGATGTGCAGGCTGACCCTCCCCTAGTGAAGAGAAAAATCAAAACCAGTAGCAGTGCACCACCTCTCTTCTTGGCATGGTAAGTGAAACCACTGAAGCACAGAGTGAGATTAGAAACAGCCCTTTATCAGTGTCAGATCATCATTTTAAGCTTTTTTAAAACTCTCAGAGAGCTTCTCCTAGCATGAAAGGATAGATAGGAAGTAAACACTGCTTCTTGCACATGCTCAAACTTTACATTGGGAGGATGTCATTATTATGTGTTCCAGAGAGCAGCTATAGGCTTTTAAAAGATGTTACACCATATCTTGTCCTCTGGCTAATATATTTTAATGTATTTATTTATGTATTTATTTGTCAGGCATTTTTGTACTGCACATGCAGAAAAACTGATCATAGCAGTTTATAGCATCATAAACACAGTCATAAAATCACAAAAACAATATAAATATCAACACAATACAGTCAGATAAAAACATAAAAATCTGAACAAACTACTAGCTCTATTATGTTCTTGGGTAGAGCCATGCCTTCACTTTCTTCCTGAATGACAGATAATTGGTCTCCTACCTGATGTCTAGTGGTGCTGAATTCTACTGTGTAGGCCCAAATCTGAAAACATCCTATTTTGAAAGGCTACCTTTTTACCTCTTTTTCTCCAGGGATGACAAACAAAGCACCATTTTCAGATTGTAAACTACAACTTGGAACATGACTGCTTACTAGCCTCCATAGATAAATAGCTCATCTCAGGCCACCATATATCAGGGTCAAGATCTTAAATTGGGTCCTTTCTCTGATGGGGAGCCAGAGTAACACATTTAAGAATGGTCTAGCACTAAGTCTCCATGGACAAGCAAATACCACTCTTGCCATCATGTTCAGCATTACCTGGAGCCGTTAAATGTTCTTTACTGTCACTCTCATCAAAGCCCCATTATAATAATCAAACACCGGCATCACTAATGCCTGTAGTATTATCCAAAACACTTGAGAGTTTACAAATCCTCTGATTTTCTTTACTTGACACAACTTCAGAAACACCCTCAGCATCATCAATGAGATCTATGGTTCTAAAGACAGCTTATCATCATACTGTACCCCAAATTTTGAATTAATAGCACACACAAACAAGAGATCCTACTTATTTCTAACTTTAAATTTCTTGATATCTCTGTGGCTGCAAACAACATCTATTCTGTCTTTCCATTATTTAAAACTAATGTATATATTGTCATTCATACCATGAATGTTTTTAAACCCTCTTGCACCCTTTCAATAGAAGTCATTAAGTCTCCCCCAAGTAGACATACCAATTGTACATCATCCATACAAACATATCCTGAAAAGCCTGAATTAAAAATTAGCTGTATCAATGGTTGCATAAAAATATTACAAGTAATGGGGACAATAGGGATTCCTGGGACATTCCTCCTTCTAAACTATTGGGAGTGGACTTCTCTTCTCTTACCTGAACTTTCATCACTCAATCATTTATGAAGGAGGAGATCCAATCTAAAATCTGTCTCTGCAGAACCATCTCCCCCCATCTCTGTATTAAGATCTGATGAACTACCAGGTCAAACACACTTGGTAGATCTAATAGAATTAAACACAATGCCTCCCCCTTGTCCAAATTCCTACAGATCATATCCTGCCTTTGCTCTGACAAGACTCAGACAAGTTTGAGGTCACATATGTAAGAACTGGTTACTTAGTTACCAGTTATTTACACTTTCGAATAACAGAAGGACTAGGGGACATTCCATGAAGTTAGCAAGTAGCACATTTAAGACTAATTGGATAATAATAATAATAATAATAATAATAATAAAGCTCTGGGATTTGTTGCCAGAGGATGTGGTTAGTGCAGTTAGTATAGATGGGTTCAAAAAGGTTTGGATAAGTTCTTGGAAGAGAAGTCCATTAACTGCTATTAATCAAGTTGACTTAGGGGTAGATTTTCAAAGGGTTGTGCGCTTAACCCCTAAAAACCTATCCCCAAACCCCCCTGTGCGCGCCGAGTCTATCTTGCATAGGCTGCTGGCACGCGCAAAGCTCCGGGATGCACGTAAGTCCGGGGGCTTTCCTGGGGGGCGTGTCGGGGGTGCGTGTCACGGCTGGCATGTCATCGGGGGCGTTCCTGGGGCATGGCCATGGCCTCCGGACCAGCCTCCAGACCGGACCATGGCACGCTGGCGGCCAGCCCGGCGCGCGCAAGTTATGCCTGCCTCGGGGAGGTGTAACATGTGCAACAAAAGTAGGGGGAGTTAGATAGGGCTGGGGGGTGGGTTAGATAGGGGAAGGGAGGGCAAGGTGCGGGGGGTGGAAGGAAAGTTCACTCCGAGGCTGCTCCGATTTCGGAGCAGCCTCGGAGGGAATGGAGGCTGGCTGCACGGCTCAGCGCGCGCAGGCTGCCGATTTTGGGCAGCCTTGCATACACCAACCCCGGATTTTAACAGATATGCGTGGCTACGTGCGTATCTATTGAAATCCGGTGTACTTCTGTTTGCGCCTGGTGCACGAACAAAAGTACGTGCGCGCGTAGTTTTATAAAATCTGCCCCTTAGGGAATAGCCACTGCTATTAATTGCATCAGTAGCATGGGATCTTCTAAGTATTTGGATAATTGCCAGGTTCTTGTGGCCTGGTTTGGCCTCTGTTGGAAACAGGATGCTGGGCTTGATGGACCCTTGGTCTGACCCAGCATGGCAATTTCTTATGTTCTTATGTACTTTTCTTATGTTCTTAGTAGTTTTTCTTTGCAGTACACAGCTAAAAACTTCAATGGGCAGTAGAAATGAATGGGAAATATAAACAATTAGGAGAAAAAAATATTTGTTTCATTCATGGGACCCCTTCATTCATTTTGGGGGCCAAATATGAAATTAATATGGGCAAATTCATTATGTTTGGTCCATTTGTTCCAAACCAGTTCTCATCCCTACTAAAATAATGTTCTATTCCCTCTTTCAAGATTAACTCATGCTACTTCCTCTTTCCCTAATAAGGCCTCCAGTTCTATTGCTTGCATGTTATGAGTTGACCGACAGATTTTACAGATATACACAGATCTCACATGCATTTATTTCTATTTGGTAATCAAGCTATCTGTCAAATTTCTATTTAGACTTTTCTCATCCCACTGGTTCACTAACATACAATATTTGTATGTTTATCTCACATTGAACTCTTTTCCTTGCCATTCAAGCCTCATTCCACTGCTGATGAATTTTCTTCTGCTTCTATTTTTATACTAACAAAACCTACTTTGGGTTGTTGTTGTGGAGAAATAGTAGGTTGACTGTAAATTCTGTTATCTATTTTTGATTTAAAACTTCTAATACTTGTAAGCAGGTAGCAGTGTTTGATAGTCACCAGCAGCTGGTACTGAAGTGGTTAATCTCAGAGTCAGCTGATGATGTCACTCTTTTGCCAAACTCCAGGGAGTGACAGTTAAAAACTGTTTATTTATTTACTTGATCTATATTCCACTTTTTCAGGCATTTCAAAGTAGTTTATATTTCTGGAAAGTGACAACAGCAGCTAATAGCTGCAGTTAAATTTAGTAGAAAGGAAATGTTAATACATAATCACTTTTCTTTTTGCCTCTGCCTGCTGCAAAGCAAATTTATGTAATATCTTTTACATTCACTGTTCCTCCATTTAAATAATATATTTTTTGTTTATTACCACTGTGCTTGAGACTGATTGTATTCCAGGTAAATGAGAAGCTGGGTCATTTAAGTGTTTTGGATTTGTGGTCTGTGAGCACTACTCTAGGAACTGTGGACCCCAGGTTTGTAGAGTCACAGTATCCCCAGAAAACAATTATCAGGGATAGCTTGTGGGAAGGGTGCTTTCTCAAAGGCAAGTGGAGCCCCTGTTAGTTGGTGGGTGTTGCCATGAGAGAGTCATGCACACAAGTGAAGGTAAGATGCAGTGCCTACTGGGACCCTCAGGTGGCCATGTATTCAAACAATGGTGGATTTTAGTAGAACTGCAAAGACATTACATGACAGTTGTATTAACAATTACTGAATTATTTGAGTACATCATCTCTGTACACACTAGTGACAACCATTTCCTCACCAGCCTAACTCCATCCATAGAATAAGACTCGATCAGAAAAAAAGTAGATCCAGAGTGGTGCTGCACATGTTGCAGCTTCTGATTCATTGGCTCTCTGACACATAGGAACTAATAGATGGTCTACTGTACCTGGTATTTGATACTTATGCATAGTAATGAAGTGTGTACTAAGAGATATATTATATACTGTACTATGAGGCCCCTCATGATTCTGCTGCAGCTAAATAAGTTACAGATGTTGAACAGTAACTCTGTTTGCATTAAGAAAGACTATATTTGATGTTATTGCTAGTTATTTACCAAACATATTAGGGATGTGAATCGTTTTCCATATCGTCTTAACGATAGAAATCGTGTGGCAGGGCAAGAAAATCGTCTTAGGCACGATTTTTTAGTTAAAAAATCGTTAAAAATCGTTTTTTCCGATTAGTGCGCACTAACTTGAGTTAGTGCGCACTAACTGGGAGTTAGTGCGCACTAACTGAAAATGATACAATTTGACACTTTTCAGGTCAGTTAAGGTCAGTTTAGGAATGAATATGTATTCCTATTGGCTGCCCTCTTATTTATTCATGTTACCAAGTTTCCTACTGACAGTATATGGGGGATGGGAAATGGAAACAGTTGGTAGCTTGACAAAACAAGTAATGTGATCAGTCAATGTGACTAGAACTTGTGCCCTAACCCTGATACCAGGGGTATTGTGATCTTCCTGCACACAGTGCCCTATCCCTATTAATACCAGGAGTGTTGTGATCTTCCTGCACACAGTGCCCTATCCCTAATACCAGGGGTGTTGTGATTTTCCTGCACACAGTGCCCTATTCCTGATACTGGGGGTGTTGTGATCTTCCTGCACACAGTGCCCTATTCCTGATACCGGGGGTGTTGTGATCTTCTTGCACACATCCCGATATCAGGGATAGGGCACTGCATGCAGGAAGATCACAACACTCCTGGTATTAATAGGGATAGGGCACTGCATGCAGGAAGATCACAACACTCCTGGTATTAATAGGGATAGGGCACTGCATGCAGGAAGATCACAACCCCCCTGGTATCAGGGATAGGGCACTGTGTGCAGGAAGATCACAATACCCCGGAGGAGTGAGGGTCAGGCAGCTCCCCCCTGTCTGTGAAGCCAGCCTCTCACTAGTAATGCAGGGAGGGAGCTGTCTCAGACTTCACCATCCTCCCCCCCCCCCCTTACCCACACACCATTCACTAGCTGGGACATGGGGGAAGTCAGGAGTGAGGGTCAGGCAGCTCCCCCCTGTCTGTGAAGCCAGCCTCTCACTAGTAATGCAGGGAGGGAGCTGTCTCAGACTTCACCATCCACCCCCCCCCTCACCCACACACCATTCACTAGCTGGGACATGGGGGAAGTCAGGAGTGAGGGACAGGCAGCTCCCCCCTGTCTGTGAAGCCAGCCTCTCACTAGTAATGCAGGGAGGGAGCTGTCTCAGACTTCACCATCCTCCCCCCCCCCCTCACCCACACACCATTCACTAGCTGGGACATGGGGGAAGTCAGGAGTGAGGGTCAGGCAGCTCCCCCCTGTCTGTGAAGCCAGCCTCTCACTAGTAATGCAGGGAGGGAGCTGTCTCAGACTTCACCATCCTCCCCCCCCCCCCTCACCCACACACCATTCACTAGCTGGGACATGGGGGAAGTCAGGAGTGAGGGTCAGGCAGCTCCCCCCTGTCTGCGAAGCCAGCCTCTCACTAGTAATGCAGGGAGGGAGCTGTCTCAGACTTCACCATCCTCCCCCCCCCCCTCACCCACACACCATTCACTAGCTGGGACATGGGGGAAGTCAGGAGTGAGGGTCAGGCAGCTCCCCCCTGTCTGTGAAGCCAGCCTCTCACTAGTAATGCAGGGAGGGAGCTGTCTCAGACTTCACCATCCTCCCCCCCCCCTCACCCACACACCATTCACTAGCTGGGACATGGGGGAAGTCAGGAGTGAGGGTCAGGCAGCTCCCCCCTGTCTGTGAAGCCAGCCTCTCACTAGTAATGCAGGGAGGGAGCTGTCTCAGACTTCACCATCCTCCCCCCCCCCCCTCACCCACACACCATTCACTAGCTGGGACATGGGGGAAGTCAGGAGTGAGGGTCAGGCAGCTCCCCCCTGTCTGTGAAGCCAGCCTCTCACTAGTAATGCAGGGAGGGAGCTGTCTCAGACTTCACCATCCTCCCCCCCCCCCTCACCCACACACCATTCACTAGCTGGGACATGGGGGAAGTCAGGAGTGAGGGTCAGGCAGCTCCCCCCTGTCTGTGAAGCCAGCCTCTCACTAGTAATGCAGGGAGGGAGCTGTCTCAGACTTCACCATCCACCCCCCCCCCCACCCACACACCATTCACTAGCTGGGACATTGGGGAAGTCAGGAGTGAGGGTCAGGCAGCTCCCCCCTGTCTGTGAAGCCAGCCTCTCACTAGTAATGCAGGGAGGGAGCTGTCTCAGACTTCACCATCCTCCCCCCCCCCTCACCCACACACCATTCACTAGCTGGGACATGGGGGAAGTCAGGAGTGAGGGTCAGGCAGCTCCCCCCTGTCTGTGAAGCCAGCCTCTCACTAGTAATGCAGGGAGGGAGCTGTCTCAGACTTCACCATCCTCCCCCCCCCCTCACCCACACACCATTCACTAGCTGGGACATGGGGGAAGTCAGGAGTGAGGGTCAGGCAGCTCCCCCCTGTCTGTGAAGCCAGCCTCTCACTAGTAATGCAGGGAGGGAGCTGTCTCAGACTGGTATCAGGGTTAGGGCACTGTGTGCAGGAAGATCACAACACTCCTGGTATTAATAGGGATAGGGCACTGTAAGAGATGACTGTAGTAGATTGAATAAAGATCTGATGTTTCTGCTCTCCTCACACCAAACAAAAACAACACACAAGCAGAGAAGCCCTTCTTACAAAGCTGAGCTAGTGAGTTAAGTAGGAGGAAAAGTAAACATACTGGTGCCAGTGTGGCTACTTAAAAAATACACTTACCAACAATCAATTACATATATTTGAACTGTGTACAGTTCCAGCCAGGACCACCTTTCTAAAATGCACAGTGATTGGCAAATTCAACATGCACTAGCATTTCAGGTGCCTGCTAACAAAAATAATAAACAAACAAGTTCTAGTCACGTGAGTGCTGATCATTACATTACTTTTTTTGTCAAGCTTCCAACTGTTTCCATTTCACATCCCCCCAACCATATTGGTAACATCAATAGATAAGAGCACAGCCAGCCAATAGGAATACATACATACATATTCATTCCTAAGTGACCTTTACTGACCTGGGAAGTGTGAACACTTTGTTTCATTTTCTGTTGGTGTTCGTTAGTTTCCAGTTCCATTTCCCATCCCCCCAACCATCACCTCAGTGGTAACCTTGGTAACATCAATAGATAAGAGGGCAGCCAGCCAATAGGAACACATATTCATTCCTAACTGACCTTCAGTGACCTGGAAAGTGTTTATTTGTATCATTTTCAGTTAGTGCGCACTAAATCGAGTTAGTGCGCACTAACGGGGAGTTAGTGCGCACTAACTCGAGTTAGTGCGCACTAACACGATTTAACGATTTTTAACGATAAATCGTTAGAATTTCTATTGTATCGTGTTCTATAACGATTTAAGACGATATAAACATTATCGGACGATAATTTTAATCGTTGAAAAACGATTCACATCCCTAAAACATATTAATACATGGTGCAGTGCATAAAACAGGTACATCTGTGTTGTTCTATTGTGGTATGCACTGACATGTTATTATAATGTTGCATTATGGACCCTAACTGTCTGATGCTACCAGTGCTGCACCAGTGCCTACTGCTGCTACTCAAAATTCAATTAGTAGTAATTGTCATTTCTGACACTTGGTCAGATCTAGTCTGACTCTGAATTCAGTCTTTAAATATGGCCATGACACAGCCAGTGCACATTCACTTTTATTTGTGGTGTCCTCCAAAATTACTATGGCATCTATTCGGCCACATTCTGAAGTTGGAAAAAAGTAGGCATGAGATAAATCTCTATAGAACAAAGCCTATCCCTTAAGTGAACATGAAAACTTTTTTGCAGCATGAAAAAGAAATTGTGTGAGACAAATATCATCAGATATTCTGCCAATTTATGCAGCTTATGAATGTTGCACTACAAAGGGTCATCTGATTATTCCTCCACTGTGGAATACATTTTCCAAGAGTTATTGATTTAGTAATATGGAAGGATGTCAGCTATGTATCTATTGCCCTGTAATTTCTTTGAATGAGGCATTACAGTTATTCTGTACATTATTTTATTCTTTAGAATTACCAATTACAAAGCTGTCACTATAAACTGCTACATAAGCTTACTGACACCATGCTCCTTATTCAGTTGAAGACCATCCCAGGAACTGCCTTTGATAATGAATCCAACCAATCCTTCATGCAGAAGGAAAGATAGCAGGAGCCTGTGAACTGTAATTATATTTTCTTAAGAAACAAACACGCACTTGAAGACAGAATCATACTAATCCTCAAACATTCCAATTAAGTATTTGGTATTTGTAACTATTTGCTACATGACAATTAAAAAAAAAAATCTAGTAAATTGACCTGCAATTTTTTTTCAAAGAAAGAATTAGAAAAAGAATATTTTTCAGGAAACATATACTCTGTCACTAAATATTACCTTTTAATTTCAGAAAAAGAATAAGAGGAAGATTTCTAGAAAACTGCATGCAAGCTGATATACAGTATGATGGTAACTTTTAAGCCAGCGCACAGGCACACCTGTGCATGCGTTCGTCGACCCACACTCAGGGACTTGGCCATTTTATAGCATACATGTGTATATGCATGCATGTTATAAAATAGCCTGATAGCATGCACATGTGTGTGTAATTTTAAGTGGACATGCATCTATGTGTGCAAATGCTGCTTCTACCACAGAAGTGGGGAGATTTTAAAAGATACACTCATCAACACCATTACCAGTTTTCCCATTTCTTTACCAGTTTACCCAGGTAAGGGATAGGACTTCCAAAAAACCCTATTTTAATGGCCTCCCTTCTTTCCTGTTAGTCCCAAACTTTAAAACCCTGCTGAACTGCCAACAATTTTTTGTTTTAAGAAATATAAGAACATAAGAAATTGCCATATTGGGTCAGACGCAGCCCAGTATCCTGTTTCCAACAGTGGCCAATCCAGGCTACAAGTATCTAGCAAGAATCCAAAAACTAAGTATATCCCATGCTACTGATGCCAGTGGTTATTTTCTAAGTCAACTTGATTAATAGCAGGCAATGGACTTCTCCTCCAAGAACCTATCCAAACCTTTTCTAAACCCAGCTACACTAACTGCACTAACCATATCCTCTGGCAACAAATTCCAGTGTTTAATTGTGCATTGAGTTGAAAATAATTTTCTCTGATTAGTTTTAAATATGCTACATGCTAATTTCATGGTGTGCTTTCATGTCCTTCTATTATCTGAAAGAGTAAATAACCGATTCACATTTACCTGTTCTAGACCTCTCATGATTTTATACACCCCTATCATATCCCCACTCAGCCGTCTCTTTTCCAAGCTGAAAAGTCATAACCTCTTTAGTCTTTCCTCATAGGGGAGCTGTTCCATCCCCTTTATCATTTTGGTTGCCCTTCTCTGTACCTTCTCCATCACAATATATTTTTGAGATGCGGCGACCAGAATTGTACACAGTATTCAAGGTGCAATCTCAGCATGGAGCGATACAGAGGCATATGACATTTTCAGTTTTATTAACCATTCCCTTCCTAATAATTCCTAACATTCTGTTTGCTTTTTTGACTGCTGCAGCACCCTGAGCCGACAATGTTAAAGTATTATCCACTATGATGCCTAGATCTTTTTTCTGGGTGGTAGCTCCTAATATGGAACCTAACATCGTGTAACTAAAGCAAGGGTTATTTTTCCCTATATGCAACACCTTGCACTTGTCCACATTAAATTTCATCTGCCATTTGGATGCCCAATTTTCCAGTCTCACAAGGCCCTCCTGCAATTTATCACAATTTGCTTGTGATTTAATTTCTCTGAATAATTTTGTATCATCTGCAAATTTGATTACATCACTCATCGTATTTCTTTCCAGATCATTTATATATTGAAAAGCATGGGTTCCAGTACAGATCCCTGAGGCACTCCACTGCCCACTCCACTCCACTGAGATAATTATCCATTTAATCCTACTCTCTGTTTCCTGTCTTTTAACCAGATTGTTATCCGCAAAAGGACATTACTGCCTATCCCATGACTTTTTACTTTTCTTAGAAGCCTCTCACAAGGAACTTGTCAAATGCCTTCTCAAAATCCAAATATATTATATCTACTGGTTCACCTTTATCTACATGTTTATTAACCCCTTCAAAAAAGTGAAGCAGTTATACATCATCCATAACAGTTACACATCATCCTTAACAGAAGTAAAGTTACACGGCAGGAGACTCCAGCGTGCACCAATTTACTGTGGAACATAATCTTCACAAAACTTACCTATGGGTAAATTACTTTTCAAACAGTATGGAGGTAAACTACAGAAATGTAATAATGTATTCCAATCATTAGATTTTGTGAAAATGGAAGTGTGGAGTATCGAAACTTATTTTGTAATAGTTATATCCAAAAAATTAATAGGATCAAAATGATGTGTCATTGTAAACTGTAGATTCAAGTTTAAAGAATTTAACCATGTAACAAGAAAATAGACTGGTTTCATCTGATTGCCACAAGAAAAATGTCATCTATATATCTTACAAATGAAGGTACATGTTTGAACACAGGTGCTGTATACAAAAATTGCTGCTCAAATTTCAGCATATATAAATTAGCTAAGCTAGGGGCCAATGTGGCACTCACAGCTGTCCCATGGATTTGTTTGTAAAAATCTTTATCAAAACAAAAATAATCACATAAAACTAAATGGGCAGATTTTAAATGCCTGGCTTAATCCCAGGGTTTACAAGCATGGCTAGGCCTTACTCGCGCCGGGTGAATTTTCAAATGGGCCCGACCATGCGCGTAAACCCCAGTACTTCAATAAGTGACAGGCCCAGAGAAAGGGGCAGTCCGGGGGAGCAGGGAGGTGCGGGTCTGGAGGCAGCCGTTGGCAGGTGCGTGCAAGTTGCTTCTGCTCCAGAACAGCAGCAATTTACAAAATAAATAAAAAATGGTAAGGTAGGTTAGGTTTAGGGGGTGGAGAGGAGAGGGGAAGGGGAAGGAAGGTTAGGCAGGGGTTATGGAAGTTTCTTCCTAGTGCACTCCTTAATTGGAGCAGACTGGGAGGGAACTGGGAGAGGCCCGATCTCATTGCCGCCCATACCGTTATAAAATTGGGGCCCCCTGCGCATGCCGCCCTCATATGCGCACATGGATTATAAAATCCAGCGTGCATGTGTGCACACTGCACGGCCCCTGGATTTTATAACATGTGCGTTCCGGCGCACACACATGGACGCATACGTGCACCTTTTAAAATCTACCCCAAATTGACTAAGGATGATTTAAAAAAAAACATTGGAACTTGGTGGGGGTGTGGTCTGGTATCCAAAACTTCTTGTATAACAGAGATGACTTCATCCTGTGGGATACTTGTGTATAAAGCTTTAATATCCAGGGTAACCAAAAAATAATTTTGCCCTTCTGTAAGACTGCCCAAAAGAAGCTACTCTAGTGTTATCAAAACAAGCTACTATAGTGTTTAGTGTCTTTGACATATGATTGGGCCAAATGAACAAATAAACAAATGCTCGCAAACAATGATCAACAAAAGCAGAAAGAGGTTCGAGAACAGATCCTATAGCCATCACTATAGGTCTGCCTGGAGGATGTTCTAAATTTTTTGGAATCTTTAGCACTATATAAATTCTAGGTGTACGCGGATAATCTGTGATCAAAAAAGTAGCTTCTTTTGAAGTAAGGAAATCTGAGATACATCCTAACTCCTCTTTCTCTGTGATCATTTGTTGTAACCTGGGACATGGATCCATTTCCAATATCTCATAATTCGACCGGTCAGTTAGCTGGTGATAAACTTCTTAAAGATATTTTTATCTGTTTTGTATAATAATGGCACCACCTTTGTCTGCCTGTTTCTTAACCACTGTGAGATCCAATACGAGATTGTGTAAACCAATATATTCTGATTTAGTGATGTTATATTGTGGTACAATTGCAGAGCATTCTAAAATATTTAAATCATCTAAAATTAAATCAATGTACATCCTAATGTGAGGAAGCCATAAAGATTTTGGATGGACCACTGACATATCTGCAAAAATTGAATGCTGTGCACAATGCAATGCAATTTGTAATTTTGTAAAAAAATTAAATAAATCATGTCTGCAAAAGAACAGATCATATTGATGATATAATACAAAAGATAAACCTTTTTCCAAGACACTTACTTGATCTTTCATAAGCATTGAAGCAGAAATGTTAACAATAATTGTGTGTATCATATCTGGGACCTTCTGGAGGCATCCTTCTTTCTCAGGCCACGAGGCCCCCAATTCAAACAGAACTATCATTGTCCTTGATATCATCTGCAATTTCTGGAATTGTCTCAGTAACCCCCTAAAATATGTTGTAAACTTCTGAGACTGGGACTTCTTCATCAGAACCAGAAGAAGAAGATTCTTCAGATGAAAGATCAAATGCTACTTTTCTTAGTCTGTTAGCCCGGCATCTCTGCTAAGGAAAAATCAAATCCTGATGTATAATCTTTTTCATCACATTTACATTTCTGGATTTTTCCTTGTCTCTAATGTTGTTTGAATTGTTCAATCTGTTGATTATGTTCATGGAGATTATGTGCATAGTTTTTTAGTCTTTCATGAATCTATAAATAGATTTTTGCTTCCTCACAGGTTTGTCCAATGGACACAGAAAGTTTTTTTTGTAGTTTCTACCAAAAGTAGCGTCATGTCCAATAAATATTTGTTAAGGATGGTAATCCACTTTTGGACAAATTCTTCATCATCGGGAAAAATTGATGGTTCCAAATTAATGCATAAACCCCATAGGATTCTCTCACTTTTTTATATTGCCAAATAGTAGCTGTATGGAGTTCAAAAACAGTTAATCCTTTCTGTGAAGTTAATTTAATTTAATTTATTTATTTAAATGCTTTTATATACCGATTGCCATTTGCACATTGTATCGGTTTACAAAGAATATTGCGCTTATAGTATGAAGCATAACAGTTACATGGAACAAATTGGTAACATATAGGTAAGGTATAGTATAAGTAATAAATATTTAAATCAATCAGATTATAAGCTATTTACAACTCATCGGTTTACAAAGAACATTGAGCTTATTAAAATGAAGCATAACAGTTACATGGAACAGGTTGGTAGCATATAGAAATAGCATAAAAAGAGGTAATTAAATCAATCAGATTGTAAACTAGGTTCAGGTATACAGACTGGACATGTTGGGTGGCCAGAAATGTAAACTAATTAAAAGCTAATTTCATGAAAGTGGGGAGGTGGAAGTGTAAGATTAACATGTAAGAGAAAGAAATACAATATACCGGAAGATCAAAGGGAGGAGATGGCATAGAGATTTGACATGGATTCTCAGGGGGGGAATAAGGAGGGTGGTGTTAGTCGAAGGCTTGTTTGAATAGCCATGTTTTTATTTTTTTTTTACATTTCTGTATGCATGGCTCTATGCAGAGGTTGGGGGGCAATGTGTTCCACATTGAAGGACCTGCTATGGAGAATGCTTGGGCCCTTGTGGAGTAGAGGTGTCTGAGTTTGGAGAAGGTATATATAAGGTTCCTTGGGAAGATGATCTGGTGAGTCTGTTAGATTTATGAAAGTGGAGAGAGTCGTGTAGCTATTGTATATTTTCATTGAACAGAGTCTTGTGTATGAGAGATAGGCTTTTCATTTGAATTCTCGAAGCAATTGGGAGCCAGTGGAGGTCTCTCAGAATGGGGGTAATATGGTCTTTTTTGCATGTATTAGTGAGAATTATAGCTGTGGCATTCTGTAGCAGTTGAAGGGGTTTGATGGATGAGGTGGGGAGACCAAGGAGGAGGGCGTTACAATAGTCAATTTTGGAGAAAATGATGGTTTGAAGAACAGTTCAAAAATTGGAGAAATGAAGGAGAGGTCTCATTTTCTTTAGAACATGTAGTTTGAAATAGCATTCTTTTAAGATGGATTTAATAAATGGTTTTAAGTTCAATGATTGCCAATAGTAACGCCTAGGTTACGTAGGGAGATGGGTTTGAGGGGGTGGGGGGATGGAGTAAGTGTGGTTATTAGGGGATATGACAAGGAGTTCTATTTTGCCAGGGTTAAGTGCAAGGTTCATGTTTGTGAGGAGATGGTTGATGGTGGTGAGGCAATTGTCCCATGTCTTTAAGGCCTTATTTGGACATCATCCTCGTAGATGTAGTGGATGATGCCTAGGTTAGTTAGTAGTTTGCAGAGAGGTAACATGTAGATGTTGAAAAGGGTAGAAGATAGAGAGGAGCCTTGGGGAACACCACAGGTAATGTTAATAGGATCAGATTCGTTGTTACCCAGCTTGACCTTGAAATGTCTGTTTTCAAGGTAGGATTTAAGCCAGAGAAGTGCTGGTCCAGTTATGCCAATATCATCCCAGTACTTTTAAAAGAGTTTTGTGGCTGATGGTGTCAAAAGCAGATGATATGTCGAGCATTGCCAGGAGATAAGAGTGACCTTTGTCCATTCCTTTAAGTATTTTGTCTGTAATTGATGTTAGGAGAGTTTCTGTACTGAGGTATTTACGTAAGCCATGTTGATGAACTCACCCATGATGTTATGTCTGGTGCCTGTGATGTATCATCTAGTAAAAGTGACCCTTATAGTGTCTTGGGTGCATATTGTTCAAAGTAGCTGAATACATTGGACCACATGATATAAGTGTACTTTGAGCACAAATATGAAGAAATAAACTAACTCAATAAGATGAAACATTACAATGTTATCCTACATGGAATTACTGTGAGGTTAAGTGGAAAAAATGATATCTTTAATAACAAAATCCTCCTTTACCTCTAGTATAAATGACTATTTAATATTAAATATTTAATATCAGATGCTAGTAGAATGATGGAATAACTTTCATAATAGGCAACATCAAAACATGTTTCCATTTAAATGGTCAGCCCTATATATAATCATTGGTCATCTGGTCATCAAAATTCAATCAAAATTCAAAATCCAGTGGCATAATTTGTCTTAAAATATACCCACTATCCAATTCACATTTTTTTAAATTTTTCATTTAGCAGATGCCACTTAGCCAAATAAGTTGGAACTTATCCAGGTAAGTGTTACTGAACAGCTAAATGTGTACATGATTAAAAAAAGCATATTTTTCAAATATATCTTAAAATTATATGTGTGGAAAATTTATTGGTGAAAATTAAGCAGGACTTATCCATGTAAGTCCCTATTTATGCGTGTAGGTTGGCAAATTTTCTAATATGTGGGTATCAAGGAAATTAACCAATTGTCTGATTACTCCACCAAATCACCCTGTCCATCTCTAGATCATCAAGACTCTCCTGAGTTTTCAGCCTGAACTCTCCCTAGTTTAACCAGACCTCTCACCCAGCTAATAATATATTATAAACACATTTGATATAATTTATATAAGGTAATTAGCAAGTGTAAAATTATACATGTAAGGGGGTCAATATTTAAAGCTGCTCAGATAAATAACTTAGCCCTCAATTTTCTAAGGTCACAGACCTTAGAGAATCTGGTGGTAGCAGGGGGCGGGGGGGCAGGGTCTGTGAAAGCTGGCAGCAATCGCACATTCGCGGTGCGATCGCTGCCGGCTTTCGCTCCCAATAGCGCCATCGTAAAAGGTGGTGCTATTGGGTGCGCTACTGGCAGCGAAAAGGGTTCTTACCTTTTCACCACCAGTAAAGTTTCCACTGCGTCCACCCCGATGATGCCCTGACTCCTCCTCTTCCAGGGCCAACTCTGCCCCGACTCCGCCCCGATCTAGCTATCACACGCAAAAAGGGACTTTTCGCGTGTGATACGCTACGAAAATAACTCCCTTAGTCGGATATAACTTATCCAGCTAAATTACAAGGGATATACTGCAGCATGAATATGCCGCAGAATATCCATGTATATATCATTACTTAGCCAGATAAGTTATATCCGACTAAGGGGGTCATTTTCAAAAGGGATCGCACGCGAAAAGGTACTTTTTGCATGCAAAAAATCCCTTTTCATGTGCAATACCTAGATTGGGGCGGTTTCTGGGCAGCGTCCGCACTAGAAGGGGAGGAGTTGGGGCAGCACCGGGGCAGAAGCCACGAAGACGTCCTGACGGCAAAAAGGTAAGGGTCCTTTTCGCCACCAGTTTCGCGCCCAATAGCACTAGCTTTTACGATGGCACTATTGGGTGTGAAAGCCGGCAGCGATTGCACCGCGGAGGTGCTATCACTGCTGGCTTTTGCAGGCCCCCCCCCCCCCCCCCAATTATCGCTGGATTATCTAAGGTCTGCGACCTTAGGAAATCCAGGCCTAAGTTACATCTGCTTTATGGCAGGTCTGACTTATCTGCTTAATTGAACTGGATAAGAGTGAATATTGCTACTTATCCAGTTAAGTTAACCAGATAATAAGTAGTGCCACCCCAAGCTGCCCTCTTCCCATAACTTATCCAGCTATCTAGTGGCCACAGAACATAATCACATAGTCAGTGGCTGCTTGATGGCCAGCTAAGTGGACCCCCTACCCCCCGATTGACTTCTACTCTCTCAGTTCTGTTGTTTTCCCAACAGATATGAGGAAAACCCAGAGAAAATCTTTCTTCACAATGTTAGTTTTACTACCACTTGTCATTTACCTTCATTGGTGCTCCCCATCCCAATTCTTTCCAATCCCATAATGCCACCACCCACCCTCCACAAAACCTTGTCCTCTCCCTATATTCTCCCATCCCTTATTCCTCAGAGCCCCACTCCCTTCCTCTCACCTTCTACCAATGCTACTGACACCTGCCCCTTCCTCCCACAGATGTCATTGATACTCCATTCTACCTGCCTACTGATGCCTCACATTTCCATCATCCCACCTGAAATTATTCCCAAGGTCATCAAATTGTTCACAAACTTCTTTTAAAAAAATGTGCACTTCTCTAGATATCATTACATTGCACAGACTAATAAGAAAATAGTGTATAAATAAAAATATACAGGCAGGATAACTTTCAAGCATCTCCACATGGTACCATATATTCACATATATGGGATAGCAGAGAATTGGATAATGTATTTTACAACCTTCATGGACCAATCTGTGTAGATTTTCAATATGGGCCGGATTTTTTTTTTTTTAACATATTTCTTTATTGAACTTTACAACATTCAAAACATAAACAACGCAACAGCAACCATCCTTGCTAGCAGCAACGGTCCTCCCCCCCCCCTCCCACCTCTTATGAGACAATAATCAAATGATAAGTCCCCCTTCCCCTGGCACACGCCTCCAGTCAGGTTCTCTAGCAGTTGCAAATCAGTCTAGGGTCGCCCCAGAGTCTCTCCGGAATGCTTGTATTTATAACTTGTCACTTTGAGCATCAAATCCCTCTTGGCTGCAGGGAGCGACTGCCAAAAGTGCAGCCAAATCAGTTCATATAGATCTTGTTTCGCCCTCAATTTCGATTTCACGGTCCACATCTCATGTTGGAGCAAGGCCTCCAACCGCAGACACCATTGCCCTCCGGTCGGCCGATCAGTGGAGATCCATTTGGCCATAATCGTCTGTAGAGCCACCAATAAGGCTTTTTCTAGAAATCGGAGCTCGCTGTCCGGTAAGTCTGCAATTGTCCCCATTGGCACTCGGAGGATGCAGAGCCGCAAGTCCTTTGGGATCGTAATTCGCAAGATCCTTCCCAGGCTCTCTAATACCTCCGTCCAGAAAAGGTCCAGCTGAGAACATTCCCATACACTGTGTAGAAAAGTCCCTGTGGCTGCTTGACATTTAATGCACATGGCTGAGTCACATAACTTAGCCGCAAATCTTTGAGCTTGGGTAATATACATGCACTGAAGTACTTTATACCCCACCTCTTGAAGGATAACATTTTCAGAAATCTGAGTACAGTTAACCAATACAGTTTCAACATCAGACAATGCAAGATACACATTAGCTATGCGGACCCACTTATTCTGGATATCTACGTGGACGGACAAATCAGGGATTTCCCTCAGCGCCAAGGACAGGGTTGCACAGGAATGCCCCTTCCGGTTGCCATGCAAGAAAAAAGTACGTAAGGGGTCCCAAAGCCCCCCCATAGTGTACGCTCCCAGTAAGGCATGTACATAATGCCTCGCCTGCAGGTATGCAAAAAAATCTTGTCTCCGGATACCATACACTCGTTGTAGGTCTTGAAAAGACCACATAGTTCCCGACCCTGGTTCAAAAAACTGAAACACAATTCGAAGTCCTCTCGATGCCCACTGAGGGAAGGTGTTACCCATACTACCACTGGGAAACATGGGATTATCACAGAACGGCATAAAGGGAGAAAGACAACTCGGTAAACGCAGCGTAGACAAACACAAGTATCTCCACGCCTTTCTACCGGACATTATTATCAGATGTCGCCTATACACACTAGGAACCTGAAGACTTGGAACCTGTATTAAGGCCTCCAGTCTATAGAGGTACAACCAATCCAGCATAAAGGCTAGGGGCGTGAACTTCCCAGTCCCCTCCAGCCAATCCTGCACATGGCGCAGCATACATGCCAAGTTATACGTCCTCCAATTTGGACAGGCCAGCCCCCCCTGCCGGGTCGTGTGTTGTAAGGTTTGTAGGGATATCCTTGGTTTCCGGCCCCCCCAAATGAAGGCTCAAAGCAGACCATTCACCCGCCTTAAATCTGCCCTTGTCAGCCATAGGGGTAGCTGCTGCATAACATAGAGCCAGCGGGGCAGCTCAAGCATTTTAAGCATAGCAATTTTACCTTTCAAAGACAGGGGCAAGGTTTTCCAAGTCCGCAGCCTCGTTTCCATATTGTGTAATAGCGGCTTAATATTTACCGCATGAAGCTGAGTAGTATCCCTAGTTAATAATATACCTAAATAGCGCATGGTCATCTTAGCCCATCGCAGAAGAAAGTCCCCTTTCCAATTCCGCCGAATCTCCCCCCCCCCCCCCCCCCCCAAATCCATCGCTTCAGATTTTTCCACATTAATTTTTAACACTGCAAAAGACCCAAATAAGGTTTGATGCGCCAGCACCCTTTCGAGGGAGCTCTGAGGGTTCGTTAAAAAAACCAGAACATCGTCGGCAAAAGCCGAAACTTTGAACTCCTGCCTCCCCCATTTAAAGCCTGTAATCGCAAGATCCGCTTCAAGTTTCCGCAAGAGCGGATCAATTGACAAGATATATAGTAAAGGCAATAGAGGGCACCCCTGCCGTGTCCCCCTATAAAGGCGAAAGGCCTCAGAGAGGTGACCATTTGCACGAATAGCTGACATAGGAGTATGGTATAACATACGAATATTATGCACTATGTCTCCCTGAAAGTCATATCTGCCCAAGACCGAGAACAGATAATTCCAGGCCATCCTATCGAAGGCCTTTTCAGAGTCAAAGCCCACCACCAATGCATCCGTCCCCTGTTTATGACATTCTTCCATTGCAATGATCAGTTTAGTTAAGTTAGAACTTATGGTGCGGCCCCTGACAAACCCCACCTGATTAGCCATAATAATATCAGGGAATACCCCACTCATCCTATCCGCCATGATTTTTGCAAAAGGTTTAGCCTCAAAATTCAGGAGGGAGATAGGCCTATAAGCCGCCGGCGACGACAGATCTTTACCCGGCTTCTCCAACACCGTAATATAGGCGTTAGTCATTTCCACCGGGAAGCAACCTCTCCTCTGTGCCTCCTTATAGAAGAGTAACAAATCCTCCACTACCCGGGAGATTAAGGCTTTATAATATTCAGCACTATACCCATCCGGGCCTGGTGCCTTAAGAGCCTTACTAGCCATAATGGCACTCCTCACTTCTTCCAGCTGGATTGGGGAGTTCAAAAACGTTAATTGTTGGGCAGTGATCTGGGGGATATGTAATCCCTTAAAGAACTCCTCCTCCTGCTCCTTTCCCCCCGTCCTATATCCGTGTTTAGGGAGACATAAAATTGGCGGAAGGCTGCACATATCTCTTCCCCTGTGACCAGAGGGGACCCATCTTCCTTACGCAATTTATCAATCATCGTGGTCCCTTTTGCCCTTCTCACCATATTTGCCAAGACCCTCCCTGTTTTATTCCCAAAGCGGAAAAAATTGTGGGCCCCCATTTGAATCCCCCTCTGCACCCTCTCATGGAGTACTCCATTCAGTGTGCGTAGGATATCGTTATACGCAGTTTGCGCTTGTACAGTATTTCGATGGATCAAAGCCTGAAGAGGATGTTGGGGAGGTACCCGTAATGGAGAAGGTTTTCATGGGTAATGATTCAGATGGACTGAATCAAATCACGGTGAACCTAGAAGATGTGGTAGGCCTGATTGACAAACTGAAGAGTAGTAAATCACCTGGACCGGATGGTATACACCCCAGAGTTCTGAAGGAACTAAAAAATGAAATTTCAGACCTATTAGTAAAAATTTGTAACTTATCATTAAAATCATCCATTGTACCTGAAGACTGGAGGATAGCAAATGTAACCCCAATATTTAAAAAGGGCTCCAGGGGCGATCCGGGAAACTACAGACCGGTTAGCCTGACTTCAGTGCCAGGAAAAATAGTGGAAAGTGTTATAAACATCAAAATCACAGAACATATAGAAAGACATGGTTTAATGGAACAAAGTCAGCATGGCTTTACCCAGGGCAAGTCTTGCCTCACAAATCTGCTTCACTTTTTTGAAGGAGTTAATAAACATGTGGATAAAGGTGAACCGGTAGATATAGTATACTTGGATTTTCAGAAGGCGTTTGACAAAGTTCCTCATGAGAGGCTTCTAGGAAAAGTAAAAAGTCATGGGATAGGTGGCGATGTCCTTTCGTGGCTTGCAAACTGGCTAAAAGACAGGAAACAGAGAGTAGGATTAAATGGGCAATTTTCTCAGTGGAAGGGAGTGGACAGTGGAGTACCTCAGGGTTCTGTGTTGGGACCCTTACTGTTCAATATATTTATAAATGATCTGGAAAGAAATACGACGAGTGAGATAATCAAATTTGCAGATGACACAAAATTGTGCAGAGTAGTTAAATCACAAGCAGATTGTGATAAATTGCAGGAAGACCTTGTGAGACTGGAAAATTGGGCATCCAAATGGCAGATGAAATTTAATGTGGATAAGTGCAAGGTGATGCATATAGGGAAAAATAACCCATGCTATAATTACACGATGTTGGGTTCCATATTAGGTGCTACAACCCAAGAAAGAGATCTAGGTGTCATAGTGGATAACACATTGAAATCGTCGGTTCAGTGTGCTGCGGCAGTCAAAAAAGCAAACAGAATGTTGGGAATTATTAGAAAAGGAATGATGAATAAAACGGAAAATGTCATAATGCCTCTGTATCGCTCCATGGTGAGACCGCACCTTGAATACTGTGTACAATTCTGGTCGCCGCATCTCAAAAAAGATATAATTGCGATGGAGAAGGTACAGAGAAGGGCTACCAAAATGATAAGGGGAATGGAACAACTCCCCTATGAGGAAAGACTAAAGAGGTTAGGACTTTTCAGCTTGGAGAAGAGACGACTGAGGGGGGATATGATAGAGGTGTTTAAAATCATGAGAGGTCTAGAACGGGTAGATGTGAATCGGTTATTTACTCTTTCGGATAGTAGAAGGACTAGGGGACACTCCATGAAGTTAGCATGGGGCACATTTAAAACTAATCGGAGAAAGTTCTTTTTTACTCAATGCACAATTAAACTCTGGAATTTGTTGCCAGAGAATGTGGTTCGTGCAGTTAGTATAGCTGTGTTTAAAAAAGGATTGGATAAGTTCTTGGAGGAGAAGTCCATTACCTGCTATTAAGTTCACTTAGAGAATAGCCACTGCCATTAGCAATGGTTACATGGAATAGACTTAGTTTTTGGGTACTTGCCAGGTTCTTATGTCCTGGATTGGCCACTGTTGGAAACAGGATGCTGGGCTTGATGGACCCTTGGTCTGACCCAGTATGGCATTTTCTTATGTTCTTATCTTCTTATGTTCTTATGCTTAGCGTCCCTCAATTGTTTCTCTAGCTGAACTATAGTTTTTGTCAGAGCCTTCAATCTAGCAATCACGTAAGACGTAATTTCACCCCGCATCACTGCTTTACTGGTAGCCCAATAGAGCCACGGGTCACTCCTATGGGCCCTATTATGCTCAGCAAACTCATCCCATTTTGCGAGAAGGAACTCTTTAAAGTTAACATCTCCAGCTAAATGCCCCGGGAAGCGCCACATTCTAGCTGGCACAGGGCCCAAACCGTCTCCTATCTCCACCCAGATTAGCGCGTGATCAGAGATTTCTATGGGACCTATAGCCGCTCGGCCTATTTTAGGGAATAAGTCATTAGATACGAGCACATAATCAATTCGGGATAAGGTCGCATGAGCCTTTGACACATGCGTATAATCCCTTTCTGTTGGGTGCAGGGTCCGCCAGATGTCCAAGAGCTGCAACTCCGCACACAAATAGAATATCCCTTTCCCTTTCATGCGAGGGACCCTAGCCGCTGATTGCGATCGATCTATACTAGGATCACTCACACAATTATAATCACCAAGCATTACCAAGGGCCCCCGGGAGATGGCCAGCACCTTACTGACTAAGTCCTGGAAAAAAGAATGTGTATACGCATTTGGCGCATAAACATTACAGATAGTAATTACCCTTCCATTAGTTTTGCCTACTACAATGAGATATCTACCTAAAGGATCGGCCACCTGTTGGGACACCTCAAATTTAATAGTTTTGTGTACTAGAATGGCCACTCCCGCTTTCCTCCCCACCGCCGGGGCTTCTGGGCCGGATTTTAAAAAGGTTACGCGTGCTGGGCCTATTTTCAAAAGGCCCGGCGACACACATAAAGCCCCGGGACATGTGTAAGTCCTGGGGCTTTACTAAAGGGGCGGGAAGGGGGCAGGGCAGGGGGGGGTAAGAGGTTCCAGGCACAGCGGCCATTTGCCGCTGTGCTTGGAATTGCGCGCCGGCATTCAGCCAGAACGCGCAACTTGTGCCTGCCCAGAGGTAGGTGCAAAAGGTAAATTTATATTTTTGGGGGGATTAGAGTAGGGCTGGGGGAGGAAAGGTTAGGGGAAGGGGTGGGAAGGTTAGGTTAGGGGGAAGGGAATGGGGAAGGCAGCGTGGCTCGGCTCACGCAAGGTGCATAACTGTGCACCCCCTTGTGCGCACCAACCCCCGATTTTATAACATGCGCGCACATGTTATAAAATTGGGCGTAAATTTGTGTGCGCCAGATAGTGTGTGCACATATAGGCCGCACATGCTTCTTTTAAAATCTACCCATAGGGGTATCTCTAACTCCTTAAGTACACTGAGGGGCAGATTTTTAGTATTACGCTCGTGGGGTACATTTGTGCGCACTACCTGGTGCACACAAATGTACACCCGATTTTATAACATGCGCGTGCTGCCAAGCGCATGTTATAAAATCCAGAGTCAGCACGTGCAAGGGGGTGCACACTTGTGCACCTTGCGTGCGCCGAGCCCTAGCAGAGGACCGATGGCTTCCCCGTTCCCTCCAAGGCCGCTCCGAAATCGGAGTGGCCATGAGGGAACTTTTATTTTGGTCCCCCCCCCCATCTTTCCCTCCCTTCCCCTATCTAACCTACCCCCAGCCCTACCTAAATCCCCCCCACCTTATTTCGTAGGGTTACTCCTGCCTCTGGCAGGCGTAACTTGCGTGTGCCGTCTCTCCATTCCCCTGTGCAGGAGGATTCTGGCCCGCCCCCGGACCGCCCTGAACCACCACCATGCCCCCGGCCACACCCCCGGACCACCCATTTTTAAAGCCCCAGGACATATGTGCGTCCCGGGGCTTGTGTGCGCTGGTGAACGCAGGGGTAGGTTTCCTGGGGTTACGCGCCTAACCCTTTGAAAATTTACCCCTTATAATTTATAGTATGAACAAAAATTAGCACATATTTGGCATCTTTGACAGGCACATTCATTTTCACATAAGCACATGTATTTCTGGTTTTGCTGGCATAGACTCATTACAAAATGTCTCCCACCTCCAATTGCAAAATAGACAAACTTTACCACCAGGGATGACCCTGATGTGCATTCCTGATATTAAGGGATGAGGAAGTGCTCTTCTGCTTTTGGGAAGTGAGGCAGAATCCTCAGACTATGCTGGAGGCCTGTCTGGCCCTCCAACATGATTTCAACCACTGAGCATCCTATCCTCATGGGGTAAGTGGAGAGGGATGTTCTATCTCCTGGCCCCTGGTGCAGTCATAGCTACAGTCATCAGAAATCACACTTACCCCACTGTTCCTTATCACTGGTCAGTAGTGTGTGCAAGTGAAAAATTATTCTACTGGGGATGTAGGCAGCATTAAACCATGGAATCAGAAGATGGTGTTGAAATGAAAATGTATTTAAAGTTTGAAAAGTAAGATCAAGGCTAGAATGGCAAAAATTAGAAATAACATTAAGAAATTAAAATCAGAAATTAGAGATGTGAATCGTGTGATCGATCATCTTAACGATCGATTTCGGCTGGGAGGGGGAGGGAATCGGATCGTCGCCGTTTGGGTTTTTTAAATATCGTGAAAATCGTGTAAATCGAAAACCGGCACACTAAAACATTCCTAAAACCCACCCCGACCCTTTAAAATAAATCCCCCACCCTCCTGAACCCCCCCAAAATGCCTTAAATTACCTGGGGTCCAGAGGAAGGGTCCCAGTGTGATCTTTTACTCTCATACCTCCGGTGCTTGTAGAAATGGCAGAGGAGGAGGATGAGGAACAGCCAGAGCACCTCACCCCTCCTGCTGGTGCAGCAGTAGGGCTTGTTGCAGGTGGCCAGCAGCCACCACCACCACCACCACCACCACCACATGAACTGCAATAGCAAAGCAGTCAGCCCTTCCCCGCCTCACAAATGCATTGCAGGCCTTGGACGAGAACAACATCCTCTTCCCATCCTCCCCATAGGGCCTCCAGCCCATTTACCTAAGGGACCTCAAAGTGTATGACCTCATGGTGGTCAGTTATTGCTGGTAAAGGGAGATAGGCCTCTTTCTTGGCAGCATCTTTTGTTTCTGACTAGCATCCCATGACTTCAGAGGCTAGCTTTAAAACTAGAGTTGTGAATCCAAGCCCAGAGGCCTAGGATCTTGTGGCTCTGGTGGCAACTGTCCAGAAGATGAAGAAAGATGTCCATGATATGTGTGCAGACCTCAGTAGGCTGATGGATGTGATGGAGTGGTGTACCATACATTGGCACAAGGCAGCTAAGAGCTTCACCCTTAAAAATTAAAAAAATTAGGATGACTACTTTCAATTGTATACACCAACATATTGATAACAAATGCGGACCATTCAACACAGGAGAAATATGCTAATTTATCTGTGTTCTGGTAATGATCCTAGTGGCTGTGCTCTCTACTATTTGAAGAGCTGCTATTATTGACTTTGGAAGGCCTAAATATAACAAATTGCAATAATCAATTACTGAGATCATTACCAATTACATGCTTATGTCGGCATTTAGATAATATTTGCCCCTCGTATTTTTGAATATTGAGATCCAATTGATTATCTACCATTCAATGCTTAATTGCTAACAATCAGCTAGTCATGGACCTTAAAGATAAGAACATAAGAACATAAGAAAATGCCATACTGGGTCAGACCAAGGGTCCATCAAGCCCAGCATCCTGTTTCCAACAGTGGCCAATCCAGGTCATAAGAACCTGGCAAGTACCCAAAAACATAGGGGTAGATTTTCAAAAAAAACGCGAATAGGCGTACTTTTGCTGGCGCATCAGACGCAAGCAAAAGTACGCTGGATTTTAGTAGATACGCGCGGAGTCGCGCGTATCTGCTAAAAACCTGGATCGGCGCGTGCAAGGCTATGAATTCTGTATAGCCGGCGCGCGCCGAGCCGCGCAGCCTACCCCCGTTCCCTCCGAGGCCGCTCCGAAATCGGAGCGGCCTCGGAGGGAATCCTCTAACGCCCTCCCCTCACCTTCCCCTCCCTTCCTCTACCTAACCCACCCGCCCGGCCCTGTCTACACCCCCCCCCTTACCTTTCTCCGGGGATTTACGCCTCCCGGAGGGAGAAGTAAATCCCCGCGCGCCAGCGGGCCTGTTGCGCGCCAGGACGCGACCTGGGGCGGGTACGGAGGGTGCGGCCACGCCCCTGGACCGCCCCGGGCCGTAGCCACGTCCCGTACCCGCCCCCAAAATGCTGCCGACACGCCCCCTAAACGCCGCGACGACCGGGCCCGCCCCCTGACACGCCCCCGACACGCCCCCCTTGGAGAACCCCGGGACTTACGCGAGTCCCGGGGCTCTGCGCACGCCGGTAGGCCTATGTAAAATAGGCTCACCGGCGCGCAGGGCCCTGCTCGCCTAAATCCGCCCGGTTTTGGGTGGATTTAGGCGAGCAGGGCTCTGAAAATCCGCCCCTAAGTCTATTCCATGTTACTGTTGCTAATGGCAGTGGCTATTCTCTAAGGGGTAGATTTTCAAATACCGCGAATAGGCGTACTTTTGCTGGCGCATCAGATGCAAGCAAAAGTACGCGGGATTTTAGTAGATACGCGCGTAGCCGCTAAAATCCTGGATCGGCGCGTGCAAGGCTATCGATTTCGTATAGCCGGCGTGCGCCGAGCCGCGCTGCCTACCCCCGTTCCCTCCGAGGCCGCTCCGAAATCGGAGCGGCCTCGGAGGGAATCCTCTAACACCCTCCCCTCACCTTCCCCTCCCTTCCTCTACCTAGCCCACCCGCCCGGCCCTGTCTACACCCCCCCTTACCTTTCTCCGGGGATTTACGCCTCCCGGAGGGAGAAGTAAATCCCCGCGCGGCAGCGGGCCTGTTGCGCGCCGGGAAGCGACCTGGGGGCGGGTACGGAGGGCGCGGCCACGCCCCATACCCGCCCCGGGCTGTAGCCATGCCCCCGTACCCGCCCCAAAACGCTGCTGACACACCCCCTAAACGCCGCGACGACCGGGCCCGCCCCCGACATGCCCCCGACATGCCCCCCTCGGAGAACTCCGGGACTTACGCGAGTCCCGGGGCTCTGCGCGCGCCGGTAGGCCTATGTAAAATAGGCTCACCGGCGCGCAGGGCCCTGCTCGCCTAAATCTGCCCGGTTTTGGGCGGATTTAGGCGAGCAGGGCTCTGAAAATCCGCCCCTAAGTGAACTTAATAGCAGGTAATGGACTTCTCCTCCAAGAACTCATCCAATCCTTTTTTAAACACAGCTTTACTAACTGCACTGACCACATCCCCTGGTAACAAATTCCAGAGTTTAATTGTGCGTTGAGTAAAAAAGAACTTTCTCTGATTAGTTTTAAATGTGCCCCATGCTAACTTCATGGAGTGCCCCCTAGTCTTTCTTCTATCCGAAAGAGTAAATAACCGATTCACATCTACCCGTTCTAGACCTCTCATGATTTTAAACACCTCTATCATATCCCCCCTCAGTCGTCTCTTCTCCAAGCTGAAAAGTCCTAACCTCTTTTAGTCTTTCCTCGTAGGGAAGCTGTTCCATTCCCTTTATCATTTTGGTAGCCCTTCTCTGTACCTTCTCCATCGCAATTATATCTTTTTTGAGATGCGGCGACCAGAACTGTACACAGTATTCAAGGTGTGGTCTCACCTTGGAGCGATACAGAGTCATTATGACATTTTCCGTTTTATTCACCATTCCCTTTCTAATAATTCCCAACATTCTGTTTGCTTTTTTGACTGTCACAGCACACTGAACCGACAATTTCAATGTGTTATCCACTATGACACCTAGATCTCGTTCTTGGGTTGTAGCACCTAATATGGAACCTAACATTGTGTAATTATAGCATGGGTTATTTTTCCCTATATGCATTACCTTGCACTTATCCACATTAAATTTCATCTGCCATTTGGATGTCCAATTTTCCAGCCTCACAAGGTCTTCCTGCAATTTATCACAATCTGCTTGTGCTTTAACTACTCTGAACAATTTCGTGTCATCTGCAAATTTGATTATCTCACTCGTCGTATTTTTTTCCAGATCATTTATAAATATATTGAAAATTAAGGGTGCCAATACAGATCCCTGAGGCCTCTACTATAGCCTCTACTATAGCCTCTACTATAGCCAAAATATGAATGTAACTCTGTATGCTGTCAGCGTAAATCCAGTATTCCACCCCTAATTCTTTCAGGAATGTACGTAGAAGGGTATACACTTTTAAAAGAGTAACTGACAATGGTGACACTTGGGGAGCTTCTATATTCTATATTCAGATGACATGATGTTGATTTTTAATGTCCCAAAGATATTTGTTGAAATCTCACTAAAAGAAAACCATTGCAAAACTGTAGAAGCAATCCCTATGTTATGGAGGCTAGTAATTCAGCATATCAAACATAGAAGAAATATCGAGCATAACCAACCCAAATTTCCTGCTAGCATTAAAGCCCTCTTGAAAAAAGTAAAAACTAGATAAGCTTTCCATATTATATGTTGCTCTGAAGCCAAATTAATGCTCATCCAATATATTAGATTCATTTAAAAATCTATTCAACTGCTTCAACACACAGCTTTCCACTATTTTTGCCAAAAAAGGCAATGAGGAAATGGAGTGATAAATTTCAAAAATCATTGGAATTAAGACTTACATTTTTTCAAAACTGGACTTATTGATGCCAGTTTCAATTGTGCAGGCACATAACCTTCCTCAAAGGAGAGATAAACCAGCTTGCTAATGCAACCACTAGTTTCATCATGCAGTGGAACATTGATTTTCAGGACAGTATGAAGTCTTTACAGCAGCAATTGTCTGTTTCACTTCTACAATTGATATCTGATCAAAATGTCCCATAATATTGACACCTCAGCCAATAGCAAATTAGATAAGTTATTTTGAAGGCCAGCAATAATACTGCCAAGTTTTTCCTTAAAACAGCTTTAAAATCTCTCACAAAACTTTGAGGTATAGGTTGCAAAGTAATTGGGAGATACATCAAGATGCGGTATTGCTCTAACATGTGATATACAGCATATATCGCATGATAGAGCGCTATTGTGGCGATATCGCATAATATATGCATTATTTTCCATCTCCTTGCCTATTGCAAAGACCTTCTTTGCATGTGTTTTGTGTGTATGAATAATGCAAATGCATGAAAAAAAGGTCTTTAAACAACATCTTTTCGATTTTCACTAAATTTAGTGTTAGAGATCCAGGACCCAAGGCTTCCACATTACATTTACCAGGCCTCCAAAAAAAAAAAAAAAAAGGTCAACCCAAGGTGGCCGTGACTGCCCCAAAGTAAAAACAAAGATAAAATGTACCCATGCGGCAATGGCCCTGATTTCCCATTCCCCACAAAGACCATAAATCATAATAGTATCCTGGTCCCCTGACACCCCACTCCCCATCAAAAACTCATAATCAAACGTTTTAGGGTCCCGGCCCCCTTTCCCCCAAAGACCATTAAATGTTTTAGGGTCTCAGCCTCCCTTCCATTACACACCCCCACCACCCATGAAGAAAGAGAGTCCTGGATTTCCATTCCCATACCCAGCCCCCTACCCTGAAAGCAAAAAGAAAAGAAATTAGAGTTCAGGCCCCCATCCCCAACCCCCTCCTTTGAACCTTAAATTACAGTAGAGGCTCCCATGTCAGGGTCATGGGAGCATACTTTGCCTTAGCTATGTGACTGGGGCAAAGTCTAGGGATTGGACTGAGGCCTCATGGCCAAGGTCAGGTCAGCATCATTTTAAAGAATGGCGCTGTTACGAACCAGGAGGTGGTCCCTTAGTCCAAGGTAGGGTAGCGTTACCTAGGAGAGAGTCAACTCTCTTGGGTTCCTACCGTCGATAGGCAAGGCCTGGTAGAAATGTCAGTTGCATCGGAACTTCACCACTGGAAGCCCACAATTCCCCCAGGAGGAGCCTGTAGGAACCTGGGCCACTTGGACTTAGATTAGAAGAAGACGGAAGATAATCTGGATGCAGGCACCTCCTACAGGTCAAAGATCCAGATGGCTGGTGCCTCCAGTGGGTCAGTAGTCCAGTCTAGTAGTCCAAGCCAAGAGAATGGTCGGAAGCTGGTCCAGGGGAGAGTCCAGGAGAATGGTCAGAAGCCAGTCCAGAGGTAAATCCAGGAGAATGGTTGGAAGCCAATCCAAGAGTCAAACCAAAGAATCTGTCCACTGAGAGAGGAGAAGCAGGACCCAGAAGAACCGGAACTGGAACTAGAAATCCAACAGCGAGGATCAGAGCACCGGAGCCAATCAGACCAGGTCAATGATACCAAGGCAAGGTCTGAGGAGCAGACCTTGCCTTAAATACTAAAATCATGGGAGGAGCCACGATAATTTCCTGTCGTGGCCCCTTTAAATCTGCTCATCAGCCTTGTGCATGGCTCTAAGCAGAGCCAGAGAGGGAGGAGTCAGCCCGGCCGAGAAGGGCCAAGTGGCCAGGCCCAGCAGCGGCAGCAGCCGCAAAGATAGCTTTAATGAGGACTGCCTGCCTCAGCAGGAGCCTCAGATGTGGCTCGACACCTCGGGTAAGCTCTTGGCCCTGGTCGCGGACCGCTGCGGACGGCGGCCATGACACCCGGCCCTGGTCACGGACTGCCGTGGCCGGTGGCCATAACAGGCGCTGGCTGGGCAGGGTGCTAGAGGGCACCCTGGCCTCTATTTTCCACTCATCTGTACATACAGCTATCTCACTTTAGTTCCTGTTTAATTGGATCACTATTTTATAGTACATTTACTTTTATGTCCTTGGTGTAATGGGACACACAATTCAATCTTTACCTTATAATTTAGCCAAATTAATTTTTCATATAGGCTGACTAATAATGAAAGAAAAAAGCCTGAATCCACAAATATGCAAATAGTTATACAAAATTGAAAATGACATGAATTATACAACTCCTAAACATTTCATATAAAAATTGATTCATTTGATTAATATAAATTTTACCAATTTAATTTATATGTTACCATCAATTTGATATGTATTAAAAAATTCCCAAAATTTCTTGTCTAAAGTTTCTTGTCTTTAATTTTCATTAGCAGTATCATTCAAACAAAATATATGTCTTTTCTCACTTGTATTCCAATGTATACAAAGACTTGAGAAAACAACTTTCAGACTAAACCACTGCCATTTACTGTAATCTAAGAGCATAGAGAAAGTTTCATTAATCTCAAACTTGAGTCAAAAGGTCTCCAAGGGATAAATATAGAAGCTTGTGAATGAGCATATCACTAAGAACCAGGATTGTTATAATTCTTGATAAATGGTAGCCACTAGTCTCTTCATGTTTTTTTCTGAAAGTTTTCTTTGGCCAGTTTAGAAGATCTCAATCATGATTAGCCTTCTGATACTCAGTTGAAATAAACCACCACCTGATGTTGGCTACCTTTTCACATCTAAGCTGCATTAGAGCTGTAACTAAACAAAAATCATAATGAAAATACAACTTTAAATGATTCTAAAATTTGTAATATCAAAATTACATGCTCACATTTATTGAAAAAGTCAGCTGTTTGAAAATGGAACCTCTGCTCTCAGTTCAGCTTCACAAAAGAAGCCCATGCATGCACAGTATATAAGCAGTTCAAAACACACACTATTTAATGTAATTGTTAATAGAACCCATTGGTCTGCAAAGCTAAATAACATTTAAGTCTTAAGTATTTCAAAAGAACCAAAATATCTCTTACAAAATATGTAAAGAAAGCCTTCTACATAATTATGTTCACTTTAACCATTAATCTATACTTGTAAAATACATTTGGTCCATAGATTTTATAAAGGATCAAATGTTCTTGTTGCGCCCGGTCACAGATGGCTGCGACCTTTGCTCCTCACCTCATTTTGCCCTGTAGCTCCAATTCTGGCAAACTTGGCCACCACTGCCTCTGCATGCCGACCTCCCTGGCATTCCTGGGACGGCGTGGGTGATCCCGGTCGCCATCTTGAATCTGGTGGGTACGCACGCACACCTGCCTCTGTCTTATTCACGTTTACGAGCTATCTTCTTAGAAGGCCTCAAATCCCGGATAAAATATGAACTTGCCACACGTGAGTTGCCTGACACTCTAAGTTCTCTTTTTGACCTCGCTGGATGGATTGACCATTGTATACGAGAGCGATCTGCTGAGGTAAAACCTCTGAAGAGACATTTCTCCGGAGGAAATCATCCTCGCTCTTTGCCTTCAGCTCCGGTCCAGGCATTACCCAATCCTGAAGAAGAAGACAAACCCATGCAATTAGGCTGTAGCCACTTAACTGCCAGAGGCACTTTCGCAAGAAGATGGGCCTCTGCATGTATTGCATGAGAACAGGCCATGCAGTCCAAACATGTCTCATCTGTCCGGGAAACATGCAGACCTAGGACTGCACCATCTCCTCCACTGACTCTTCCGGTCTCCATCATCTCTGGGCCTCTTGAATTCGCCACACAAGCACTAGTCAATTCTGGTGCAGGTGGGAATTTTATTCTGAAAAGATTGGTAGAGCACCTACGAATTCCTACCGAACCAATACCCACACCACTGCTTCTCTCTTCCATACATGGTGAGACATTGCCAGGAGACGTCTCACTCACCACACAACCCATTTAACTATGCACTGGGTCCCTGCATATCAAGACCATCACGTTTCTGATCCTTGAGAAAGCTATCCACCCCATAGTGCTTGGCATCCCTTGGTTACAAGACCATTCTCCCCATTTCAACTGGTCTTCAATGGAATTATCATAATGGGGCCCGACCTGCCATGACAGATGCTTGAAAAAAGTAACCCCATTACCATGTATGGCCACTACTACTGCTCTCCCTGGTTTACCGCCACAGTATACATCATTTCAAGATGTATTTTCCAAACATGCAGCTGATGTGCTCCCACCACACAAATCATTTAACTGTGTAATTAACTTGATGCCCAATACAGAACCACGCAGAGGAAGAGTTTGTCCACTCTCATTATCTGAGATTGAGGCCATGTCAGCCTATATTCAAGAAAATCTACAGAAAGGATTCATTAGACCATCTAAGTCACCGGTGGGAGCCGGATTCTTTTTTGTCGGCAAGAAGGATGGATCTATAGAGGTCTGAATGAAATTACCATCAAGGATTGGTATCCTTTACCATCAATTTCAGAGTTGTTTGATCGGCTCCAAGGCGCAAAGATCTTCACAAAGTTGGATTTAAAGGGGGCTTACAACCTTGTCTGCATTCATCAATGGGACGAGTGGAAAACGGCCTTTAATACTCGCAATGCCACTTCGAGTATTTAGTGATGCCATTTGGCCTGTGCAACACCCCGGCCATATTTCAAAATATGATGAACAACATTCTGCGAGACTTGTTATATCAGTATGTGGTCTAATACTTGGACGACATCCTCATCTTTTCCAATGATGTCCAGAGCCACCAAGCAGATGTCATCAAAGTCTTGCAGAGGCTGCGGGATAATCATCCAAACACCAAGCTCGAGAAGTGTGCTTTCCACCAGGAGTCTGTTCCCTTCTTAGGGTACATTGTGTCCAACAAAAACCTTCCAAATGGATCCCCAGAAAACAAAAAGCATACAAGACTGGCCTCAATCTAGTGGTATTAAAGCTCTCCGTCGCTTCTGGGCTTCACTAAATTATTATCACACATTCATCAAGAATTACTCAACCCTGAAAGCGCCACTTACTGCTATGACTAAAAAAGGAGCCAACCCTTCTCAGTGGTCTCCAGAAGCTGTCACTGCTTTCCAAGCCCTTAAGGAGGCATTCCTCAAGAAACCTTGTTTATGTCACTCTGACCCTCATCGGCCATTCATCATCGAGGTTGACACCTCTGATGTCGGCATAGGGGCCATGCTCAGTCAGCACAGTGATACTCATACTCTTCATCCCTGCTCATTTTTCTCCAGACGCTTTTCTACAGCCAAGAGAAATTATGGCATTGGTGACAAAGAGTTGCTTGCTATCAAGCTTGCATTCAAGGAATGTCTCCCCTGGCTAGAAGGTGCACAACACCAGATAACAGTGTTCACTGATCACAAGAACCTGGAATATCTACGTCATGCGCAGAGACTCAACTAATTGCCAAGCACAATGGTCATTATTCTTCAACTGATTTGATTTCTTGCTCAAATACCATACTGCTGATAAAAATGGCCAGGCAGACGCCCTCTCACACTCCTTTACACCTGAAGATATTCCTGACGCACCCCATCACACCATCAATCCAGAGAAAATAGTTCTGGCTGCTACCCATTCTGTTCCAGCTGGTAAAACAGTGGTCCCTCAGACACTATGGAAGAAACTTCTGAACTGGGCTCATGACTCCCGGTTAGCCAGCCATCCTGGACAGGCCCATACTCTTGCCACCCTACAAAGCTTCTATTGGTGGCCGTCTATGAAAAAAGATATCCAAGCGTATGTTGAATCCTGCGCTACCTGCACCAGACAAACGCCTCTTGCCGGTCACCCCTGGGGTCTCCTACAGCTGTTACCTGTTCCGGATGAAACATGGACATACATTGCAACTGATTTCATCGTTGATTTACTGCCTTCAAGTGGGAACAATACTATATGGGTCACTGTGGACCGCTTCTCAAAAATGGTGTACTTTGTGGCATTACCCAGACTACCATCTGCCCCAGAACTTACCAAGCTGTTCATATGGCATATATTCTGCATGAACAGCATGCCTAAACACATTGTTTCAGACAGAGGTGTTCAATTCACCACCAAGTTCTGGAGGGTGCTGTGTCATAAATTTGACATCGCCTTAGACCTGACATCAGCATATCACCCCCAATCAAATGGGCAGAGAGAATGAATCAGACTCTCAAACAGTTCATTCGTGCCTATGTCAACTCTAGGCAAAGTGATTGGGCAGAACTATTACCCTGAGCTGAGTTTGCAATGAACTCTCATCCTGCTTCTGCCACTGGATCTATTCCATTCCAGGTCGTGTATGGTCGTCAGCCATTAGTACCACTTCCAATACCTTTGTCAGGTACATCACCAGCAGCTCAGGCTACAGCTGAAGAGATTCACCAACCCTGGACTCAAACTAAGGACATTTTGCACAAAGCAGGACAATGGGCCAAAAAGCATTATGACACTCATCACAGAGCAGCACCCCAGTTTGAGCCAGGAGATAAGGTATGGCTCAGTACCAAAAACCTCTGCTACAAGCTGCCTTCAATCAAATTTGCTCCATGCTACATTGGACCTTTCGCTGTCCTTCACCACCTAGGTCCCTTGACCTACAGCCTGAAGTTACCTTCATCCTTGAAAATATACAATGCTTTCCACATTTCACTTTTGAAGCCTCTCATAGTTCTCTCGTAAAACTCCAGATCCAAAGCCTCTTGATGCTGAAGAGGACATCACATACAAAGTGGATGAAATCTTGGATGTACGTAAGAGAGGAAAGAATTGGGAATATCTAATTTCCTGGGAAGGATACGGACCAGAAGAAAACAGCTGGGAATCTGCTGTCAACATCCTTGACAAAGACATAATACACCAATTCCATCTAACTCATCCTAGGAAGCCAAAACCCCCTGGGAGGGGCCCTAAGAAGGGGGTTACTGTTGCGCCCATCAGTCGCAGACGGCTGTGACCTTTGCTGCTCACCTCATTTTGCCCTGTAGCCCTGATTCTGGCAAAGATGGCCACCACTGCCACTGCACGCCAACCTCCCTGGTGTTCCCAGGATGGAATGGGCAATCCTGGTCACCATCTTGAATCTGGTGTGACTTAGGGCATGAGCGCGTGTGCCTGCCTCCATCTTATTCACGTCATGGTGGGAACATCGGGAGCATCCCCTCTGCATGACATCACTGCCTACGTGGAATTAAGCCTACCAGACCTTCCTACCAATGAGTTACCATGGATTCCATCTTGCTCAATTCCTTTTCTCTGAATCGCTTTGCCTCACTGTTCCTGCGTTCCAGACTGAGTGACTCAGGTACCCACTCCTTGGAGGCCTTGCTGCACTTAGGGTTATTCGCTCCTCAGAGAGCCTTCTATGTGAGTCTCACCTTCACCAGCTTAGTGAGTACCTCTCACTACTTCTACGGATGACCCTTCCATGTTCCTGCTCCTGGTCTCTGCTGCTACCATGATATCTCAACAGCAACACTACAGTGTGAGTACTAGACCTGATCTACAATTCTGCTTCTCTCTTGCTGTGCGGATCCTCGGGTCAACCCGCTCTACGGACCACTACCGGATCCATGCTAACATTGTGCCTGCTGCCAACATCTATCTCCAGCCTACCCCACGCTATGGACCACTATCGAAGCTACCACACACAAGAACTACCATGAAGCAAGTATTTCCTGGCTTACCCCGCTCTGCGGGCCACTACCGGTGAATCCATCTCAGATCTTCCTACTCAAGAACTGAGTTTACAAACCCGCTCCTCGGGTTTCTCTTTGTTGTATAATAGATATATCTCTGACTCCTGTGTCCATCACTGCTGAGACTCCGCCTGCCATGGAGAGCCCCATAGGGCTCCTCCCTGTGGGTGGAGTCAGCTCTCTCCATGACCCAAGGGCCCACAAACCAAGTTCAAATATATTTGTATCTTCTTAATCACTTTAACTATAAAATGAAGACCACTCTATGGGGCCGATGCAAAAAAGGTTGCACTGAAAGCAGGCATTGTGTGTTCAGCACTCGCTTTCATAACACGTCCCCAGGCACCTCTCCTGGGGGGTGTGATGCAATATTTAAATTAGGGCTAGTGCTGTCAAGGAGGCGCTAGGGGTGATTGCATGCCCCCAGCGCCTCCTTGACAGCACAAGCCGGAGAGAGGTCTGCTGTCAGTGGCTGTTCCCCGGTTAAGAAAATGGATGCTGAATTTATCAGTGTCCCATTTTTCTAACCAGCACACATGCAGGGGTTAGGAAAATGGATGCTGATAAATTCAGTGTCCATTCTCTGAACCTGACTATGGGCACCAGAAGACATTAATAAATCAATATTAAAGTGCCAGGAACTTAATAATAATTTATTCACTCCTTCACTTATTGTCGATTCGTCCCTTTACTGTCACATGTCAGTAAAAGGACCAATCACCTTTCAGAAGGCTGTCCTGCATATATTTTCAACACAACATTATAGTTATACTACACTAATAATCACGGCAAGTATTTTATAAATATGTGCATATAGGATCTGATTTAAAAATAATCACCAAGAATTACATGTGGAGGCAACTATTTTATAAAATATGTGAATATAGGGCCTGATTAAAAAAAAATTGCACGCATAGTGCCTGATATTCAAAAGCCTTTACACACCCAAAATGGGTTCTACACATACAAATGCACCCCGCTCATGCAAGTGGACTCCAGAAAACTGCCACAATCTATCCTCCAAGCCTATGCCAGTGTAACCCCCAGACTCTGCCCCCTCTCTCATTCACTCTAGAGGCAGAGCACCTCTCTTCTTTAGCAGAGGTGGGTCAGCTCCCATAAATTCAATGTTAACATTTACAGGTTCTAGTATACTATAATCACAAAAACAATCACATTATTATCATTATTGTACTCTATTTGCTCATTCTTTTATGTGTTTTAATCAATTCTTGCTATTTATGGGAAAAATAATATCTATAATGTAAGAGAGAGGGAATTATAAAGGTAACAATTCCTTTTAAAGAAAGTACAGAGAAGGGCAGCCAAAATGATAAGGGGCATATAACGGCTGCCCTATGAGGAAAGACTAAAGAAGTTAGGGCTGTTCAGTTTGGAGAAGAGATGACTGAAGGGGGATATGATAGACTACAAAATCATGAAAGGACTTGAACAAGTTAATGTAAATTGGTTATTTATTCTCTCAGATAATAAAAGGACCAGGGGGCACTCAATGAAGTTAGCAAGTAGCACATTTATAAGAAATTGAAGAAAATTATTTTTCACTCAGTGCATAGCTAAGCTCTGTAATTAATTGCCAGAGGATATGGTTACAGCAGTTTGTGTAACTGGATTTAAAAAATGTTGGATATGTTCCTAGAGGAAAAATCAATAAACTGCTATTAATAAGCAATAGTAGCTCTAATGGTTTGGGTACTTGCCAGGTACTTGTGACTTGGATCGGCCACTGTTGGAAACAGGATATTGGGCTTGATGGAACCTTGATCTGACCCAATATGGCATATCTTATGTTCTTATGTTCTAACCTCAAAATAAGTATTGTGAATTGTTTCCTTTCAGTAATAGTAGAGAGAAACTGAACAGTATATTCCTTGTAGCACCAGCCTTGGCACAAGATCAAAAGAAAACCAGTCACAATTTCAAAAGTTTAATAAGATGGGCTCAGTTTTTATTATTTATTTATACCCCACTGTAAAACTCCCCACAGTATTTATTAGGGATGTGAATCGTGTCCCCTATCATCTTAATGATTGAAATCATCTGGCAGGAGAAGAAAATCGTGTTTGGCACGATTGTTTCGTTAAAAAAATCATTTTTTCCGATTAGTGCGCACTAACGGGAGTTAGTGCGCACTAACCGGGAGTTAGTGCGCACAAACAGAAAATGATACAATTTGACACTTTTCAGGTCAGTTAAGGTCAGTTTAGGAATGAATATGTATTCCTATTGGCTGCCTTCTTATTTATTCATGTTACCAAGGTTCCCACTGACAATATATGGGCGATGGGAAATGGAAACAGTTGGTAGCTTGACAAAAAAAGTAATGTGATCAGTCAATGTGACTAGAACTTGTGCCCTAACCCTGATACCAGGGGTGTTGTGATCTTCCTGCACAGTGCCCTAACCCTGACACCAGGGGTGTTGTGATCTTTCTGTACACAGTGCCCTATCCCTATTAATACCAGGAGTATTGTGATCTTCCTGCACACAGTGCCCTAACCCTGATACCAGGGGTGTTGTGATCTTCCCTGCACACAGTGCCCTATCCCTATTAATACCAGGAGTGTTGTGATCTTCTTGCACACAGTGCCCTATCCCTATTAATACCAGGAGTGTTGTGATCTTCCTGCACACAGTGCCCTAACCCTGACACCAGGGGTGTTGTGATCTTCCTGCACACAGTGCCCTATCCCTATAAATACCAGGAGTGTTGTGATCTTCCTGCACACAGTGTCCTAACCCTGATACCAGAGGTGTTGTGATCTTCCTGCACACAGTGCCCTAACCCTGACACCAGGGGTGTTGTGATCTTCCTGCACACAGTGCCCTATCCCTATTAATACCAGGAGTGTTGTGATCTTCCTGCACACAGTGCCCTAACCCTGATACCAGGGGTGTTGTGATCTTCCTGCACACAGTGCCCTATCCCTATTAATACCAGGAGTGTTGTGATCTTCCTGCACATACTGCCCTATCCCTATTAATACCAGGATTGTTGTGATCTTCCTGCACACAGTGCCCTATCCCTATAAATACCAGGAGTGTTGTGATCTGCCTGCATACAGTGCCCTAACCCTGACACCAAGGCTGTTGTGATCTTCCTGCATGCAGTGCCTTCTCCCGCCTGCATTACTAGTGAGAAGCTGGCTTCACAGACAGGGGGGAGCTTCCTGACCCTCACTCCTCCCCTTCCCCATGTCCCAGCCAGTGAATGGTGTGTGAGTGAGGGGGGGGAGGATGGTGAGGCTGAAACAGCTCCTTCCCTGCATTACTAGTGAGAGGCTGGCTTCACAAACAGGGGGGAGCTGCCTGACCCTCACTCCTAACTCCTCCCCTCCCCCATGTCCCAGCCAGTGAATGGTGTGTGGGTGAGTGGGGGGTGGGAGGATGGTGAAGTCAGAGACAGCTCCCTCCCTGCATTATTAGTGAGAGGCTGGCTTCACAGACAGGGTGGAGCTGCCTGTCCCTCACTCCTCCCTTCCCCCAAGTCCCAGCAAGTGAATGGTGTGTGGGTGAGTGGGGGGTGGGAGGATGGTGAAGGCGGAGACAGCTCCCTCCCTGCATTATTAGTGAGAGGCTGGCTTCACAGATAGGGGGGAGATGCCAGTATTTCACTCCTCCCTTCCCCCAAGTCCCAGCAAGTGAATGGTGTGTGGGTGAGGGGAGGGGGAGGAGGATGGTGAAGGGTGAGACAGCTCCCTCCCTGCATTACTAGTGAGAGGCTGGCTTCACAGACAGGGGGGAGCTGCCTGAACCTCACTCCTCCCCTCCCCCATGTCCCAGCCAGTGAATGGTGTGTGGGTGAGGGGGGGGGGAGGATAGTGAGGCTGAGACAGCTCCCTCCCTGCATTACTAGTGAGAGGTTGGCTTCACAGACAGGGGGGAGCTGCCTGACCCTCACTCCTCCGGGGTGTTGTGATCTTCCTGCACACAGTGCCCTATCCCTGATACCAGGGGTGTTGTGATCTTCCTGCCAACAGTGCCCTATCCCTGATACCAGGGGTGTTGTGATCTTCCTGCACACAGTGCCCTATCCCTAATACCAGGGGTGTTGTGATCTTCCTGCACACAGTGCCCTATCCTTGATACCAGGAGTTTTGTGATCTTCCTGCACACAGTGCCCTATTCCTGATACCGGGGGTGTTGTGATCTTCCTGCATGCTGTGCCCTATCCCGGTTACCGGGGGTGTTGTGATTTTCTTGCACACATCCCGGTATCAGGAATAGGGCACTGTGTGCAGGAATATCATAACACCCCTGGGATTAGGGATAGGGCACTGTGTGCAGGAAGATCACAACACTCCTGGTATTAATAGAGATAGGGCACTGCATGCAGGAAGATCACAACACCCCTGGTATCAGGGATAGGGCACTGTGTGCAGAAGATCACAACACCCCGGAGGAGTGAGGGTCAGGCAGCTCCCCCCTGTCTGTGAAGCCAGCATCTCACTAGTAATGCAGGGAGGGAGCTGTCTCAGCCTTCACCATCCTCCCCCCCTCACCCAAACACCATTCACTGGCTGGGACATGGGGGAGGGGAGGATTGAGGGTCAGGCAGCTCCCCCCTGTCTGTGAAGCCAGCCTCTCACTAGTAATGCAGGGAGGGAGCTGTCTCATACTTCACCATCCTCCCCCCCCCCCCTCACCCATACACCATTCACTGGCTGGGACATGGGGGAAGTCTGGACTGAGGGTCAGGCAGCTCCCCCCTGTCTGTGAAGCCAGCCTCTCACTAGTAATGCAGGCGGGATAGGGCACTGCCTGCAGGAAGATCACAACACCCCTGGTATCAGGGTTAGGGCACTGTGTGCAGGAAGATCACAACACTCCTGGTATTAATAGGGATAGGGCACTGTGTGCAGGAAGATCACAACACCCGTGGTGTCAGGGTTAGGGCACTGTGTGCAGGAAGATCACAACACCCCTGGTATCAGGGTTAGGGCACGGTGTGCAGGAAGATCACAACACTCCTGGTATTAATAGGGATAGGGCACTGTGTGCAGGAAGATCACAACACCCCTGGTATCAGGGTTAGGGCACGGTGTGCACGAAGATCACAACACTCCTGGTATTAATAGGGATAGGGCACTGTGTGCAGGAAGATCACAACACCCCTGGTATCAGGGTTAGGGCACTGTGTGCAGGAAGATCACAACACCCCTGGTATCAGGGTAGGGCACTGTGTGAAGGAAGATCACAACACCCCTGGTATCAGGGTTAGGGCACTGTGTGCAGGAAGATCACAACACTCCTGGTATTAATAGGGATAGGGCACTGTGTGCAGGAAGATCACAACACCCCTGGTATCAGGAATAGTGCACAAGTTCTAGTCATAATGACTGATCACATTACTTTTTTTGTTAACTACCAACAGTTTCCATTTCCCATCCCCCCAACCATCACCTCAGTTGGAACCTTGGTAACATCAGTAGATAAGAGGGCAGCCAGCCAATAGGAATACATATTCATTCCTAACTGACCTTTACTGACCTGGAAAGTGTCAATAATTTGTATCATTTTCTGTTAGTGTTCCTGAGTTTCCATTTCCATTTCCCATCCCCCCAACCATCACCTCAGTGGGAACCTTGGTAACATCAATAGATAAGAGGGCAGCCAGCCAATAGGAATACATATTCATTCCTAACTGACCTTTACTGACCTGGAAAGTGTCAATTTGTATCATTTTCTGTTAGTGCGCACTAACATGATTTAACGATTTTTAACAATAAATCGTTAGAATTTCTATTGTATTGTGTTCTATGATGATTTAAGACGATATTAAAATTATCGGACAATAATTTTAATTGTTGAAAAATGATTCACATCCCTAAAAATGAGGTCCTGCCATGAAACTGAAGAGGGATTTCTTCTGGACTTCTACAACAGCAGGAGCCAGCTTTACGCTAAAGAAACTGGCATACGAGCTTGATGATGTATCACTGCTGCAGAGTGCAGATAACAGTGAGTGTTTTTCTCTCCAATCTTCTGTGTTCAGCGAGAGAGAAAATGTTGCTGCAGAGGTTGCAGTGAAAGTCAAATTTTCCTCCACTGATTTACATGAAAAATCTTCAGAGGGATAACCGTGCTAGTCTGGTGTAGCAGCCCCTCAACCTCAAAAGATACTCATCAGCCGCTGCAAATAGTGCAAGGACACCAACCCAGGAGCCAGACCTTGCCAGAAAAGGAGATGCCAACACTTTCCACATATTATCCCAGACAATGCCATCACTGGACACAACATCATCAGCAACATGCGGGACACATTCTCCTGCTTTTCTTCCAATCTAATATATGCCAACACCTGCCAGCAAAGTCCCGCTTCTGACTACATAGGACAAACGGGACAATCTATAAGGACAAGGGAAAAGGATTTAAACCTGAGGTTAGAAATGACAACATTCAACCTTCCTTGACATTCTCTATCTGACCTTAAGGTTGCCATACTCCTACATGAAAACTTCAAAGGAGCACTCCAGCCTGAAACTGCTGAATTGGAACTCATTAAAAATCTAAATACCATCACCCAAGGGCTGAACAGAAGCAATGGATTCATGCCTCACTACAAATATGCATAAACTGAACTGTTGTCTGATCGTTCTGTCTATTCACACTTACCTCAGTTGTCAGTAGGCTAAACTACAATCCTATTCACACTCTCTCCACACCGTTTCCTGCCTTTTCCCATGTCTTCTCACTGTTCTGTATATATATTGTACACATCAACTGTACATCATTTCATGCATCTGATGGTGTGGACTGTGTCCTCGAAAGCTCATGCTTTAATAAAACAGTTAGTCTAAATGATTCCACTCGACTCCTAGTGCTTTTTTATTCAGATGAAGAGTCATTACTTTTTTTCCCCTGAAATAGAAGCTATTGATAGTGTACCAGATGGGAAAAATTTGGGAGGCCTTTATAGTAGTGTGTTAGCCACCTTATCCAGTTCTTTGATGGGGAAGGCAGGACAAAATTAGGAAGTGGCTGAAGAGCAGGCAGCACAGTTAGAGAGCACATCTGATGCCCTTGGCATTGTTCCTCAGAGTCCACCCACTATCAGCTCGATACAGTACGTGCGGTTGAAGATTTCCCGTCTGTAACGTGCTGGGAGCGCACAATACAGATGAGTAAGGCGAACCAGCGATACAGTCTCCAGTTTCACGCGTCCTTAGCGCTTCTTAAAATAGACACATAACCCTTTCCGCACGCAGCATTTATATGATGTGTAAATGAACGAATTAGCTGTATAATGAAGGAATTAGCTATTCCCCTCCGATACTGTAACGGGCGCTGATATTATCTCCTTAGTAACCCGCTGTTTTGCCGCGGCCTTAACGTGTTAGTTTACCGCCTCCCCCTAGTAGGTGTTAGGGCTGTGAGTCTAGTAACAAATCCATCGACACCACTTAAGATACTCAAACACAATAAAACACAATAAAAAAAAAAAAAAGCGATACAGAGATGAGCGAGAAAATGTAATGCTGTGGGACACATAAAAACCTGTCAGAAAAAAAAAAATAAATTTAAATACCTGTCACTTTCGTGCGGTCATCCAGGCAGCGGCGGGAGCCGGAGGGCCGCTGCCTGGATGACCGTCACGGCATGTGACTGCCTTGAGCACCGAATCGCATGGGTCGCACAGGCGCGCCATCATTCACTGCCGGTGGGGGTTGCCGGAGGCCGCTTTCGCCGCCGGCTCCCTCCACCTGAATTAATGCGCGCCTGTGCGACCCCGCCTCGTTTGAACACGCGCCCACCCGCCCCCCGGATACCGCTGCCGCTGCCGCCGCCCGCCCAATCGAACAGGCGCCCACCCGCCCGTGGCCTCGTTTGAACACGCGCCCACCCGCCCCCCGGATCCCGCCGCCGCTGCCCACCCGATCGAACAGGCGCCCACCCGCGGCCTCATTTGAACACGCGCCCACCCGCCCCCCGGATCCTGCCGCCGCTGCCGCCGCCCGCCCGATCGAACAGGCGCCCACCCGCCCGCGGCCTCGTTTGAACACGCGCCCACCCGCCCCCCGGAACCCGCCGCCGCTGCCCACCCGATCGAACAGGCGCCCACCCGCCCGCGGACTCGTTTGAACACGCGCCCACCCGCCCCCCGGATCCTGCCGCCAATGCCGCCGCCCGCCCGATCGAACACGCGCCTACCCGCCCGTGGCCTCGATCGAACACCCGGCTCCCGCCGCCGCCCACCGGCCGCCTGGACCCACGCGGCCCTCCGGCTCCCGCCGCTGCCTGGATGACCGCATGAAAGTGACAGGTATTTAAAAAAAAATGTTTTTATAACACTCAGGTTTTTACATATTTTTGGGTTTTTTTGTTTTTTTTTACACTTCCTGGTGCCTGTCATTTCAAATGTCATTTGAAATGACATTTGAAATGACAGGTACCAGCGCACCCAGGTTACTGTATAGGCGCTGTATTAAGCGCCTATACAGTAAAATGGGTTGCGCGGGCATAACCCTTCCCTAACGCTTCACAGCCGCGGCATGCATTTGCATGCAATTAGAAGAGAGTATCAGGCGCTAGGTCAAAAGAACTGTGCGTGCGGGGAGGAAGGGTGCGCCTGGCAATGCCGCACTCTTTCTGCCACGGTTTTAGAGTATCGATCTGTTTATCAGCTCCAGTGGCAGCATCCTCTGCTAAGTATGTAGAGAAGGGATCAGAGTGGACTTGGAAGATCTGGAGACATTTCTAAATAAGGGAAGGCCCACGCTTAGCAAATTGCAAGCACATGGCAAAGACACAGGTCCTGGCAAACAAATGGGGCATTTAACTAACACTGGCATGCTTTATAAGCCACAGAAGCAGCAGCCCTTAGGACTAGCATCTGGGGAGTTTGGAAGTGGCAGAAAAGAGGAAAAGTGTTTCCCAATCTGATCCCATGCCCTCAACCCTTTCCATCATTCAGGTAAGAGGCAAGCAGCCCCCTGCCAAACATAAGAAGTGAAAAGCTATGATGGAAGAAATAGGTTTCAATAGCAATGACCCAGGACAGGAGAGAAGCAGCAGTCAAAGTTAGAAAAAGGGGCAGTTCTGAAATAAATGCCCTTGATAGCCAGCCCCGGCAGTTAGTAGAGAATGAGGGCTTGAAAATAGAACTACAAGGATAAAAGTGAAGCAAGATGTTTTGAGGATCCTCCACTAGCACCTGAGGTCTTTCCACAAATGCTAATTTTCTCTCAGAGTAACTGCTAGGAAATGACCAACTTTTGCATTCATTCTGCCCTGTCATTCCAGTCCATACTGCTAAGGATATACTGTTGCAGTCCATCACAGGGGATGACCACCTCAGGGACAACAGGACTAGTGCAAGACAGTTATTGTCACTGTCTTCTATTGCACTCAACCCTCCTGGATAGCTGTGCTTGCAAGATCTTTGTAGGATTGCTCCCAAGCTGTTCCTAACAAGGTCCCATAACAATGCAAGCATTCACTGACACCAATACAGCTGATGGCTGAACATCTATAAAATGCTCATCCACTGCTAGAATCATAAAGTGGCTCCATTGGGACTTGAACCCAAGACCTTCTGTGTGTGAAACAGATGTGATAACCTTTACACCATGGAACCATGTCCTTGATTGATCTCTTCCTTATTACACTTTCAAACACCTATCCAGTTATTTTAGAATACTGTTTGAATAATTCATGGGATAATCGCCTCAGCCACCATTCACATTCTAACATTTTTTACTCTTGGCAAAAAATAGATCTTCCAAGAGCCATCCCATCTACCATGAAAAATTTGTTTTACTAGAGTCACTGCTGAATTCTTTTTACCACACAAGATGTTGGCTTAGGAGTTTACCTAAAGCTTCCTTATTTTGTCTCCAGTAAC